>NC_053394.1:7833232-8147232 GCF_905171765.1 Bufo bufo | reverse complement strand
CTGCAGCTACATACCCCTCCTTCCCCCTCCTTCACTGTCTTCTTTATTTGCTACTATATTACTGCAGACAGAGGTTCGGTCCTCCCTTTCTTCTCCTCCCTTTCTTCTCTCCTTTCACTGTCTTGTCACAATTTACACTGCAGCTACATCCCCCTCCTTCCCTCTCCTCTCCTCCTTGTAAGCTTACTGCAGACAGAGGTTCTGTCCTCCCCTTCTTCTCCTCTCCTTTCACTGTCTGGTCACAATTTACACTGCAGCTACATCTCCGTCCTTCCCTCTCCTCTCCTCCTTGTAAGCTTACTGCAGACAGAGGTTCTGTCCTCCCCTTCTTCTCCTCCCCTTCCTGTTCTCTCCTTTCACTGTCTTGTCACAATTTACACTGCAGCTGCATCTCTCTCCTTCCTTCTCCTCTCCTTCTTGTTAGCTTACTGCAGACAGAAGTTCTGTCCTCCCCTTGTTCTCCTCCCCTTCTTCTTCTCTCCTTTCTCTGTCTTGTCACAGTTTATACTGCAGCTGCATCCCCCTCCTTCCCTCTCCTCTCCTCCTTGTAAGCTTACTGCAGACAGAGGTTCTGTCCTCTCCTTCTTCTCCTCTCCTTTCGCTGTCTTGTCACAGTTTATACTGCAGCTGCATCCCCCTCCTTCCCCCTCTCTCTCCTCTCCTCCTTATTAGTTACTATATTATAGCAGATATAGGTTCTGTCCTGTCCTCCGCAACCACTTCTGACCTTAAAATCCATTACTGTTTATAACAGGTCAAACCGCCCATCTTCTTGAAGCTTCTGTCCAGGTGATCTCTGAAACCAATTGCTCCGATGCTAAATCTTATGGAAAACTAATTGACCGCAGTATGCTCTGCGCAGGAGTCCCTGACGGGGGAGTGGACGCCTGCCAGGTATGTCCCTCTATTATACAGAGCTCTTAGTACAAGGTAAAAACAGCCCTAAAGCTTGGATTTATCAGATGATTAGACTAAAGACCCCTGTGATATCAGGTCTGCGTCTTCACATTGTGCACCCAACTGCCGCAGGGAAGATGAAGCATTGCACAGTGTCCATTCTTACAATGGGCTTGTGTAATACCGGGGAGACGGGACGGTGAACCGGAGACCTGGACTCTACCAGTTGGTTATCCCCAGGGATTCTGGTTATCCTTGATGTCCCAGGGCTTATCCCTGATAGTGAAGTGGATTTCTACCTCTACCAGCTCAGCATCCTTGTGGCTATGGGGTTTAGTAGTCATCGCATGCTCCTGCTCCACCAGAGAAGCGGCCACCTGGCATACAGGGCGCTGCTTATCCTTGTGTTTCAGAAGTCATATATGCGTTATATTGTATATATATGGAGGGATAGAGAGGCTGGAATGTGGGTGTATATCTGAGTGCACTTCATTAGTATCCGGCTCCTTTGTCTTACTCTGATTCTCACAGATAAAGCCCTTTCAGTATCTCTTACATGTGCTGATAGGGAGGGAACAAAAGGCACACAAAGCCATAAAATGGTGAATAAGCAGCTGCTGGAGATTATATTGTGTGAGGGGGGAAGGCCAGCAGATTCTTAGATAACAGACCTGGAGGGGAAAGCCAGGGGAGCAGGGGCGGACTGGGGAAAAAAACTAAAAGTGGCCCCAATGTTGTAGGTGGGTCCAAATTGATAGAAGTTGGCAGAGTCAGTAACACCACAGTGCAGCACAGAATACCTCCCCAGAAGCTGTCCCTCTGCCGTGGCCATCACTATCTGCCACGTTCTGTCCTCCTCCAATTGTAGGAGGTGAGATGGGGGCCACCAGACCAGCCCTACCTTCAGCATGCTGCCTGGACTTCCCCTAGGGTTCCCCCAGTAGTATGCACCAGGCCGGCAGCAGTGAGGGGGGCTTGGGGGGCCCTCTAGGCATCGGCACACTGGGAAAATTCCCAGTAGGGTCTATGGCCAGTCCGCCCCTGTAGAGGAGAGACAGGAACTAGTGAGACCTAAAAAGGCCTCTGTGCGGTAATTACACCTGGGGAGGTTTAACACATTGTATCCTGTACAAGTTTATGGTGTCATCAATTGTAACAATTGTTGTGTAAAAGTCTCTCTTTATGTAATATTCCTTTCTGTCTTGTTCCATGTTATATCTCCATAGTCAATAATAATAACTGTAACATCAATTCTCCACGATATACCTTTTTTATTTTAAATACTCTTGTATCATATTTATTGCTCCCAGACCCAGTAAGAGGGTGGATTAGGTACAGCAGGCATCCTCAACCTGCGGCCCTCCAGCTGTTGTAAAACTACAACTCCCACAATGCCCTGCTGTAGGCTGATACCTGTAGGCTGTTCGGGCATGCTGGGAGTTGTAGTTTTGCAACAGCTGGAGGGCCGCAGTTTGAGGATGCCTGATGTATAGTCTACATTTAATATACATTTCTATGTAATCATTTCGTGCACTTTTTCTACTTTACAAATAAGACTTGATGAATTGGTCCTTGGTTTTGTAGGGTGACTCGGGGGGTCCCCTCGCCTGTGAACGTGAAGGTCAGACACAAGTGGCCGGAGTCGTTAGCTGGGGAGAGAACTGCGGAGTGAAGGACAAGCCCGGGGTCTACGCACACGTCTATAGATTTCTACCATGGATTGAAAAAAGCATGAAATCCAACGCCTGAGAGCAGAATCCTGGGAGCTGTGGACCCCGATGTGACCGCAGCAGCGTCACAGTCCCTATTACTGATTGGTAGATATGGGGAGGGGGACCTCAGACGGATTACATTGGTCACTGGGAATCTGGGAGAGCTCCCTGTATATCAAAATGTCATAAAGGGGCTTAAAGGGGCTGTAGTAAAGACCCAGCCGATACTCACTCATCAAAGGGATTATTAGCCCACCTGGAACCTTGATGACATATAGCAAGGGTATGTCAGTGTCCGATAAGGGGGTCCCAGGTCTGGGACCTTCTTCTGTCTCCTGTGGTTCCCACCTCTGATCCGAGCGATACGCTATCAATGTTCCAACTCCTTAAGCCTCCGCCATCCTAAAGCCCCCACTCCAGTTGCCACAACTGGTCTTTCAGCAATGGCATCACATACATCATTCACATGACCACTGCAGCCAATCACTGGCCCCAGAGGTCACATGCCACCCAAGTGTCACCTCTGAGACCAATGCTTGGCTGCAGCGGTCACGTGAATGATGTATGTGATGTCATTGCTGAAAGACCACTTGGGACCACCGCAGTGAGGGGGACTTAAAGGGTTTGTATAGATTATTTCTATATTTCATATCATTTCCTTAAACCCCTGGACAACCCCTTTAACCCTTTAGTGGCTGCGCTGGAAACCCTTTATGCAGATGCAGCTCTGGACACAAATGACAGTATCTTCCAGTGATACATTGTAACCTTTCCAGAATATACTTTGTTGTTTGTTTACAAATGTCGTCTTCTATGAATCTCAGGTCCGGAGACAAAGAAAAAATGGGATTTTATTTTGTAATTCTAAAAGTTAAAATCTGCACAGATCGAGCATTTTTATATATTTTTTTTGCATTATTCTATAATTGATTATTTTAGCTAAATCTCTACAAAGGTTCCCCCATTTCTATTGCACATCCTTGTCCTAAGGCTCCAGGGTTTCTAACACCATCTTCTCCTGTCTGGGTGGGAAGGATCTATAAGAAGTCTGTGCGGCCTGGAGAAGCCGAGGACTCCGCCCCCACTTATTAAGGACTCCTCCCCTACTTATTGAGGCTCCACCCCCTCGTCTATGTGCAGCACTTGTTAGTTGGTCAGTTGCACATGTGGGCAGCCGCTCCATTCACTTCTATGGGAAATCTGGGAAGCTGAGTACAACGCTCCACTATCTCCGGAACCCCCCTAGAAATGGATGGAGCGGCTGCCCACATGCCTGACCGGCTGCCCACATGCCTGACCGGCTGCCCACATGCCTGACCAGCCGCTCCATTCTTTTCAGGGGAGCTGCAGGGGTACGAGGCCCCCGCTTGTATGATCGATGCAACTTTTTGTAGCTCGACTCATTGATTTTAACTGGTAAATACAGCTGCAGTCCAAACAAATGTGCTCAGTGTAATGCAATCTGCTGGACTGCAGCGGTCATTCAATAGTTAAAATCAATCAGATGCGCTACAAAAAGGTTGCTGTGTAGCCCAAGCCTAAACTCTGGGCTCCAAAGTAAAGCAAAGTTCCTCCAGTATATAAACATCCATGACCTATGACCTTTAGGGTTTACTCTTTAAATATGTCACTGTGTGGCCAAGAGGTCACTCTCCAACCTCAGGTATAGTGCAGGGTCCTAGAGACTGACACAGTCCTGATGTATAGTGCAGGGTCCTAGAGACTGAAACAGTCCTGATGTATATCACAGGGTCCTAGAGACTGACACAGTCCTGATGTATATCACAGGGTCCTAGAGACTGACACAGTCCTGATGTATAGCGCAGGGTCCTAGAGACTGACACAGTCCTGATGTATAGCGCAGGGTCCTAGAGACTGACACAGTCCTGATGTATAGCGCAGGGTCCTAGAGACTGACACAGTCCTGATGTATAGTGCAGGGTCCTAGAGACTGACACAGTCCTGATGTATAGTGCAGGGTCCTAGAGACTGACACAGTCCTGATGTATAGCGCAGGGTCCTAGAGACTGACACAGTCCTGATGTATAGTGCAGGGTCCTAGAGACTGACACAGTCCTGATGTATAGCGCAAGGTCCTAGAGACTGACACAGTCCTGATGTATAGCACAGGGTCCTAGAGACTGACACAGTTCTGATGTATAGCGCAGGGTCCTAGAGACTGACAGTCCTGATGTATAGCGCAGGGTCCTAGAGACTGACAGTCCTGATGTATAGTGCAGGGTCCTAGAGACTGACACAGTCCTGATGTATAGCGCAGGGTCCTAGAGACTGACACAGTCCGGATGTATAGCGCAGGGTCCTAGAGACTGACACAGTCCTGATGTATAGTGCATGGTCCTAGAGACTGACACAGTCCTGATGTATAGCGCAGGATTCTAGAGACTGACACAGTCCTGATGTATAGTGCAGGGTCCTAGAGACTGACACAGTCCTGATGTATAGTGCAGGGTCCTAGAGACTGACACAGTCCTGATGTATAGCGCAGGGTCCTAGAGACTGACACAGTCCTGATGTATAGTGCAGGGTCCTAGAGACTGACACAGTCCTGATGTATAGTGCAGGGTCCTAGAGACTGACACAGTCCTGATGTATAGCGCAGGGTCCTAGAGACTGACACAGTCCGGATGTATAGCGCAGGGTCCTAGAGACTGACACAGTTGCTGCATTAATCTTGTTTATTTCTTACAAACACATCTCAGGTCTACAAATATTCATCTTCATGTTTCTGGATTATACGGAAACTGATCCTGCCAGTCTAGAAATCTACAGCGCAATACATTACAGCAGCCTCCACTGTGTCCAGTGAACATCGCAGCTTCATTACAAGCACTTTAAGGTACTGCGGAGTAACACTCTGATAGTGCTGCTGAGTCCTCCCCATTCATCACTATAGTACACTGCCCTCTAGAGGTGAGGCATGGAACAGCGGCAGAAGATCACCGGGGAGAAGGCACCATAATAACAATAGCAACATCTTCATAGCAGGAGCCGCCCAGTGCGTCCACAAAATCTTCACCCCAACACCCCAGGATCAGCGCCCCTCATTTCTTCATAGGAAGAATCTTTCTCCGTTTCACCTGAAGGATCTCAGAAGCGTCTCGGTTTACGTCCCCCAAAGATTCTTCTGCACCCTAAAAAGCATTATAAGAAAAGTTACACTGGGGATATGCAAACTAATGAGGGTTAGTATCCAGTACCCAGAGTGTCAGCGTCATTATCCTGTACCCAGAGTGTCAGCGTCATTATCCTGTACCCCGAGTGTCAGTGTCATTATCCTGTACCCCGAGTGTCAGCGTCATTATCCTGTACCCCAAGTGTCAGCGTCATTATCCTGTACCCCAAGTGTCAGCGTCATTATCCTGTACCCCAAGTGTCAGTGTCATTATCCTGTACCCCGAGTGTCAGTGTCATTATCCTGTACCCCGAGTGTCAGTGTCATTATCCTGTACCCCGAGTGTCAGTGTCATTATCCTGTACCCCGAGTGTCAGTGTCATTATCCTGTACCCCGAGTGTCAGCGTCATTATCCTGTACCCCGAGTGTCAGCGTCATTATCCTGTACCCCGAGTGTCAGCGTCATTATCCTGTACCCCGAGTGTCAGTGTCATTATCCTGTACCCCGAGTGTCAGTGTCATTATCCTGTACCCCAAGTGTCAGTGTCATTATCCTGTACCCCGAGTGTCAGCGTCATTATCCTGTACCCCGAGTGTCAGCGTCATTATCCTGTACCCCGAGTGTCAGCGTCATCATCCTGTACCCCGAGTGTCAGTGTCATTATCCTGTACCCCGAGTGTCAGTGTCATTATCCTGTACCCCGAGTGTCAGCGTCATTATCCTGTACCCCGAGTGTCAGCGTCATTATCCTGTACCCCGAGTGTCAGCGTCATCATCCTGTACCCCGAGTGTCAGTGTCATTATCCTGTACCCCGAGTGTCAGTGTGTCATTATCCTGTACCCCGAGTGTCAGCGTCATTATCCTGTACCCCGAGTGTCAGCGTCATTATCCTGTACCCCGAGTGTCAGTGTCATTATCCTGTACCCCGAGTGTCAGTGTCATTATCCTGTACCCCGAGTGTCAGCGTCATTATCCTGTACCCCAAGTGTCAGTGTCATTATCCTGTACCCCGAGTGTCAGAGTCATTATCTTGTACCCCGAGTGTCAGCGTCATTATCCTGTACCCCGAGTGTCAGTGTAATTATCCTGTACCCCGAGTGTCAGTGTCATTATCCTGTACCCCGAGTGTCAGCGTCATTATCCTGTACCCCAAGTGTCAGTGTCATTATCCTGTACCCCGAGTGTCAGCGTCATTATCCTGTACCCCGAGTGTCAGCGTCATTATCCTGTACCCCGAGTGTCAGTGTCATTATCCTGTACCCCGAGTGTCAGCGTCATTATCCTGTACCCCGAGTGTCAGCGTCATTATCCTGTACCCCGAGTGTCAGCGTCATTATCCTGTACCCCGAGTGTCAGCGTCATTATCCTGTACCCCAAGTGTTACTTACCGCTGCGTAGTCTCCAACCTCCGGACGGCGCAGCGCTTCATGCTCCGCATTTCTCTGTTCCGCAGCCCGGCGGGCGAGCTCTACCTTGTAATACCCGGGGGGCGTCCACCCCACACCTTTCATCCAGTTGAGATCAGATTTGTATTTAACCTGGAAAGAGAAGATAAGAATGAATTCTGATTCCAGCTCGTCCGTACTCGGGCCGGGAGGGCTGCTCCTTGTGGCGTCTCTCAGCTCTGGCTGACAGAGGGGGGCTCGGACCTGTACGTATACAAGGTCTTCACTCTGGATGACCCCCACCTCCCATTCTCCTGGAGTCTGGCACTCACATCGCTCTGCAGTCCGTGCGCCTGTTTGGCGTGTTTCAGGGCGAGCTGCTCGGGGTCACACGTGTACTGGTGCAGGTGCTGGCGGTACTTGATGTCGCTGGCCTGCTCCTGGCTCTTCTTGGCCTGGATGAATCCTGGTTGATCCATATGAGTTCGGACCCGGGACCTGCTCTCTTCTGACAGTTTCTTGTATTCCCGGTCACTCAGGAGTTTGCCCACCTTCATAACATGCTGTGTTTTGGGGTCATCGCTGACGCTGCGGAAGCCGATCTGATGCCCCCTGTCCCTCACAAAGGCTTCTCTGTAGCGGAACTGCAGGAATAATAATGAGATTTGTGCCATGGAGACATAACTGCAATACACATGGTATTCAGGGGTGAAGACCCCGGGCGCAGGTGCTGCCTCCTAGTGGTTGGGCTTATAGCTGGTTAAAGCCTCCAAACGTTTTTTTTGCATTGCGCTCTGGATGACTTTGTAATTTTAGGAAAAAACATTCCTTAATCATGCAGTCCCATATCTTACATCACTGGCGATCTCTCGGGATGCCTTGGCGGTCTGGAAGGGAATGGCGTCCAGGCGCAGGTCATAGCCCGCCGCACGAGACTGCTCCCATAGAGTCCTGTAGGCTTTCTGTCAAAAGAAAAGATGAATAAAAAACCATTCAAATCTTCTTGTCTATGTATGTCACAATATTTCTTCCATAAATATGATAAACTGAGCAAAGCTGCACTGTAAAGTATAGAGCAGGAACAAAGCAGAAACCAAGAGACAGGCCCTGGACTGCACACTACCTCTCAGTGCAGAGACACAGTGCAGCTGAGCTGGAGCTGATATAAGATGGATAAGATTGTAAATGATACAAATGTCAGCAAATCATCCTTCCCTAGTTACATCGATCCAGACAAGAAAAGAAACGTACGTCACTTATCTGAGCCGCATTAATTCGAGCGCGAACGAAGTCCGGATGATCCGGAGGCAACGTACATCTGTGCATCGACTCCTGATCCCCCGATTTATACAGTCTCTGCAAGAATAAAGATGGAAGAAGTCATACCACAACAACTAAGCGAGGGCTTAACACCCTGAGCAACAGTATACAGTATATTATACTCCAGAGCTGCACTCACTATTCTGCTGGTGCAGTCACTGTGTACATACATTACTTATCCTGTACTGATCCTGAGTTACATCCTGTATTATACTCCAGAGCTGCACTCACTATTCTGCTGGTGCAGTCACTGTGTACATACATTACTTATCCTGTACTGGTCCTGAGTTACATCCTGTATTATACTCCAGAGCTGCACTCACTATTCTGCTGGTGCAGTCACTGTGTACATACATTACTTATCCTGTACTGATCCTGAGTTACATCCTGTATTATACTCCAGAGCTGCACTCACTATTCTGCTGGTGCAGTCACTGTGTACATACATTAATTATCCTGTACTGATCCTGAGTTACATCCTGTATTATACTACAGAGCTGCACTCACTATTCTGCTGGTGGAGTCACTGTGTACATACATTACTTATCCTGTACTGATCCTGAGTTACATCCTGCATTATACTCCAGAGCTGCACTCACTATTCTGCTGGTACAGTCACTGTGTACATACATTACTTATCCTGTACTGATCCTGAGTTACATCCTGTATTATACTCCAGAGCTGCACTCACTATTCTGCTGGTGGAGTCACTGTGTACATACATTACTTATCCTGTACTGATCCTGAGTTACATCCTGTATTATACTCCAGAGCTGCACTCACTATTCTGCTGGTGCAGTCACTGTGTACATACATTACTTATCCTATACTGATCCTGAGTTACATCCTGTATTATACTCCAGAGCTGTACTCACTATTTTGCAGCTCCAAAGCTGAAATCTCCCAGCATAATACTCCTTGTCTAGTGTAAGTGCAGAACGTTCTCTGCGAATTTTCATTCTACACAATGCACTGTACAGTCATCTCTTTACATTACATTAGTGCATACGGTATAATTTCCTGGAGAGTTATACTGACCTCACTGCACTGCTGATAGCTGTTCTTGGCATGGAGCAGGCTGGGAGAGTCTGTAACGGCTGTAAATGACATTGATCCGGGACTTTGACGATATTTGGTCTGAGGAGAGAAAATTCAAAGCGCAGGGAATTCAACATCTTATATTCCAGTTCATATGAGGCAGTATTATAGTAGATATATTCTTGTACATAGGAGGCAGTATTATAGTAGTTATATTCTTGTACATAGGAGGCAGTATTATAGTAGATATATTCTTGTACATAGGAGGCAGTATTATAGTAGTTATATTCATGTACATAGGAGCAGTATTATAGTAGTTATATTCTTGTACATAGGAGGCAGTATTATAGTAGTTATATTCTTGTACATAGGAGCAGTATTATAGTAGTTATATTCATGTACATAGGAGCAGTATTATAGTAGATATATTCTTGTACATAGGAGCAGTATTATAGTAGTTATATTCTTGTATATAGGAGCAGTATTATAGTAGTTATATTCTTGTACATAGGAGCAGTATTATAGTAGTTATATTCTTGTACATAGGAGCAGTATTATTGTAGTTATATTCTTGTACATAGGAGCAGTATTATAGTAGTTATATTCTTGTACATAGGAGGCAGTATTATAGTAGTTATATTCTTGTACATAGGAGCAGTATTATAGTAGTTATAATCTTGTACATAGGAGAAGTATTATAGTAGTTATATTCTTGTACATGGGAGCAGTATTATAGTAGTTATATTCCTGTACATAGGGGGCAGTATTATAGTAGTTATATTCATGTACATAGGAGCAGTATTATAGTAGTTATATTCTTGTACAAAGGAGGTAGTATTATAGTAGTTATATTCATGTACATAGGAGCAGTATTATAGTAGTTATATTCTTGTACATAGGAGGCAGTATTATAGTAGTTATATTCTTGTACAAAGGAGGTAGTATTATAGTAGTTATATTCATGTACATAGGAGCAGTATTATAGTAGTTATATTCTTGTACATAGGAGGCAGTATTATAGTAGTTATATGCTTGTACATAGGAGGCAGTATTATAGTAGTTATATTCTTGTACAAAGGAGGTAGTATTATAGTAGTTATATTCATGTACATAGGAGCAGTATTATAGTAGTTATATTCTTGTACATAGGAGCAGTATTATAGTAGTTATATTCTTGTACAAAGGAGGTAGTATTATAGTAGTTATATTCATGTACATAGGAGCAGTATTATAGTAGTTATATTCTTGTACATAGGAGGCAGTATTATAGTAGTTATATGCTTGTACATAGGAGGCAGTATTATAGTAGATATATTCTTGTACATAGGAGGCAGTATTATAGTAGTTATATTCTTGTACATAGGAGCAGTATTATAGTAGTTATATTCTTGTACATAGGAGGCAGTATTATAGGAGTTATATTCTTGTACATAGGAGCAGTATTATAGTAGTTATATTCATGTACAAAGGAGCAGTATTATAGTAGTTATATTCTTGTACATAGGAGGCAGTATTATAGTAGTTATATTCATGTACATAGGAGCAGTATTATAGTAGTTATATTCTTGTACATAGGAGGCAGTATTATAGTAGTTATATTCATGTACATAGGAGCAGTATTATAGTAGTTATATTCTTGTACATAGGAGGCAGTATTATAGTAGTTATATGCTTGTACATAGGAGCAGTATTATAGTAGTTATATTCTTGTACATAGGAGCAGTATTATAGTAGTTATATTCTTGTACATAGGAGGCAATATTATAGTATTTATGTTCTTGTACATAGGAGCAGTATTATAGTAGTTATATTTCTGTACATAGGAGCAGTATTATAGTAGTTATATTCTTGTACATAGGAGAAGTATTATAGTAGTTATATTACTGTACATATGAGCAGTATTACAGTAGTTATGTTCTTGTACATAGGAGCAGTATTACAGTAGTTATATTCTTGTACATAGGAGCAGTATTATAGTAGTTATATTCTTGTACATAGGAGCAGTATTATAGTAGTTATATTCTTGTACATAGGAGCAGTATTATAGTAGTTATATTCTTGTACATAGGAGCAGTATTATAGTAGTTATATTCTTGTACATAGCGGCAGTATTATAGTAGTTATATTCTTGTACATAGGAGCAGTATTATTGTAGTTATATTCTTGTACATAGGAGGCAGTATTATAGTAGTTATATTCTTGTACATAGGAGCAGTATTATAGTAGTTATATTCTTGTACATAGGAGGCAGTATTATAGTAGATATATTCTTGTACATAGGAGCAGTATTATAGTAGTTATATTCTTGTACATAGGGGCAGTATTATAGTAGTTATATTCTTGTACATAGGGGCAGTATTATAGTAGTTATATTCTTGTACATAGGAGCAGTATTATAGTAGTTATATTCTTGTACATAGGGGCAGTATTATAGTAGTTATATTCTTGTACATAGGAGCAGTATTATAGTAGTTATATTCTTGTACATATGAGCAGTATTACAGTAGTTATGTTCTTGTACATAGGAGCAGTATTACAGTAGTTATATTCTTGTACATAGGAGCAGTATTATAGTAGTTATATTCTTGTACATAGGATCAGTATTATAGTAGTTATATTCTTGTACATAGGAGGCAGTATTATAGTAGTTATTTTCTTGTACATAGGAGCAGTATTATAGTAGTTATATTCTTGTACATAGCGGCAGTATTATAGTAGTTATATTCTTGTACATAGGAGCAGTATTATTGTAGTTATATTCTTGTACATAGGAGGCAGTATTATAGTAGTTATATTCTTGTACATAGGAGCAGTATTATAGTAGTTATATTCTTGTACATAGCAGGCAGTATTATAGTAGATATATTCTTGTACATAGGAGCAGTATTATAGTAGTTATATTCTTGTACATAGGAGCAGTATTATAGTAGTTATATTCTTGTACATAGGAGGCAGTATTATAGTAGTTATATTCTTGTACACAGGAGCAGTATTATAGTAGTTATATTCTTGTACATAGGAGCAGTATTATAGTAGTTATATTCTTGTACATAGGAGGCAGTATTATAGTCGTTATATTCTTGTACATAGGAGGCAGTATTATAGTCGTTATATTCTTGTACATAGGAGCAGTATTATAGTAGTTATATTCTTGTACATAGGAGCAGTATTATAGTAGTTATATTCTTGTACATAGGAGCAGTATTATAGTAGTTATATTCTTGTACATAGGAGCAGTATTATAGTAGTTATATTCTTGTACATAGGGGCAGTATTATAGTAGGTATATTCTTGTACATAGGAGCAGTATTATAGTAGCTATATTCTTGTACATAGGAGGCAGTATTATAGTAGTTATATTCTTAAACATAGGAGCAGTATTATAGTAGTTATATTCTTGTACATAGGGAGCAGTATTAGAGTAGTTATATTCTTGTACATAGGAGCAGTATTATAGTAGATATATTCTTGTACATAGGAGGCAGTATTATAGTAGTTATATTCTTGTACATAGGAGGCAGTATTATAGTAGTTATATTCTTGTACATAGGAGCAGTATTATAGTAGTTATATTCTTGTACATAGGGAGCAGTATTAGAGTAGTTATATTCTTGTACATAGGAGCAGTATTATAGTAGATATATTCTTGTACATAGGAGGCAGTATTATAGTAGTTATATTCTTGTACATAGGAGGCAGTATTATAGTAGTTATATTCATGTACATAGGAGCAGTATTATAGTAGTTATATTCTTGTACATAGGAGGCAGTATTATAGTAGTTACTGAATGTTCTTGTACATAGGATGCAGTATTGTACTAGTTATAGTATCCTACTCCCCTTTGCAGCTTGCTTACACCAGGGGGAGACACTGAGCTCAGGGGAGTTTTTTCTCAGGACCTCTTACCTCACTGATGAGCTCTCCGGCTTTCTTCACACTTTGTATATGGGGAGATCCCGCTGACTCCCACCCTACTCCTCTCAGGAAGTTTAGGTCAGATTTATATCGAGACTGTGGGGGAAGGAAGAGGAAGATGATTGGGATTAATTCAGGATCCCAGAGGAGCAGCATCAAATAGGACGTCTTCCCAGTAAACGAGAGGCAGCCATTAAATAATAGAGCAGAGTCGGGACGGTTCGGTCATAGGGGGAATTAATATTCATTATATTATTGTTGGCAGCGGCTTTCACACACAAATGTATTTAACTGTGATAATGTGTAATGAAAGTGTATCAGATGCTTATTAATTATTCACATCAGAGCAGGGAATCATGGGTAAGCAGTGCCCTCCCCCATACACAGTACAGTCAGCATTAGTAGCGCATATTCTGCAGGTTTGTTATTTCATGTTGCCAGGCAACCACTTGCTTCCTGTCTGGGTGACCACCTTTAGTATCCATGTATCTTCCAGTTATGATGTGTTCTATGAACCGCTGTACAGGAGACTGCATTTCTATGGTGAACAGAATTATTGGAGCGGAAAACAATTATCACCTGTTCACTGGACGCCAAAACACTCTTCTACCTGCATGACCAAGTAGGTGGGTGGCAGCCCCAATGGGCGTCATAACAGCGGACATGGTGGCCATCACCCAGCTTTCCCAGAAAAAAAATCAAACGATGACTGAAAAACTTATATCTATCTAAAACAAAAGGCTTCCAGAGCTGCGCTCGTTAATAACCCCCATCGTGTGAGCTGCAATCTTCATGAGGATTTGATGTGTGATATCCATTTTCTAAAGAAAATATTCTCAATCTGCGATGATTAGAGGTTTAACGAGCGGCTTTGATCAGCATCAATAATTGAACGTCGTCGTATTCATCCTCCCCGCACATCAAGCCGTCAAGCGGAGCTGTTTGCATTTGTTCACACGCCGCGCCGGTAAATAATGGATCATGTCTGATACCAGAGACCTCGAGCGGATAAAGCATTCGCCGCCATCAGATATTCCCTGTGTTGCATTATTTTCTGCGCCCTTAATTAATAATGGGAAATGTTCATCAAGTGTCAAAACGGCGCAAACACAGAGACCGATCCCGGCTAATAAACGTAACTGCGGCGACAGCGGGAAAACAAAATGCAGCAGTAAGAACAGCTATCACAGTGCGTCATCCACAGATCCCCCATAACAGTGCGTCATCCACAGATCCCCCATAACAGTGTCATCCACAGATCCCCCATAACAGTGTCATCCACAGATCCCCCATAACAGTGTCATCCACAGATCCCCCATAACAGTGTCATCCACAGATCCCCCATAACAGTGCGTCATCCACAGATCCCCCATAACAGTGTGTCATCCACAGATCCCCCATAACAGTGCGTCATCCACAGATCCCCCATAACAGCGTCATCCACAGATCCCCCATAACAGTGCGTCATCCACAGATCCCCCATAACAGTGTCATCCACAGATCCCCCATAACAGTGCGTCATCCACAGATCCCCCATAACAGTGTCATCCACAGATCCCCCATAACAGTGTCATCCACAGATCCCCCATAACAGTGCGTCATCCACAGATCCCCCATAAGAGTATCACCCACAGATCCCCCATAACAGTGTCATCCACAGATCCCCATAACAGTGTGTCATCCACAGATCCCCCATAACAGTGTCGTCCACAGATCCCCCATAACAGTGTCATCCACAGATCCCCCATAACAGTGTCATCCACAGATCCTCTATAATAGTGTCATCCACAGATCCCCCATAACAGTGTGTCATCCACAGATCCCCCATAACAGTGTCATCCACAGATCCCCCATAACAGTGTCATCCACAGATCCCCCAGAACAGTGTCATCCACAGATCCCCCATAACAGTGTGTCATCCACAGATCCCCCATAACAGTGTGTCATCCACAGACCCCCCATAACAGTGTGTTATCCACAGATCCCCCATAACAGTGTGTTATCCACAGATCCCCCATAACAGTGTGTCATCCACAGATCCCCCATAACAGTGTGTCATCCACAGATCCCCCATAACAGTGTGTTATCCACAGATCCCCCATAACAGTGTGTCATCCACAGATCCCCCATAACAGTGTGTCATCCACAGATCCCCCATAACAGTGTGTCATCCACAGATCCCCCATAACAGTGTCATCCACAGATCCCCCATAACAGTGTCATCCACAGATCCCCCATAACAGTGTCATCCACAGATCCCCCATAACAGAGTATCCTCTGCAGACCCTCATGCTGTCTCTCACCTCACTCTGCAGCAGATGTGCTTGCTTCGCACATTGCAGTCTTAGATCTTTAGAGTCGGTCGTGTACTGGTGGAGCAGAACCTTGTAGTCCTGGTCGCTGACCAAAGCTTGCGCCTTCTTGGCGTGCACCAGGTCCATCATGTCAGAGGAGAGATGATACTGGGAGTGGAGATGATGGGAATCCTTCTTGTACTCCTGCTCGCTCTGCAACTTGGCAACACGTAGACAGCGCAGGATATTGGGATCGTCCAAGACGCTCCGAGTGCCGATGTGTTTCCCTCTCTCAGCAACGTAATCGTGTTTGTATTTGTACTATGAATGAGACCAGAGATCAGCGTGAGAGATCAGCGTGATACACGGCCACAGTCACATGACCCCATGTGGAATAGTGCGCATCATACTGTACTCACATCACTGGCTATAGACCCCGACAACTTCGCAGTCTGGAACTGTAGTGCGTCCATTGTGAGGTTGTGACCGTGAGCGCGCATATTGAGCCAGGATTCCCTGTACTTTATCTGCGGAGAACAGAAAACGCATCACAATCCGGTAATACAGCACAATCACAGAAACCTGCAGTCCTATGTAACAGCACAGATAACACAGTGATAACTCTCTGAGTACAGATAATGTAGTAGATGTCACCTGCAGTCCTATGTAACACCACAGATAACACAGTGATTACTCTGAGCACAGATAATGTAGTAGATGTCACCTGCAGTCCTATGTAACACCACAGATAACAGTGATAACTCTCTGAGTACAGATAATGTAGTAGATGTCACCTGCAGTCCTATGTAACACCACAGAGAAGACAGTGATAACTCTCTGAGTACAGATAATGTAGTAGATGTCACCTGCAGTCCTATGTAACACCACAGATAACACAGTGATAACTCTCTGAGTACAGATAATGTAGTAGATGTCACCTGCAGTCCTATGTAACACCACAGAGAAGACAGTGATAACTCTCTGAGTACAGATAATGTAGTAGATGTCACCTGCAGTCCTATGTAACACCACAGATAACACAGTGATAACTCTCTGAGTACAGATAATGTAGTAGATGTCACCTGCAGTCCTATGTAACACCACAGATAACACAGTGATAACTCTCTGAGTACAGATGATGCAGTAGATGTCACCTGCAGTCCTATGTAACACCACATATAACACAGTGATAATTCTCTGATTACAGATAATGTAGTAGATGTCACCTGCAGTCCTATGTAACACCACAGATAACACAGTGATTACTCTGAGCACAGATAATGTAGTAGATGTCACCTGCAGTCCTATGTAACACCACAGATAACAGTGATAACTCTCTGAGTACAGATAATGTAGTAGATGTCACCTGCAGTCCTATGTAACACCACAGATAACACAGGGCTAACTCTCTGAGTACAGATAATGTAGTAGATGTCACCTGCAGTCCTATGTAACACCACAGATAACACAGGGCTAACTCTCCGAGTACAGATAATGTAGTAGATGTCACCTGCAGTCCTATGTAACACCACAGATAACACAGTGATAACTCTCTGTGTACAGATAATGTAGTAGATGTCACCTGCAGTCCTATGTAACACCACAGATAACACAGTGATAACTCTCTGAGTACAGATGATGCAGTAGATGTCACCTGCAGTCCTATGTAACACCACATATAACACAGTGATAATTCTCTGATTACAGATAATGTAGTAGATGTCACCTGCAGTCCTATGTAACACCACAGATAACACAGTGATTACTCTGAGCACAGATAATGTAGTAGATGTCACCTGCAGTCCTATGTAACACCACAGATAACAGTGATAACTCTCTGAGTACAGATAATGTAGTAGATGTCACCTGCAGTCCTATGTAACACCACAGATAACACAGGGCTAACTCTCTGAGTACAGATAATGTAGTAGATGTCACCTGCAGTCCTATGTAACACCACAGATAACACAGGGCTAACTCTCCGAGTACAGATAATGTAGTAGATGTCTCCTGCAGTCCTATGTAACACCACAGATAACACAGTGATAACTCTCTGAGTACAGATAATGTAGTAGATGTCTCCTGCAGTCCTATGTAACACCACAGATAACACAGTGATAACTCTCTGAGTACAGATAATGTAGTAGATGTCACCTGCAGTCCTATGTAACACAGTGATAACCCTCTGAGTACAGATAATGTAGTAGATGTCACCTGCAGTCCTATGTAACACCACAGATAACACAGTGATAACTCTCTGAGTACAGGTAATGTAGTAGATGTCACCTGCAGTCCTATGTAACACTACAGATAACACAGTGATAACTCTCTGAGTACAGATAATGTAGTAGATGTCACCTGCAGTCCTATGTAACACCACAGATAACACAGTGATAGCTCTCTGAGTACAGATAATGTAGTAGATGTCACCTGCAGCCCTATGTAACACCACAGATAACACAGTGATAACTCTCTGTGTACAGATAATGTAGTAGATGTCACCTGCAGTCCTATGTAACACCACAGATAACACAGTGATAGCTCTCTGAGTACAGATAATGTAGTAGATGTCACCTGCAGTCCTATGTAACACCACAGATAACACAGTGATAACTCTCTGTGTACAGATAATGTAGTAGATGTCACCTGCAGTCCTATGTAACACAGTGATAACTCTCTGAGTACAGATAATGTAGTAGATGTCACCTGCAGTCCTATGTAACACCACAGATAACTCAGTGATATATCTCTGAGTACAGATAATGTAGTAGATGTCACCTGCAGTCCTATGTAACACCACAGATAACACAGTGATATCTCCCTGAGTACAGGTAATGTAGTAGATGTCACCTGCAGTCCTATGTAACACCACAGATAACACAGTGATAACTCTCTGAGTACAGATAATGTAGTAGATGTCACCTGCAGTCCTATGTAACACAGTGATAACTCTCTGAGTACAGATAATGTAGTAGATGTCACCTGCAGTCCTATGTAACACCACAGATAACACAGTGATAACTCTCTGAGTACAGATAATGTAGTAGATGTCACCTGCAGTCCTATGTAACACAGTGATAACTCTCTAAGTACAGATAATGTAGTAGATGTCACCTGCAGTCCTATGTAACACCACAGATAACACAGTGATAACTCTCTGAGTACAGATAATGTAGTAGATGTCACCTGCAGTCCTATGTAACACCACAGATAACACAGTGATAACTCTCTGAGTACAGGTAATGTAGTAGATGTCACCTGCAGTCCTATGTAACACCACAGATAACACAGTGATAACTCTCTGAGTACAGATAATGTAGTAGATGTCACCTGCAGTCCTATGTAACACAGTGATAACTCTCTGAGTACAGATAATGTAGTAGATGTCACCTGCCGTCCTATGTAACACCACAGATAACACAGTGATAACTCTCTGAGTACAGATAATGTAGTAGATGTCACCTGCAGTCCTATGTAACACCACAGATAACACAGTGATAACTCTCTGAGTAGAGATAATGTAGTAGATGTCACCTGCAGTCCTATGTAACACCACAGATAACACAGTGATAACTCTCTGAGTACAGATAATGTAGTAGATGTCACCTGCAGTCCTATGTAACACCACAGATAACACAGTGATAACTCTCTGAGTAGAGATAATGTAGTAGATGTCACCTGCAGTCCTATGCAACACCACAGATAACACAGTGATAACTCTCTGTGTACAGATAATGTAGTAGATGTCACCTGCAGTCCTATGTAACACCACAGATAACACAGTGATAACTCTCTGAGTACAGATGATGCAGTAGATGTCACCTGCAGTCCTATGTAACACCACAGATAACACAGTGATGACTCTCTTAGTACAGATAATGTAGTAGATGTCACCTGCAGTCCTATGTAACACCACAGATAACACAGTGATAACTCTCTGAGTACAGATGATGCAGTAGATGTCACCTGCAGTCCTATGTAACACCACATATAACACAGTGATAATTCTCTGATTACAGATAATGTAGTAGATGTCACCTGCAGTCCTATGTAACACCACAGATAACACAGTGATTACTCTGAGCACAGATAATGTAGTAGATGTCACCTGCAGTCCTATGTAACACCACAGATAACAGTGATAACTCTCTGAGTACAGATAATGTAGTAGATGTCACCTGCAGTCCTATGTAACACCACAGATAACACAGGGCTAACTCTCTGAGTACAGATAATGTAGTAGATGTCACCTGCAGTCCTATGTAACACCACAGATAACACAGGGCTAACTCTCCGAGTACAGATAATGTAGTAGATGTCTCCTGCAGTCCTATGTAACACCACAGATAACACAGTGATAACTCTCTGAGTACAGATAATGTAGTAGATGTCTCCTGCAGTCCTATGTAACACCACAGATAACACAGTGATAACTCTCTGAGTACAGATAATGTAGTAAATGTCACCTGCAGTCCTATGTAACACCACAGATAACACAGTGATAACCCTCTGAGTACAGATAATGTAGTAGATGTCACCTGCAGTCCTATGTAACACCACAGATAACACAGTGATAACTCTCTGAGTACAGGTAATGTAGTAGATGTCACCTGCAGTCCTATGTAACACCACAGATAACACAGTGATAACTCTCTGAGTACAGGTAATGTAGTAGATGTCACCTGCAGTCCTATGTAACACTACAGATAACACAGTGATAACTCTCTGAGTACAGATAATGTAGTAGATGTCACCTGCAGTCCTATGTAACACCACAGATAACACAGTGATAGCTCTCTGAGTACAGATAATGTAGTAGATGTCACCTGCAGCCCTATGTAACACCACAGATAACACAGTGATAACTCTCTGTGTACAGATAATGTAGTAGATGTCACCTGCAGTCCTATGTAACACCACAGATAACACAGTGATAACTCTCTGAGTACAGATAATGTAGTAGATGTCACCTGCAGTCCTATGTAACACCACAGATAACACAGTGATAGCTCTCTGAGTACAGATAATGTAGTAGATGTCACCTGCAGTCCTATGTAACACCACAGATAACACAGTGATAACTCTCTGTGTACAGATAATGTAGTAGATGTCACCTGCAGTCCTATGTAACACAGTGATAACTCTCTGAGTACAGATAATGTAGTAGATGTCACCTGCAGTCCTATGTAACACCACAGATAACACAGTGATATCTCTCTGAGTACAGATAATGTAGTAGATGTCACCTGCAGTCCTATGTAACACCACAGATAACACAGTGATATCTCCCTGAGTACAGGTAATGTAGTAGATGTCACCTGCAGTCCTATGTAACACCACAGATAACACAGTGATAACTCTCTGAGTACAGATAATGTAGTAGATGTCACCTGCAGTCCTATGTAACACAGTGATAACTCTCTGAGTACAGATAATGTAGTAGATGTCACCTGCAGTCCTATGTAACACCACAGATAACACAGTGATAACTCTGAGTACAGATAATGTAGTAGATGTCACCTGCAGTCCTATGTAACACCACAGATAACACAGTGATAACTCTCTGACTACAGTTAATGTAGTAGATGTCACCTGCAGTCCTATGTAACACAGTGATAACTCTCTGAGTACAGATAATGTAGTAGATGTCACCTGCAGTTCTATGTAACACCACAGATAACACAGTGATAACTCTCTGAGTACAGATAATGTAGTAGATGTCACCTGCAGTCCTATGTAACACCACAGATAACACAGTGATAACTCTCTGAGTACAGGTAATGTAGTAGATGTCACCTGCAGTCCTATGTAACACCACAGATAACACAGTGATAACTCTCTGAGTACAGATAATGTAGTAGATGTCACCTGCAGTCCTATGTAACACCACAGATAACACAGTGATAACTCTCTGAGTACAGATAATGTAGTAGATGTCACCTGCAGTCCTATGTAACACCACAGATAACACAGTGATAACTCTCTGAGTAGAGATAATGTAGTAGATGTCACCTGCAGTCCTATGTAACACAGTGATAACTCTCTGAGTACAGATAATGTAGTAGATGTCACCTGCAGTCCTATGTAACACCACAGATAACACAGTGATATCTCTCTGAGTACAGATAATGTAGTAGATGTCACCTGCAGTCCTATGTAACACCACAGATAACACAGTGATATCTCTCTGAGTACAGATAATGTAGTAGATGTCACCTGCAGTCCTATGTAACACCACAGATAATACAGTGATAACTCTCTGAGTACAGATAATGTAGTAGATGTCACCTGCAGTCCTATGTAACACCACAGATAACACAGTGATAACTCTCTGAGTACAGATAATGTAGTAGATGTCACCCGCAGTCCTATGTAACACCACAGATAACACAGTGATATCTCTCTGAGTACAGATAATGTAGTAGATGTCACCTGCAGTCCTATGTAACACCACAGATAATACAGTGATAACTCTCTGAGTACAGATAATGTAGTAGATGTCACCTGCAGTCCTATGTAACACCACAGATAACACAGTGATACTATTATGAATTTTAGAATAAGACTGCAGAACATTTGTTAACCCTTTACACCCCGTGCTTACGTCACTGATGTTGACAGCATTCAGTTTGGCGCGGACGTGTTCCGGCAGCTCCAGCACGGCGGTGTAGTGGTGCAGGATTTCCTCCCCGGCCGCTCTGTACAGCCGCTGTATATAGGAAAATAATGGTCAGCTCCTGCCTCCAGTAATGACATTGTGTCCACATGGAAACATTGTATCATCCTAATGATGTGCATAGTGGTGGTCGGAGCAGAAGTATGTGACCCCCCCCCCCCTCATTCTGATATTGGGTTCTGTCATTTTAGTCACCCTCTGCTTGGAACCCTGCAGATTAGGAGCTCAAAGTGGCCCTTCTAAAAAAAACATAGAAATGGCCTCATGTTGTAGGCGGAGCCAAACTGGTAGAGGGTGTGGCAAGCCAAGTGGGTGGGGTTTATTGTAGGGTAATCTGTAGTTTATATTGATATGATTTTGGACTGTATATGACGTTTTGACTTTAACAACTGAGCCACAGTCTTCACTGCAGTGACGGGCAGGAATTTCTATTTCTAAAAACCTTCAGTAGTATTCACGTACAATGTCCCGGTATCTACAGGGCACTGGGATAACAGCAAAAGACTAGTTTATTTAGTAACCACAAAAATGTAATGGAGCAAAATAAATTACAATACACACAATTACATTTTGGAACAATAGATAATAGATAGATAATAGATATGAGATAGATAGATATGAGATAGATAGATAGATAGATAGATAGATAGATAGATAGATAGATAGGAGATAGATAGATAGATAGATAGATAGATAGATAGATAGATAGATAGATAGATAGATAGGAGATAGATAGATAGATAGATAGATAGATAGATAATACAGGGAGTGCAGAATTATTAGGCAAGTTGTATTTTTGAGGATTAATTTTATTATTGAACAACAACCATGTTCTCAATGAACCCAAAAAACTCATTAATATCAAAGCTGAATATTTTTGGAAGTAGTTTTTAGTTTGTTTTTAGTTTTAGCTATTTTAGGGGGATATCTGTGTGTGCAGGTGACTATTACTGTGCATAATTATTAGGCAACTTAACAAAAAACAAATATATACCCATTTCAATTATTTATTTTTACCAGTGAAACCAATATAACATCTCAACATTCACAAATACCGGTATACATTTCTGACATTCAAAAACAAAACAAAAACTAATCAGTGACCAATATAGCCACCTTTCTTTGCAAGGACACTCAAAAGCCTGCCATCCATGGATTCTTTCAGTGTTTTGATCTGTTCACCATCAACATTGCGTGCAGCAGCAACCACAGCCTCCCAGACACTGTTCAGAGAGGTGTACTGTTTTCCCTCCTTGTAAATCTCACATTTGATGATGGACCACAGGTTCTCAATGGGGTTCAGATCAGGTGAACAAGGAGGCCATGTCATTAGATTTTCTTCTTTTATACCCTTTCTTGCCAGCCACGCTGTGGAGTACTTGGACGCGTGTGATGGAGCATTGTCCTGCATGAAAATCATGTTTTTCTTGAAGGATGCAGACTTCTTCCTGTACCACTGCTTGAAGAAGGTGTCTTCCAGAAACTGGCAGTAGGACTGGGAGTTGAGCTTGACTCCATCCTCAACCCGAAAAGGCCCCACAAGCTCAACTTTGATGATACCAGCCCAAACCAGTACTCCACCTCCACCTTGCTGGCGTCTGAGTCGGACTGGAGCTCTCTGCCCTTTACCAATCCAGCCACGGGCCCATCCATCTGGCCCATCAAGACTCACTCTCATTTCATCAGTCCATAAAACCTTAGAAAAATCAGTCTTGAGATATTTCTTGGCCCAGTCTTGACGTTTCAGCTTGTGTGTCTTGTTCAGTGGTGGTCGTCTTTCAGCCTTTCTTACCTTGGCCATGTCTCTGAGTATTGCACACCTTGTGCTTTTGGGCACTCCAGTGATGTTGCAGCTCTGAAATATGGCCAAACTGGTGGCAAGTGGCATCTTGGCAGCTGCACGCTTGACTTTTCTCAGTTCATGGGCAGTTATTTTGCGCCTTGGTTTTTCCACACGCTTCTTGCGACCCTGTTGACTATTTTGAATGAAACGCTTGATTGTTCGATGATCACGCTTCAGAAGCTTTGCAATTTTAAGAGTGCTGCATCCCTCTGCAAGATATCTCACTATTTTTGACTTTTCTGAGCCTGTCAAGTCCTTCTTTTGACCCATTTTGCCAAAGGAAAGGAAGTTGCCTAATAATTATGCACACCTAATATAGGGTGTTGATGTCATTAGACCACACCCCTTCTCATTACAGAGATGCACATCACCTAATATGCTTAATTGGTAGTAGGCTTTCGAGCCTATACAGCTTGGAGTAAGACAACATGCATAAAGAGGATGATGTGGTCAAAATACTCATTTGCCTAATAATTCTGCACTCCCTGTAGATAGATAGAGATAGATAGAAAGATAGATAGATATGAGATAGATAGATAGATAATAGATAGATAGAGATAGATAGATAGATAGATAGATAGATATGAGATAGATAGATAGATAGATAGATAGATATGAGATAGATAGATAGATAGAAGATAGATAGATAGATAGATAGATAGATAGATAGATAGATAGATAGATAGATAGATAGATAGATAGATATGAGATAGATAGATAGATAGATAGATAGATAGATAGATAGATAGATAGATAGAGTCCGGGTATACAGAGATGTATCTGTAGGTGCACTGTACATGAAGGCTGGTGAGGTCTCAGTCTCCCGAACAGGATGCTGTGAGTTTGCATCCCGGTAATAATTTAAAAGTAGAGAAGAATAAACTCTGACTTTACAGAGGTTTTCACACACCGGTCAGACTGCTGATAGTATTTGGGGATACCCCACAGGACAATTCTATGTATGGAGTCAGGCGGGTGACTCCTAAGGGCTGCCTGCTGTGTGTAAAGACCAAACTTCGGTCCAATGCAGTCCTCCCCTGGCACCCAGTATCCAGTCGCCAATATACTCTATGTACTGCGAGGTTCAATGTCACCATTTTCATCTTTACTTGCCCTCAGTGAATGAAAACATATTCTTGAGAGTTACAAATTGTAAACTCCTGATCTAGTCACTTACACAGCTGAGATTTTGTTACACTGTGTCAGTGCAGAAAATAGTGATGCGCCTTGAATTCAGCACAGGAGAAAGAACATTTACACTGAAGCAGCTGTTAGAAGAATTAACATAGGGTTTTATCTTCCACCTGGAAACAAACATGTTACCATTCACTGACAGGAAAAAATTCAGACATAGCCACAGTGCTGTATACAGAATCAACACCCATCAATCTAGTGATCAGTTGGGGTCTCAGCATTCGTTCCCCACAATGAGCCATTGCAAGTCTAATAACGGGCCATCACTTGCTATTCCTGGAAAACCCTTGGACAGGAGACTGCACTGGCCCTTTAAATTCATGGAATCACCAGTGTCACTCACCTCATTGGTTATCTTGTTGCTGAATTTAGCGTGCAAAACGTCCAGGGAGTCGGCTACAGTCGTGTATCTAAACTTGTGCGGCTGCTGCCGGTATTTGCTCTGTGTGAAGCAGAGAAGAAGAACATTGCAATAATTAGAGCCGGAACCCAAAATCCTCCAGTACAAACAAAATGAGATCCTTCTACAGAGAAAAGACTGCGCCTGGTCCCCAAGTAGAAAGTCTCACTACAAGGGCCTGAAATGGCTGATAACAGGGGGCAATAGACTGTATTCTCCTGTCCTACAGTCATCCTCTCCCCTGAAATGGCTGATAACAGGGGGTAATAGACTGTATTCTCCTGTCCTACAGTCATCCTCTCCCCTGAAATGGCTGATAACAGGGAGCAATAGACTGTATTCTCCTGTCCTACAGTCATCCTCTCCCCTGAAATGGCTGATAACAGGGAGCAATAGACTGTATTCTCCTGTCCTACAGTCATCCTCTCCTCTGAAATGGCTGATAACAGGGGGCAATAGACTGTATTCTCCTGTCCTACAGTCATCCTCCCCCCTGAAATGGCTGATAACAGGGGGCAATAGACTGTATTCTCCTGTCCTACAGTCATCCTCTCCCCTGAAATGGCTGATAACAGGGAGCAATAGACTGTATTCTCCTGTCCTACAGTCATCCTCTCCCCTGAAATGGCTGATAACAGGGAGCAATAGACTGTATTCTCCTGTCCTACAGTCATCCTCTCCCCTGAAATGGCTGATAACAGGGAGCAATAGACTGTATTCTCCTGTACTACAGTCATCCTCTCCCCTGAAATGTCTGATAACAGGGGGCAATAGACTGTATTCTCCTGTCCTACAGTCATCATCTCCCCTGAAATGGCTGATAACAGGGGGCAATAGACTGTATTCTCCTGTCCTACAGTCATCCTCTCCTCTGAAATGGCTGATAACAGGGGGCAATAGACTGTATTCTCCTGTCCTACAGTCATCCTCTCCTCTGAAATGGCTGATAACAGGGAGCAATAGACTGTATTCTCCTGTCCTACATTCATCCTCTCCCCTGAAATGGCTGATAACAGGGAGCAATAGACTGTATTCTCCTGTCCTACAGTCATCCTCTCCCCTGAAATGGCTGATAACAGGGGGCAATAGACTGTATTCTCCTGTCCTACAGTCATCCTCTCCCCTGAAATGGCTGATAACAGGGGGCAATAGATTGTATTCTCCTGTCCTACAGTCATCCTCTCCCCTGAAATGGCTGATAACAGGGAGCAATAGACTGTATTCTCCTGTCCTACAGTCATCCTCCCCCTGACATGGCTGATAACAGGGAGCAATAGATTGTATTCTCCTGTCCTACAGTCATCCTCTCCCCTAAAATGGCTGATAACAGGGGCAATAGACTGTATTCTCCTGTCCTACAGTCATCCTCTCCCCTGAAATGGCTGATAACAGGGAGCAATAGATTGTATTCTCCTGTCCTACAGTCATCCTCTCCCTTGAAATGGCTGATAACAGGGGGCAATAGACTGTATTTCCCTGTCCTACAGTCATCCTCCCCCCTGAAATGGCTGATAACAGGGGGCAATAGACTGTATTCTCCTGTCCTACAGTCATCCTCTCCCCTGAAATGGCTGATAACAGGGGGCAATAGACTGTATTCTCCTGTCCTACAGTCATCCTCTCCCCTGAAATGGCTGATAACAGGGGGCAATAGACTGTATTCTCCTGTCCTACAGTCATCCTCTCCTCTGAAATGGCTGATAACAGGGAGCAATAGATTGTATTCTCCTGTCCTACAGTCATCCTCTCCCCTGAAATGGCTGATAACAGGGAGCAATAGACTGTATTCTCCTGTCCTACAGTCATCCTCTCCCCTGAAATGGCTGATAACAGGGAGCAATAGACTGTATTCTCCTGTCCTACAGTCATCCTCTCCCCTGAAATGGCTGATAACAGGGGGCAATAGATTGTATTCTCCTGTCCTACAGTCATCCTCTCCCCTGAAATGGCTGATAAAAGGGGGCAATAGATTGTATTCTCCTGTCCTACAGTCATCCTCTCCTCTGAAATGGCTGATAACAGGGAGCAATAGACTGTATTCTCCTGTCCTACAGTCATCCTCTCCCCTGAAATGGCTGATAACAGGGGGCAATAGACTGTATTCTCCTGTCCTACAGTCATCCTCCCCCCTGAAATGGCTGATAACAGGGAGCAATAGACTGTATTCTCCTGTCCTACAGTCATTCTCTCCCCTGAAATGGCTGATAACAGGAGGCAATAGACTGTATTCTCCTGTCCTACAGTCATCCTCTCCCCTGAAATGGCTGATAACAGGGGGCAATAGACTGTATTCTCCTGTCCTACAGTCATCCTCCCCCTGAAATGGCTGATAACAGGGGGCAATAGACTGTATTCTCCTGTCCTACAGTCATCCTCTCCCATGACATGGCTGATAGCAGGGGGCAATAGATTGTATTCTACTGTCCAACAGTCATCCTCTCCCCTGAAATGGCTGATAGCAGGGGGCAATAAATTGTATTCTCCTGTTCTACAGTCATCCTCTCCCCTGAAATGGCTGATAACAGGGGGCAATAGACTGTATTCTCCTGTCCTACAGTCATCCTCTCCCCTGAAATGGCTGATAACAGGGAGCAATACACTGTATTCTCCTGTCCTACAGTCATCCTCTCCCCTGAAATGGCTGATAACAGGGAGAAATAGACTGTATTCTCCTGTCCTACAGTCATCCTCTCCCCTGAAATGGCTGATAACAGGGGGTAATAGACTGTATTCTCCTGTCCTACAGTCATCCTCTCCCCTGAAATGGCTGATAACAGGGGGCAATAGACTGTATTCTCCTGTCCTACAGTCATCCTTTCCCCTGACATGGCTGATAACAGGGGGCAATAGATTGTATTCTCCTGTCCTACAGTCATCCTCTCCCCTGAAATGGCTGATAACAGGGAGCAATAGATTGTATTCTCCTGTCCTACAGTCATCCTCTCCCCTGAAATGGCTGATAACAGGGAGAAATAGACTGTATTCTCCTGTCCTACAGTCATCCTCTCCCCTGAAATGGCTGATAACAGGGGGCAATAGACTGTATTCTCCTGTCCTACAGTCATCCTCCCCCTGAAATGGCTGATAACAGGGGGCAATAGACTGTATTCTCCTGTCCTACAGTCATCATCTCCCCTGAAATGGCTGATAACAGGGGGCAATAGACTGTATTCTCCTGTCCTACAGTCATCCTCTCCCCAGAAATGGCTGATAACAGGGGACAATAGACTGTATTCTCCTGTCCTACAGTCATCCTCTCCCCTGAAATGGCTGATAACAGGGAGAAATAGACTGTATTCTCCTGTCCTACAGTCATCCTCTCCCCTGAAATGGCTGATAACAGGGGGCAATAGACTGTATTCTCCTGTCCTACAGTCATCCTCCCCCTGAAATGGCTGATAACAGGGGGCAATAGACTGTATTCTCCTGTCCTACAGTCATCCTCTCCCCAGAAATGGCTGATAACAGGGGACAATAGACTGTATTCTCCTGTCCTACAGTCATCCTTTCCCCTCAAATGGCTGATAACAGGGAGCAATAGACTGTATTCTCCTGTCCTACAGTCATCCTCTCCCCTGAAATGGCTGATAACAGGAGGCAATAGACTGTATTCTCCTGTCCTACAGTCATCCTCTCCCCTGAAATGGCCGATAACAGGGGGCAATAGACTGTGTTCTCCTGTCCTACAGTCATCCTCCCCCCTGAAATGGCTGATAACAGGAGGCAATAGACTGTATTCTCCTGTCCTACAGTCATCCTCTCCCCTGAAATGGCTAATAACAGGAGGCAATAGACTGTATTCTCCTGTCCTACAGTCATCCTCTCCCCTGAAATGGCTGATAACAGGGGGCAATACACTGTATTCTCCTGTCCTACAGTCATCCTCTCCCCTGAAATGGCTGATAACAGGAGGCAATAGACTGTATTCTCCTGTCCTACAGTCATCCTCTCCCCTGAAATGGCTGATAACAGGGAGCAATAGACTGTATTCTCCTGTCCTACAGTCATTCTCCCGCCTGAAATAGCTGATAACAGGGAGCAATAGACTGTATTCCCCTGTCCTACAGTCATCCTCTCCCCTGAAATGGCTGATAACAGGGAGCAATAGACTGTATTCTCCTGTCCTACAGTCATCCTCTCCCCAGAAATGGCTGATAACAGGAGGCAATAGACGGTATTCTCCTGTCCTACAGTCATCCTCTCCCCTGAAATGGCAGATAACAGGGAGCAATAGACTGTATTCTCCTGTCCTACAGTCATCCTCTCCCCTGAAATGGCTGATAACAGGGGGCAATAGACTGTATTCTCCTGTCCTACAGTCATCCTCTCCCCTGAAATGGCTGATAACAGGGAGCAATAGATTGTATTCTCCTGTCCTACAGTCATCCTCTCCCCTGAAATGGCTGATAACAGGAGGCAATAGACTGTATTCTCCTGTCCTACAGTCATCCTCTCCCCTGTAATGGCTGATAACAGGGGGCAATAGACTGTATTCTCCTGTCCTACAGTCATCCTCTCCCCTGAAATGGCTGATAACAGGAGGCAATAGACTGTATTCTCCTGTCCTACAGTCATCCTCTCCCCTGTAATGGCTGATAACAGGGGGCAATAGACTGTATTCTCCTGTCCTACAGTCATCCTCTCCCCTGAAATGGCTGATAACAGGGAGCAATACACTGTATTCTCCTGTCCTACAGTCATCCTCTCCCCTGAAATGGCTGATAACAGGAGGCAATAGACTGTATTCTCCTGTCCTACAGTCATCCTCTCCCCTGAAATGGCTGATAACAGGGGCAATAGACTGTATTCTCCTGTCCTACAGTCATCCTCCCGCCTGAAATAGCTGATAACAGGGAGCAATAGACTGTATTCCCCTGTCCTACAGTCATCCTCTCCCCTGAAATGGCTGATAACAGGGAGCAATAGACTGTATTCTCCTGTCCTACAGTCATCCTCTCCCCTGAAATGGCTGATAACAGGGGGCAATAGACTGTATTCTCCTGTCCTACAATCATCCTCTCCCCTGAAATGGCTGATAACAGGGAGCAATAGACTGTATTCTCCTGTCCTACAGTCATCCTCTCCCCTGAAATGGCTGATAACAGGGAGCAATAGACTGTATTCTCCTGTCCTACAGTCATCCTCTCCCCTGAAATGGCTGATAACAGGAGGCAATAGACTGTATTTTCCTGTCCTACAGTCATCCTCTCCCCTGAAATGTCTGATAACAGGGGGCAATAGACTGTATTCTCCTGTCCTACAGTCATCCTCTCCCCTGAAATGTCTGATAACAGGGGGCAATAGACTGTGATCTCCTGTCCTACAGTCATCCTCTCCCCAGAAATGGCTGATAACAGGAGGCAATAGACTGTATTCTCCTGTTCTACAGTCATCCTCTCCCCTGAAATGGCTGATAACAGGGAGCAATAGACTGTATTCTCCTGTCCTACAGTCATCCTCTCCCCTGAAATGGCTGATAACAGGGAGCAATAGACTGTATTCTCCTGTCCTACAGTCATCTTCTCCCCTGAAATGGCTGATAACAGGGAGCAATAGACTGTATTCTCCTGACCTACAGTCATCCTCCCCTGAAATGGTTGATAACAGGGAGCAATAGACTGTATTCTCCTGTCCTACAGTCATCATCTCCCCTGAAATGGCTGATAACAGGGGGCAATAGACTGTATTCTCCTGTCCTACAGTCATCCTCTCCCCAGAAATGGCTGATAACAGGGGACAATAGACTGTATTCTCCTGTCCTACAGTCATCCTCTCCCCTGAAATGGCTGATAACAGGGAGAAATAGACTGTATTCTCCTGTCCTACAGTCATCCTCCCCCTGAAATGGCTGATAACAGGGGGCAATAGACTGTATTCTCCTGTCCTACAGTCATCCTCTCCCCTGAAATGGCTGATAACAGGGGCAATAGACTGTATTTTCCTGTCCTACAGTCATCCTCCCGCCTGAAATAGCTGATAACAGGGAGCAATAGACTGTATTCCCCTGTCCTACAGTCATCCTCTCCCCTGAAATGGCTGATAACAGGGAGCAATAGACTGTATTCTCCTGTCCTACAGTCATCCTCTCCCCTGAAATGGCTGATAACAGGGGGCAATAGACTGTATTCTCCTGTCCTACAATCATCCTCTCCCCTGAAATGGCTGATAACAGTGAGCAATAGACTGTATTCTCCTGTCCTACAGTCATCCTCTCCCCTGAAATGGCTGATAACAGGGAGCAATAGACTGTATTCTCCTGTCCTACAGTCATCCTCTCCCCTGAAATGGCTGATAACAGGAGGCAATAGACTGTATTCTCCTGTCCTACAGTCATCCTCTCCCCTGAAATGTCTGATAACAGGGGCAATAGACTGTATTCTCCTGTCCTACAGTCATCCTCTCCCCTGAAATGTCTGATAACAGGGGGCAATAGACTGTGATCTCCTGTCCTACAGTCATCCTCTCCCCAGAAATGGCTGATAACAGGAGGCAATAGACTGTATTCTCCTGTCCTACAGTCATCCTCTCCCCTGAAATGGCTGATAACAGGGAGCAATAGACTGTATTCTCCTGTCCTACAGTCATCCTCTCCCCTGAAATGGCTGATAACAGGGAGCAATAGACTGTATTCTCCTGTCCTACAGTCATCCTCTCCCCTGAAATGTCTGATAACAGGGAGCAATAGACTGTATTCTCCTGTCCTACAGTCATCCTCTCCCCTGAAATGTCTGATAACAGGGGGCAATAGACTGTATTCTCCTGTCCTACAGTCATCCTCTCCCCAGAAATGGCTGATAACAGGAGGCAATATACTGTATTCTCCTGTCCTACAGTCATCCTCTCCCCTGAAATGGCTGATAACAGGGAGCAATAGACTGTATTCTCCTGTCCTACAGTCATCCTCTCCCCTGAAATGGCTGATAACAGGGAGCAATAGACTGTATTCTCCTGTCCTACAGTCATCCTCTCCCCTGAAATGGCTGATAACAGGGAGCAATAGACTGTATTCTCCTGACCTACAGTCATCCTCCCCTGAAATGGTTGATAACAGGGAGCAATAGACTGTATTCTCCTGTCCTACAGTCATCCTCTCCTCTGAAATGGCTGATAACAGGGGGCAATAGATTGTATTCTCCTGTCCTACAGTCATCCTCTCCCCTGAAATGGCTGATAACAGGGAGCAATAGACTGTATTCTCCTGTCCTACAGTCATCCTCTCCCCTGAAATGTCTGATAACAGGGGGCAATAGACTGTATTCTCCTGTCCTACAGTCATCCTCTCCTCTGAAATGGCTGATAACAGGGGGCAATAGACTGTATTCTCCTGTCCGACAGTCATCCTCTCCCCTGAAATGGCTGATAACAGGGGGCAATAGACTGTATTCTCCTGTCCTACAGTCATCCTCTCCTCTGAAATGGCTGATAACAGGGGGCAATAGATTGTATTCTCCTGTCCTACAGTCATCCTCTCCCCTGAAATGTCTGATAACAGGGGGCAATAGACTGTATTCTCCTGTCCTACAGTCATCCTCTCTCCTGAAATGGCTGATAACAGGGGGCAATAGACTGTATTCTCCTGTCCTACAGTCATCCTCCCCCCTGAAATGGCTGATAACAGGGAGCAATAGATTGTATTCTCCTGTCCTACAGTCATCCTCTTCCCTGAAATGGCTGATAACAGGGGACAATAGACTGTATTCTCCTGTCCTACAGTCATCCTCTCCCCTGAAATGTCTGATAACAGGGGGCAATAGACTGTATTCTCCTGTCCTACAGTCATCCTCTCCTCTGAAATGGCTGATAACAGGGAGCAATAGACTGTATTCTCCTGTCCTACAGTCATCCTCTCCCCTGAAATGTCTGATAACAGGGGGCAATAGACTGTATTCTCCTGTCCTACAGTCATCCTCTCCTCTGAAATGGCTGATAACAGGGGGCAATAGACTGTATTCTCCTGTCCGACAGTCATCCTCTCCCCTGAAATGGCTGATAACAGGGGGCAATAGACTGTATTCTCCTGTCCTACAGTCATCCTCTCCTCTGAAATGGCTGATAACAGGGGGCAATAGATTGTATTCTCCTGTCCTACAGTCATCCTCTCCCCTGAAATGTCTGATAACAGGGGGCAATAGACTGTATTCTCCTGTCCTACAGTCATCCTCTCTCCTGAAATGGCTGATAACAGGGGGCAATAGACTGTATTCTCCTGTCCTACAGTCATCCTCCCCCCTGAAATGGCTGATAACAGGGAGCAATAGATTGTATTCTCCTGTCCTACAGTCATCCTCTCCCCTGAAATGGCTGATAACAGGGGACAATAGACTGTATTCTCCTGTCCTACAGTCATCCTCTCCCCTGAAATGTCTGATAACAGGGGGCAATGGACTGTATTCTCCTGTCCTACAGTCATCCTCTCCTCTGAAATGGCTGATAACAGGGGGCAATAGACTGTATTCTCCTGTCCGACAGTCATCCTCTCCCCTGAAATGGCTGATAACAGGGGGCAATAGATTGTATTCTCCTGTCCTACAGTCATCCTCTCCCCTGAAATGGCTGATAACAGGGGGCAATAGATTGTATTCTCCTGTCCTACAGTCATCCTCTCCCCTGAAATGGCTGATAACAGGGGCCAATAGACTGTATTCTCCTGTCTTACAGTCATCCTCTCCCCTGAAATGGCTGATAACAGGGAGCAATAGATTGTATTCTCCTGTCCTACAGTCATCCTCTCCCCTGAAATGGCTGATAACAGGGGGCAATAGACTGTATTCTCCTGTCCTACAGTCATCCTCTCCCCTGAAATGGCTGATAACAGGAGGCAATAGACTGTATTCTCCTGTCCTACAGTCATCCTCTCCTCTGAAATGGCTGATAACAGGGAGCAATAGACTGTATTCTCCTGTCCTACAGTCATCCTCTCCCCTGAAATGGCTGATAACAGGGAGCAATAGATTGTATTCTCCTGTCCTACATTTATCCTCTCCCCCTGAAATGGCTGATAACAGGGAGCAATAGACTGTATTCTCCTGTCCTACAGTCATCCTCTCCCCTGAAATGGCTGATAACAGGGAGCAATAGATTGTATTCTCCTGTCCTACAGTCATCCTCTCCCCTGAAATGGCTGATAACAGGGAGCAATAGATTGTTTTCTCCTGTCCTACAGTCATCCTCTCCCCTGAAATGGCTGATAACAGGGAGCAATAGACTGTATTCTCCTGTCCTACAGTCATCCTCTCCCCTGAAATGGCTGATAACAGGGGGCAATAGACTGTATTCTCCTGTCCTACAGTCATCCTGTCCCCTGAAATGGCTGATAACAGGGGGCAGTAGACTGTATTCTCCTGTCCTGCAGTCATCCTCTCCCCCTGAAATGGCTGATAACAGGGAGCAATAGACTGTATTCTCCTGTCCTACATTCATCCTCTCCCCCTGAAATGGCTGATAACAGGGAGCAATAGACTGTATTCTCCTGTCCTACAGTCATCCTCTCCCCTGAAATGGCTGATAACAGGGAGCAATAGATTGTATTCTCCTGTCCTACAGTCATCCTCTCCCCTGAAATGGCTGATAACAGGGGGCAATAGACTGTATTCTCCTGTCCTACAGTCATCCTCTCCCCTGAAATGGCTGATAACAGGGGGCAATAGACTGTATTCTCCTGTCCGACAGTCATCCTCTCCCCTGAAATGGCTGATAACAGGGGGCAATAGATTGTATTCTCCTGTCCTACAGTCATCCTCTCCCCTGAAATGGCTGATAACAGGGGGCAATAGATTGTATTCTCCTGTCCTACAGTCATCCTCTCCCCTGAAATGGCTGATAACAGGGGGCAATAGATTGTATTCTCCTGTCCTACAGTCATCCTCTCCCCTGAAATAGCTGATAACAGGGAGCAATAGACTGTATTCTCCTGTCCTACAGTCATCCTCTCCCCTGACATGGCTGATAACAGGGAGCAATAGACTGTATTCTCCTGTCCTACAGTCATCCTCTCCCCTGAAATGGCTGATAACAGGGGCAATAGACTGTATTCTCCTGTCCTACAGTCATCCTCTCCCCTGAAATGGCTGATAACAGGGAGCAATAGACTGTATTCTCCTGTCCTACAGTCATCCTCTCCCCTGAAATGGCTGATAACAGGGAGCAATAGATTGTATTCTCCTGTCCTACATTCATCCTCTCCCCCTGAAATGGCTGATAACAGGGAGCAATAGACTGTATTCTCCTGTCCTACAGTCATCCTCTCCCCTGAAATGGCTGATAACAGGGAGCAATAGATTGTATTCTCCTGTCCTACAGTCATCCAATCCCCTGAAATGGCTGATAACAGGGGGCAATAGACTGTATTCTCCTGTCCTACAGTCATCCTCTCCCCTGAAATGGCTGATAACAGGGGGCAATAGATTGTATTCTCCTGTCCTACAGTCATCCTCTCCCCTGAAATGGCTGATAACAGGGAGCAATAGATTGTATTCTCCTGTCCTACATTCATCCTCTCCCCTGAAATGGCTGATAACAGGGAGCAATAGACTGTATTCTCCTGTCCTACATTCATCCTCTCCCCTGAAATGGCTGATAACAGGGGGCAATAGACTGTATTCTCCTGTCCTACAGTCATCCTCTCCCCTGAAATGGCTGATAACAGGAGGCAATAGACTGTATTCTCCTGTCCTACAGTCATCCTCTGCCCTGAAATGGCTGATAACAGGGGGCAATAGACTGTATTCTCCTGTCCTACAGTCATCCTCTGCCCTGAAATGGCTGATAACAGGGAGCAATATACTGTATTCTCCTGTCCTACAGTCATCCCCTCCCCTGAAATGTCTGATAACAGGGAGCAATAGACTGTATTCTCCTGTCCTACAGTCGTCCTCTCCTCTGAAATGGCTGATAACAGGGGGCAATAGACTGTATTCTCCTGTCCTACAGTCATCCTCTCCCCTGAAATGGCTGATAACAGGGAGCAATAGATTGTATTCTCCTGTCCTACAGTCATCCTCTCCCCTGAAATGGCTGATAACAGGGGGCAATAGACTGTATTCTCCTGTCCTACAGTCATCCTCTCCCCTGAAATGGCTGATAACAGGGAGCAATAGACTGTATTCTCCTGTCCTACATTCATCCTCTCCCCCTGAAATGGCTGATAACAGGGGGCAATAGACTGTATTCTCCTGTCCTACAGTCATCCTCTCCCCTGAAATGGCTGATAACAGGGGGCAATAGACTGTATTCTCCTGTCCTACAGTCATCCTCTCCCCTGAAATGGCTGATAACAGGGAGCAATAGATTGTATTCTCCTGTCCTACAGTCATCCAATCCCCTGAAATGGCTGATAACAGGGGGCAATAGACTGTATTCTCCTGTCCTACAGTCATCCTCTCCCCTGAAATGGCTGATAACAGGGGGCAATAGATTGTATTCTCCTGTCCTACAGTCATCCTCTCCCCTGAAATGGCTGATAACAGGGAGCAATAGATTGTATTCTCCTGTCCTACATTCATCCTCTCCCCTGAAATGGCTGATAACAGGGAGCAATAGACTGTATTCTCCTGTCCTACAGTCATCCAATCCCCTGAAATGGCTGATAACAGGGGGCAATAGACTGTATTCTCCTGTCCTACAGTCATCCTCTCCCCTGAAATGGCTGATAACAGGGAGCAATAGATTGTATTCTCCTGTCCTACATTCATCCTCTCCCCTGAAATGGCTGATAACAGGGAGCAATAGACTGTATTCTCCTGTCCTACATTCATCCTCTCCCCTGAAATGGCTGATAACAGGGGGCAATAGACTGTATTCTCCTTTCCTACAGTCATCCTCTCCCCTGAAATGGCTGATAACAGGAGGCAATAGACTGTATTCTCCTGTCCTACAGTCATCCTCTGCCCTGAAATGGCTGATAACAGGGGGCAATAGACTGTATTCTCCTGTCCTACAGTCATCCTCTGCCCTGAAATGGCTGATAACAGGGAGCAATATACTGTATTCTCCTGTCCTACAGTCATCCCCTCCCCTGAAATGTCTGATAACAGGGAGCAATAGACTGTATTCTCCTGTCCTACAGTCGTCCTCTCCTCTGAAATGGCTGATAACAGGGGGCAATAGACTGTATTCTCCTGTCCTACAGTCATCCTCTCCCCTGAAATGGCTGATAACAGGGAGCAATAGACTGTATTCTCCTGCCCTACAGTCATCCTCTCCCCTGAAATGGCTGATAACAGGGAGCAATAGACTGTATTCTCCTGTCCTACAGTCATCCTCTTCCCTGAAATGGCTGATAACAGGGAGCAATAGATTGTAATCTCCTGTCCTACAGTCATCCTCTCCCCTGAAATGGCTGATAACAGGGAGCAATAGACTGTATTCTCCTGTCCTACAGTCATCCTCTCCCCTGAAATGGCTGATAACAGGGAGCAATAGATTGTATTCCCCTGTACTACAGTCATCCAATCCCCTGAAATGGCTGATAACAGGGGGCAATAGACTGTATTCTCCTGTCCTACAGTCATCCTCTCCCCTGAAATGGCTGATAACAGGGAGCAATAGACTGTATTCTCCTGTCCTACAGTCATCCTCTCCCCTGAAATGGCTGATAACAGGGGGCAGTAGACTGTATTCTCCTGTCCTACATTCATCCTCTCCCCTGAAATGGCTGATAACAGGGAGCAATAGACTGTATTCTCCTGTCCTACAGTCATCCTCTCCCCTGAAATGGCTGATAACAGGGAGCAATAGACTGTATTCTCCTGTCCTACAGTCATCCTCTCCCCTGAAATGGCTGATAACAGGGGGCAATAGACTGTATTCTCCTGTCCTACAGTCATCCTCTCCCCTGAAATGGCTGATAACAGGGGGCAGTAGACTGTATTCTCCTGTCCTACATTCATCCTCTCCCCTGAAATGGCTGATAACAGGGGGCAATAGATTGTATTAAATGATATAGTGAATGAAGAGAATATGGATGACAGGGTCACTGTCACTTTAATATACATGGAACATGGCTGATAACAGAGAAGTCCTCCGCGTCCGTTACCTCACTGATCAGGTTTGTCGCTCTCTTCCTCTCCTCAATGTCCAGCGCTCCGGGAGTGATGCAGCCGACGCCTCTCATAAAGTTCCGATCCGATCGGTACAAGTTCTAGAAAGAACAGAGCGGCCATTACTGCTTGGCGATCATTCTGTACATGGGGGTCATTTAGCGTTCACAAGAAGAAAAGCAGAACCATGAAATATGCCCCAAACTCATTCATTGTCTTTCTGTGCAGTACCAGCAGCTGCCCTTTTAATGGGGGCGTGGCTTGGGAGTTACAATGTTGCCACATTTGTATCCTGTCCTCACACCATCTTCCTATGTGATTGGTTAGATTCCCCTTAAAGGATTTCCTCATCACATTGATGCCACCTGACCGCCCCCCCCGCTCCCCGGTGTGACCCCGTATCTTGTTCAGTGTGTCACCGGGTTTTGCAGCATTACCTCACTTTGCAGCTTGTAGGCTTTTTTAGCCGTCATAAGTCGGAGGTCATCCGACAGTGCGGTGTAGCGGTGCAGCAGGTGCCTGTAGTCCTGGTCGCTGACCAGAGCCTGCGCCTTCCGGGCGTGGACCAGATTCACCATGTCCAGGGGCAGACGGAAGCGAGACTTACTCTCCGCAAAGCCTTTCTTGTACTGGACCTGGAGATGCACAAAATCAGCCTTCTGGGTAACAAACTATTTCTCATACACTCCAGGATCTCTGCTTGCTCTCGGGGAATGGGAACATTACCGATTCCATCCAGAAACCAGAATCCCGTGCGGATCATGACTTACACAGCTGCAGGACTTGTTACAGTGTATCATTGCTCTACCTACCAACATGAGCATTTGGCTCAGGATGATTTTACAGCCCATGAATGCAAACAATAATTATCCATTCAATGACAGCAAGCACAGATATTGGAATTAGTAATGAAGCCAAAGCTATCAAGAATCAATCTATCTGCTATGCGGTGCTTTTACACCAGGGGGCAGCATGGAGAGGCTTTGAATATGAGGCTGGACTATAGTAAGCGGTCTAGAGTGATAACCTCACTGTATCCGTTTCTGGGAAAGCTGGGTGACAATCGTTCTGCTGAGGCTAAGGCCCCTGAACGCCATGACACCCTTCTACTGGACCGGGGCAGAACGAGGCAGTTTATTGCTCTTCAGCAGTCTGGGAAAGCTGGGTCACAGCCCCTGCGGAAGATGTAATGTGTTTTCTTCCAGAAAGGATACAATTATAACATGATGGGAGTAGTAGTGTAAATAGGTACCACCGATATCTCACCTCACTGGACAGAGACGAGGTGTGCACAGAATGAGACAGGTTCAGGTCGTCCTCCAGTCTGCGCAGGCCGAGCAGTTTACCCTTCGATTTTTCAAACTCCTCTTTATATTTATACTGTGGAGAGAAAGATGGCGGATGGAGGCGGAGCGTTATAATACTACGGGCCATTATAATATCATAGGTGCAGCATTATAATACTACAGGGCATCATAATAATACAGGCAAAGCATTATAATACTACAAGACATTATAAAACTACAGGCCATAATAATACTACAGGACATTATAATACTACAAGACATTATAAAACTACAGGCCATAATAATACTACAGGACATTATAATACTACAAGACATTATAAAACTACAGGCCATAATAATACTACAAGACATTATAAAACTACAGACCATTATAATACTACAGGACATTATAATACTACAGGCCATGATAACAGCACAAGCAGATGAGTATAATATAACAGGTTATTATAAGGCCACGGGTAGAATGAGGGAATTATTTTAGCACGGGGTCAATTAATCTCATTCAAGAATATGATAAATATGCTGAGATTTAAAGGTTGCGGGGCAGTGCAGAACTGCAGGGTCCTGACATTACAGCCGCAGCCCTGACATTACAGCCGTGGTTCTGACATTACAGCCACGGTCCTGACATTACAGCCACGGTCGTGACATTACAGCCACGGCCCTGATATTACAGCCACGGTCCTGACATTACAGCCGTGGTTCTGACATTACAGCCACGGTCCTGACATTACAGCCATGGCCCTGACATTACAGCCACGGTCGTGACATTACAGCCACGGTCCTGACATTACAGCCACGGCCCTGATATTACAGCTATGCTCCAGACATTACAGCCGTGGTTCTGACATTACAGCCACGGTCCTGACATTACAGCCACGGCCCTGACATTACAGCCACGGTCGTGACATTACAGCCATGGTCCTGACATTACAGCCACGGCCCTGATATTACAGCCACGGTGCTGATATTACAGCCGTGGTTCTGACATTACAGCTATGCTCCAGACATTACAGCCACGGCCCTGACAATATGATGTCACACAAGTCGCTTACATCACTGATAATTTCCCCCGACGACTTTGCAGCCTGGAATGGGATGGCGTCCAGCTTCAGCTTGTATCCGCCGTCGCGCATCTGGCTCCAGGACTCCTTGTAGCGGGTCTGTGGGAAGGGAAACAAATACAGGTATACAGGTTGAATCCAAACTGAATTTCCCTTAGACCTATAGCTAACATCTGGAGTTTTTACTGCATAAAATGTAAAAAAATGAACGCTGCCAAAAAAATACGTGTGAACTCCGCCCTACTGTAGTTTTGCTGAACGCACCAATTATTCAATAAAATTCTCCTACAATTTTTTATCTGGGGATCCTGACAGTCCTGCTGACCACACCCACTCATAGCCAAAGCCTGAGAGTCCTGCTGACCACACCCACTCATAGCCAAAGCCTCAGAGTCCTGCTGATCATACCCACACATAGATGAAGCCTGACACTCCTGATGACCACACCCACTCATAGACAAAGACTGACAGTCCTGCTGACCACACTTACTCATAGACAACGGCTGAGAGTCCTGCTGACTAGACTCACTCATAGACAAAGCCTGAGAGTCCTGCTGACCATACCCACTCATAGACAAAGGCTGAGGGTCCTACTGACCATACCCACTCATAGACAAAGGCTGAGGGTCCTACTGACCATACCCACTCATAGACAAAGGCTGAGGGTCCTACTGACCATACCCACTCATAGACAACGACTTAGAGTCCTGCTGACCACAACCACTCGTAGACAAAGCCTGAGAGTCCTGCTGACCACACCCACTCATAGACAACGACTGAGAGTCCTGCTGACCATACCCACTCATAGACGAAGGCTGAGGGTCCTACTGATCATACCCACTCATAGAGAAAGCCTGAGAGTCCTGCTGACCACACCCACTCATAGACAAAGGCTGAGGGTCCTACTGACCATACCCACTCATAGACAAAGGCTGAGGGTCCTACTGACCATACCCACTCATAGACAACGACTTAGAGTCCTGCTGACCACAACCACTCGTAGACAAAGCCTGAGAGTCCTGCTGACCACACCCACTCATAGACAACGACTGAGAGTCCTGCTGACCATACCCACTCATAGACGAAGGCTGAGGGTCCTACTGATCATACCCACTCATAGAGAAAGCCTGAGAGTCCTGCTGACCACACCCACTCATAGACAACGACTGAGAGTACTGCTGACCACACCCACTCATAGACAAAGCCTGATTGTCCTGCTGACCACACCCACTCATAGCCAAAGCCTGAGAGTCCTGCTAACCATACCCACTCATAGACGAAGGCTGAGAGTCCTGCTGACCATACCCACTCATAGACGAAGGCTGAGGGTCCTACTGATCATACCCACTCATAGCCAAAGCCTGAGAGTCCTGCTAACCATACCCACTCATAGAGAAAGCCTGAGAGTCCTGCTGACCACACCCACTCATAGACAATGCCTGAGAGTCCTGCTGAACACACCCCGTCCAGAGTCCTGATTTCTTGTATGTGTTTGTACACATGTAGAGCTGTCAATCATACAACCCATGTTGATAATTATCTGGTGCTCCTCCCCGTATACAGTGCCCATCCACAGATACCCACCTCACTGATGTTCAGGGCATTGAGTTTGGCTTGCAGTAGTTCAGGCAGCTCGGCGGTGGCGGTAAACTGGTGCTTGATGTTTTCCCCCTGCTCTTTATATTTACTCTGTGGAAGAAGATGAAGATTTACTTCTACTCTAGTCACAACCAGAGCTGCATTTACAAATCTTGTTTTCCTGTGTGAGCTCACAGGACAATCAATCCCATGACTGACAACACAGTGTAGATAAACCGCATGTCCTATACCCTAATCACAGCCAGAGCAGCATTCAGTATTCTGCAGGCTGCCACATGGACCCAGTTAACGCCGTGCTTACACATACATGTTTGATACTTTAACTGCCACCTCAATGCAGCGCAGATTTGTAATCTGCATTACTGTAAATGTGTAAATGCAGATCTGGATGTGACTGGAAGAAATTACTTTTTTGAGGCATATGGATGTGGTTTTATTATATAGGGATGGTTTCCCAACTTACGTCCACGGCCTGGTTGTAGCTAATCTTGGCCTGAACCATCTCCGGTGAGTCCTGGACACTGGTGAAGCTGAGGGCGGACGGCAGCTGTCTGTACGATGTCTATGAATTGTGCAAGAAATTGCAATTAGCAAGTAATTTATTAAAGACGTCCTGCAAATACTGACAGATATTATTGATGGACGCAGCCATTAGGCGACATGAGGGCAATTGTCTGCAAGATGCACCAAATATATAGTGTTATAGGCTCCATATTGAAACGGTCTGTGCCATTTTCTGCTACACTATTGATTCATCTCCTTCATTCATCCCAGGGACTGACCTCACTTATCAGCCCGACCGCTTTCTTTGCCTGAAGCACATCCAGTGACCCCGCAGTGATCCAGCCGACCCCTCGCATCCACTTCAGGTCCGATTTATACTGGTTCTGGAAGAAGGAACAGAAAAAGACAATTATTAAATTATATCTGTATGTAGTAATCCCCTGAGCTCCCCCTAGTGGTATCTATATGCAGTAATCTCCTGAGCTCCCTCTAGTGGTATCTATATGTAGTAATCTCCTGAGCTCCCTCTAGTGGTGATTCTATATATCTGTATGTAGTAATCTCCTGAGCTCCCTCTAGTGGTGGCTGTATATATCTGTATGCAGTAATCTCCTGAGCTCCCTCTAGTGGTGGCTGTATATATCTGTATGTAGTAATCCCCTGAGCTCCCTCTAGTGGTATCTATATGCAGTAATCTCCTGAGCTCCCTCTAGTGGTGGCTGCATATATCTGTATGTAGTAATCCCCTGAGCTCCCTCTAGTGGTGGCTGTATATATCTGTATGTAGTAATCTCCTGAGCTCCCTCTAGTGGTGGCTGTATATATCTGTATGCAGTAATCTCCTGAGCTCCCTCTAGTGGTGGCTGTATATATCTGTATGCAGTAATCCCCTGAGCTCCCTCTAGTGGTGACTGTATATATCTATATGCAGTAATCTCCTGAGCTCCCTCTAGTGGTGGCTGTATATATCTGTATGCAGTAATCTCCTGAGCTCCCTCTAGTGGTGGTTGTATATATCTGTATGCAGTAATCTCCTGAGCTCCCTCTAGTGGTGACTGTATATATCTGTATGCAGTAATCTCCTGAGCTCCCTCTAGTGGTGGCTGTATATATCTGTATGCAGTAATCTCCTGAGCTCCCTCTAGTGGTGGCTGTATATACCTGTATGTAGTAATCTCCTGAGCTCCCTCTAGTGGTGGCTGTATATATCTGTATGCAGTAATCTCCTGAGCTCCCTCTAGTGGTGGCTGTATATATCTGTATGCAGTAATCTCCTGAGCTCCCTCTAGTGGTGGCTGTATATACCTGTATGTAGTAATCTCCTGAGCTCCTCTTAATGATGGCTGTATATATCTGTATGTATAAAAATGGAAGTGGGGCACTCTCTTAAGTGAAGGGATCTTTATTATACAATGGTATATATATAAATACAATAAAATTTATTACAGCAGCAGATAAAAGCAAAGTATCAGTCCTACAATAGTATTAAAATTATATTAAATAGTAATCAACATAGATATGGATCCCAAATAAATATATAAATTATTTCATTGTTGTTCCACTCTTCAAGTAGTTATTCAAATAGATATTCATAGAAATACTTTCATTGATGTTATTGATTTATTTGTGTGCCTGCAGGCAAGTGAAAGATAATTCCTTAGTATAACCAGTCTCTTGTAAGCTTCAATCTGTAACTGAGCAGAAAGTTCTCCTGTTGGGAGTAGTAACAAGCTGCAATTCAGTACGTCTGCAACTTTGTATCAACACATGTGTGTATACTGTCCAAAATTCAAAGCAATGTAGCTATTCAATGATTGCGGTAGGTATTGGAAAAGCTACTAATGCATACAGCGGCGTCCCGCTGTGTTTGGTAAAGCGATCGCTATAGGATCAGTGTAATCGTAGCCCGGCGGTCTTTTGGCTGGACAATGAGCCCTCGACTCGGCACACTTGACTTGTGAGATCCCGGTCTCAAGGGCTGCTGTTCTGGATTTGAATTATGGCGCCAATTGGATCTGTGTATTCCACGTGTTCTCGGCGTCTCCAGTATCGCAGTTGGTAAATGTAACAAATCCTTTTCGTACGGCAATGTCCAGGTCACCGGAGTTACACGGTCCTTTCCTTCCTTAAGGGGGGATTCGCACCAGACGCGTTTCGGGGATTTGAGATATTGACTCAAATCGGGGATTTGAGATATGACTGAGGAAGGGGTCAATATCTCAAATCCCCGAAACGCGTCTGGTGCGAATCCCCCCTTAAGGAAGGAAAGGACCGTGTAACTCCGGTGACCTGGACATTGCCGTACGAAAAGGATTTGTTACATTTACCAACTGCGATACTGGAGACGCCGAGAACACGTGGAATACACAGATCCAATTGGCGCCATAATTCAAATCCAGAACAGCAGCCCTTGAGACCGGGATCTCACAAGTCAAGTGTGCCGAGTCGAGGGCTCATTGTCCAGCCAAAAGACCGCCGGGCTACGATTACACTGATCCTATAGCGATCGCTTTACCAAACACAGCGGGACGCCGCTGTATGCATTAGTAGCTTTTCCAATACCTACCGCAATCATTGAATAGCTACATTGCTTTGAATTTTGGACAGTATACGCACATGTGTTGATACAAAGTTGCAGACGTACTGAATTGCAGCTTGTTACTACTCCCAACAGGAGAACTTTCTGCTCAGTTACAGATTGAAGCTTACAAGAGACTGGTTATACTAAGGAATTATCTTTCACTTGCCTGCAGGCACACAAATAAATCAATAACATCAATGAAAGTATTTCTATGAATATCTATTTGAATAACTACTTGAAGAGTGGAACAACAATGAAATAATTTATATATTTATTTGGGATCCATATCTATGTTGATTACTATTTAATATAATTTTAATACTATTGTAGGACTGATACTTTGCTTTTATCTGCTGCTGTAATAAATTTTATTGTATTTATATATATACCATTGTATAATAAAGATCCCTTCACTTAAGAGAGTGCCCCACTTCCATTTTTATATTTATTCTACTTTTTCAGACTGGGTGTTGTCTGTCAGTGGGAGCACCTCTGTTGGATCCCCACCTCATTCTAGTGCGACATTATTTTATATTTATATATCTGTATGTGGTAATCTCCTGAACTCCCTCTAGTGGTGGCTGTATATATCTGTATGTAGTAATCTCCTGAGCTCCCTCTAGAGGTGGCTGTATATATCTGTATGTAGTAATCTCCTGAACTCCCTCTAGTGGTGGCTGTATATATCTGTATGTAGTAATCTCCTGGGCTCCCTCTAGTGGTGGCTGTATATATCTGTATGTAGTAATCTCCTGAGCTCCCTCTAGTGGCGGCTGTATATATCTGTATGTAGTAATCTCCTGAGCTCCCTCTGGTGGTGGCTGTATATATCTGTATGTAGTAATCTCCTGAGCTCCCTCTAGTGGTGGCTGTATATATCTATATTTTCCTTTTTATTTCAGAAAAGTAGGTAAAGCGGCAGTACGTGTAAACGTTTTCGGCTCGCAGGCCTTCAACGGACACTGTGCAGCAGTTAGGTAGAAAAGTCAAAGAAGTGTTGTATACCGGGGGTAGAGGTGCAGGTACGCACCAGAAAGGTAGTTGCGTGCCTGCACCTCTACCTCCGGTGTACAACACTTCTTTGTATTTTCTACCTAACTGCGGTACAGTGTCCGATGAAGGCCTGCGAGCCGAAAACGTTTACACGTACTGCTGCTTTACCTATTTTTCTGAAATAAAAAGGAAAATACATTGATCAAGACAAACATCTTCTGTGATTTATGTCTATTCAGTGTTTCCCAACCAGTGTGCCTCCAGCTGTTGCAAAACTACACCTCCCATCATGCCCGCACAGCCAAAGGCTGTCCGGGCATGCTGGGAGTTGTAGTTTTGCAACAGCTGGAGGCACACTGGTTGGGAAACACTGCGTATAGATACTTGGGGTCGGAACCCTATGCACAGCAAAAAATCCACACAGTGCGACAAAGACCTTTAATGTATATATCTGTATGTAGTAATCTCCTGAGTTTCCTCTAATGGTGATTCTATATATCTGTATGTAGTAATATCCTGAGCTCCCTCTAGTGGTGGCTGTATATATCTGTATGTAGTAATCTCCTGAGCTCCCTCTAGTGGAGGCTGTATATATCTGTATGCAGTAATCTCCTGAGTTTCCTCTAGTGGTGGCTGTAAATATCTGTATGTAGTAATCTGCTGAGCTCCCTCTAGTGGTGGCTGTATATATCTGTATGTAGTAATCTCCTGAGCTCCCTCTAGTGGTGGCTGTATATATCTGTATGTAGCAATCTCCTGAGTTTCCTCTAGTGGTGGCTGTATATATCTGTATGTAGTAATCTCCTGAGCTCCCTCTAGTGGTGGCTGTATATATCTGTATGTAGTAATCTCCTGAGCTCCCTCTAGTGGTGGCTGTATATATCTGTATGCAGTAATCTCCTGAGCTCCCTCTAGTGGTGGCTGTATATATCTGTATGTAGTAATCTCCTGAGCTCCCTCTAGTGGTGGCTGTATATATCTGTATGCAGTAATCTCCTGAGCTCCCTCTGGTGGTGGCTTTATATATCTGTATGTAGTAATCTCCTGAGCTCCCTCTAGTGGTGGCTGTATATATCTGTATGTAGTAATCTCCTGAGCTCCCTCTAGTGGTGGCTGTATATATCTGTATGTAGTAATCTCCTGAGCTCCCTCTAGTGGTGGCTGCATATATCTGTATGCAGTAATCTCCTGAGCTCCCTCTAGTGGTGGCTGTATATATCTGTATGCAGTAATCTCCTGAGCTCCCTCTGGTGGTGGCTTTATATATCTGTATGTAGTAATCTCCTGAGCTCCCTCTAGTTGTAGCTGTGTATATCTGTATGTAGTAATCTCCTGAGCTCCCTCTAGTTGTAGCTGTGTATATCTGTATGCTGAAAGCTTGTGATTTGGAACTTTTTGTCAGAGAAAAAAAAAAAAAAACATTTCAAGTGTTGCACACTCTATGTAGATGATCTTTCTGATAAGGCTGGTGAAGAACTCTAGAAGCCCCTGAAATTGTAATCCCCCAGCTAATTGTATGCTCTCTAATAAGCTGCTTCTGCTTGGGTGGGACCTCTTTTTTGCCATCTCCCTGATTACCCTGGTTGCACTTACATCACTCTGCAGATTATAGGCCTTCTTTGCCCATTGAACCTTCATGTCAGTAGGCAGGGCACTATATCGGTGGTGCACCGTCCTGTAACCACGATCAGTGACCAGGGCTTGTGCCATGGTCGCATGTGCCATGTCTAGCATGTCCATGGATACGTGATAGCGTGACTTTGTGTCCTCAAAACCTTTCTTGTACTCGAGATCACTCTGCATTTTGGTCATCTGGAGAGAGTGGGAAATTGTGGCGTCTTCCTCAGCCCGTTGCACCCCAATCATCTTGCCCCTTGTCTTCTCATATTCTTCCTTATACTTGATCTGCAGATAAGACAATTGCAGGGAGTGACATAAGTCATGAGGAAGAAACCCCTTTCCAGATGTCACCACCTCAGGAGGTCATGAGAAGACTATGGAGAACCTCATGTAGGAAAGGACAGCCCAGAGGCCACTGTATAAATAAAAAGTCTACAACTTTCTTATAGACTTTATGTCCCTTACTGTTTTCAAGATCTCTACTTGCTTTCAGTGAATGAGAAGCATAACGCTATGCACAGCTACCTGTGCTCTCAGCTAAGAAGTGCATACAATTGTATCCAGTCTAGCCACCTAATTGTTTTCCCCGAGTCCATCTGGGGCAGTGGGAAAAGTAGCTAACTGTTACAATAGAGGGGGGAGGGCGGCTTTAGATGCTGCTTTCTCCGGAATAGTAGCAGCTAGAAACGTGCAACTGGTCTTGTTTGATATTCCAGACTTTCATACAAGACCAAAATGACAGCTAATGTCCAAGCAACAGAGGAGAAATCACTGTTAGAAATCGAGTCGGGAATAATCGGGGGTAAAACCTGCTTTTACTTTCACTTTCAGCTTTATTCACAGCATCCCGATTTCTATCAGTGATATCTTCCCCTGTACTGAACGTATTGCTGTCATTCTGGTATTGTCCGAAAGCTTAGAATGTCAGTTTTCAAACAATACTCTTGCTGGTACCAAACCAGAGATATGAGCAGATAAAGCAGACTCCCTCCCTGTCAGTGTGGAGGAGAATGAGGGAGCAGCTGCAGAGCTGACAGGCTGCAGGAGGAGAAGGAAAAAAAACTGTAAAAATATCTAGAAATGGGACATTATCATCATTGTACAGACCCACATAATAAAATTCTGTTATTTTTACCACACAGTGAAAGCCGTAAAAAAAATCCACAAAATAATGTAAAAATTGCTGTTTTTTTAATCTTTCCCCCTAAAATTAAAATAATAAAAGTTATTTAATACACAATATATATTCCCTAAAATGGTTCCTAAAAAACCTACAACTATTCCCGCAAAATAAAATAAAAATTTAGAAGAAAAAGTAAAAAAGTTATGACTGCTAGAACACAAAGGGGGGAAATATTATTGGTTCTTAACCAGTTGCCGCAACTGTAACGCCGAAAGGCGTCATCGCGGCGGCTCCCTCAGGCTACGCTAACGCCGATTGGCGTCATCTCGCGTGAGCCGAGATTTCCTGTGAACGCGCGCACACAGGCGCGCGCGCTCACAGGAACGGAAGGTAAGAGAGTCGATCTCCAGCCTGCCAGCGGCGATCGTTCGCTGGCAGGCTGGAGATGTGATTTTTTAACCCCTAACAGGTATATTAGACGCTGTTTTGATAACAGCGTCTAATATACCTGCTACCTGGTCCTCTGGTGGTCCCCTTTGTTTGGATCGACCACCAGAGGACACAGGTAGCTCAGTAAAGTAGCACCAAGCACCACTACACTACACCCCCCCCCGTCACTTATTAACCCCTTATTAGCCCCTGATCACCCCATATAGACTCCCTGATCACCCCCCTGTCATTGATTACCCCCCTGTCATTGATCACCCCCCTGTAAAGCTCCATTCAGACGTCCGCATGATTTTTACGGATCCACTGATAGATGGATCGGATCCGCAAAACACATACAGGCGTCTCCCTGGAGCCTTCCAGGGGGGGTGATCACCCCATATAGACTCCCTGATCACCCCCCTGTCATTGATCACCCCCCCTGTCAGGCTGCATTCAGATGTCCGTATGATTTTTACGGATACATGGATCGGATCCGCAAAACACATACGGACATCTGAATGGAGCCTTATAGGGGGGTGATCAATGACAGGGGGGTGATCACCCCATATAGACTCCCTGATCACCCCCCTGTCATTGATCACCCCCCCTGTCATTGATCACCCCCCCCTGTCATTGATCACCCCCCCCTGTCATTGATCACACCCCTGTAAAGCTCCATTCAGACGTCGCATGATTTTTACGGATCCACTGATAGATGGATCGGATCCGCAAAACGCATACGGACGTCTGAATGGAGCCTTACAGGGGCGTAATCAATGACTGTGGTGATCACCCCATATAGACTCCCTGATCACCCCCCTGTCATTGATTACCCCCCTGTCATTGATAACCCCCTGTAAAGCTCCATTCAGACGTCCGCATGATTTTTACGGATCCACTGATAGATGGATCGGATCCGCAAAACGCATACGGACGTCTGAATGGAGCCTTACAGGGGCATGATCAATGACTGTGGTGATCACCCCATATAGACTCCCTCATCACCCCCCTGTCATTGATCACCCCCCTGTAAAGCTCCATTCAGACGTCCGCATGATTTTTACGGATCCACTGATAGATGGATCGGATCCGCAAAACACATACAGGCAGCTCCCTGGAGCCTTCCAGGTGGGGTGATCACCCTATATAGACTCCCTGATCACCCCCATGTCATTGATCACCCCCCCTGTCATTGATCACCCCCCCGTCAGGCTGCATTCAGATGTCCGTATGATTTTTACGGATCCACGGATACATGGATCGGATCCGCAAAACACATACGGACATCTGAATGGAGCCTTATAGGGGGGTGATCAATGACAGGGGGGTGATCACCCCATATAGACTCCCTGATCACCCCCCTGTCATTGATCACCCCCCCTGTCATTGATCACCCCTCTGTAAGGCTCCATTCAGACATTTTTTTGGCCCAAGTTAGCGGAAATTATTATTTTTTTCTTACAAAGTCTCATATTCCACTAACTTGTGTCAAAAAATAAAATCTCACATGAAGTCACCCTACCCCTCACGGAATCCAAATGCGTAAAAATTTTTAGACATTTATATTCCAGACTTCTTCTCACGCTTTAGGGCCCCTAGAATGCCAGGGCAGTATAAATACCCCACATGTGACCCCATTTCGGAAAGAAGACACCCCCAGGTATTCCGTGAGGGGCATATTGAGTCCATGAAAGATTGAAATTTTTGTCCCAAGTTAGCGGAAAGGGAGCCTTTGTGAGAAAAAAATAAATAAAATCAATTTCCGCTAACTTGTGCCAAAAAAAAAATTTCTATGAACTCGCCATGCCCCTCATTGAATACCTTGGGGGTGTCTTCTTTCCAAAATGGGGTCACATGTGGGGTATTTATACTGCCCTGGCATTTTAGGGGCCCTAAAGCGTGAGAAGAAGTATGGGATCCAAATGTCTAAAAATGCCCTCATAAAAGGAATGTGGGCCCCTTTGCGCATCTAGGCTGCAGAAAAGTGTCACACATCTGGTATCACCGTACTCAGGAGAAGTTGGGCAATGTGTTTTGGGGTGTCATTTTACATATACCCATGCTGGGTGAGATAAATATCTTGGTCAAATGCCAACTTTGTATAAAAAAATGGGAAAAGTTGTCTTTTGCCGAGATATTTCTCTCACCCAGCATGAGTATATGTAAAAAGACACCCCAAAACACATTGCCCAACTTCTCCTGAATACGGAGATACCAGATGTGTGACACTTTTTTGCAGCCTAGGTGGGCAAAGGGGCCCACATTCCAAAGAGCACCTTTAGGATTTCACAGGTCATTTACCTACTTACCACACATTAGGGCCCCTGGAAAATGCCAGGGCAGTATAACTACCCCACAAGTGACCCCATTTTGGAAAGAAGACACCCCAAGGTATTCCGTGAGGGGCATGGCGAGTTCCTAGACTTTTATATTTTTTGTCACAAGTTAGCGGAAAATGATGATTTTTTATTTATTTTTTTTCCCTTACAAAGTCTCATAATACACTAACTTGTGACAAAAAATAAAAACTTCCATGAACTCACTATGCCCATCAGCGAATACCTTGGGGTGTCTTCTTTCCAAAATGGGGTCACTTGTGGGGTAGTTATACTGCCCTGGCATTCTAGGGGCCCAAATGTGTGGTAAGGAGTTTGAAATCAAATTCTGTAAAAAATGACCAGTGAAATCCGAAAGGTGCTCTTTGGAATATGGGCCCCTTTGCCCACCTAGGCTGCAAAAAAGTGTCACACATCTGGTATCTCCGTATTCAGGAGAAGTTGGGGAATGTGTTTTGGGGTGTCATTTTACATATACCCATGCTGGGTGAGAGAAATATCTTGGCAAAAGACAACTTTTCCAATTTTTTTATACAAAGTTGGCATTTGACCAAGATATTTATCTCACCCAGCATGGGTATATGTAAAATGACACCCCAAAACACATTCCCCAACTTCTCCTGAATACGGAGATACCACATGTGTGACACTTTTTTGCAGCCTAGGTGGGCAAAGGGGCCCACATTCCAAAGAGCACCTTTCGGATGTCACCGGCCATTTTTTACAGAATTTGATTTCAAACTCCTTACCACACATTCGGGCCCCTAGAATGCCAGGGCAGTATAACTACCCCACAAGTGACCCCATTTTGGAAAGAAGACACCCCAAGGTATTCGCTGATGGGCATAGTGAGTTCATGGAAGTTTTTATTTTTTGTCACAAGTTAGTGGAATATGAGACTTTGTAAGAAAAAAAAAAATCATCATTTTCCGCTAACTTGTGACAAAAAATAAAAAGTTCTATGAACTCACTGTGCCCATGAGCGAATACCTTAGGGTGTGTACTTTCCGAAATGGGGTCATTTGTGGGGTGTTTGTACTGTCTGGCCATTGTAGAACCTCAGGAAACATGACAGGTACTCAGAAAGTCAGAGCTGCTTCAAAAAGCGGAAATTCACATTTTTGTACCATAGTTTGTAAACGCTATAACTTTTACCCAAACCATTTTTTTTTTTACCCAAACATTTTTTTTTATCAAAGACATGTAGAACAATAAATTTAGAGCAAAATTTATATATGGATGTCGTTTTTTTTGCAAAATTTTACAACTGAAAGTGAAAAATGTCATTTTTTTGCAAAAAAATCGTTAAATTTCGATTAATAACAAAAAAAGTAAAAATGTCAGCAGCAATGAAATACCACCAAATGAAAGCTCTATTAGTGAGAAGAAAAGGAGGTAAAATTCATTTGGGTGGTAAGTTGCATGACCGAGCAATAAACCGCTAAAGTTGTGGAGTGCCGATTAGTAAAAAAGGGCCTGGTCTTTAGGGGGGTATAAACCTGTGGTCCTTAAGTGGTTAAGGCTAAAATTAATGACATCACTAAGGGGTTAAAAATGCAATAGTGTCCCCTGAGTTGTGCGCCAACAAGATTTACTGCAGACACACAAATCTATAATAAAAAAAAGTGACATTTTTGGAAGGGTTTTTCCAATTTTAACGTGATTGTTAGGAGGCTAGACAATGCTCTGTGGCCTCGACTAGTCTGATACATTGTAGCAAACCAGCTGTCTAGGCAAGATACAATTGTAACCAACCCTCAGCCAGGAGCAGGATTAGCGTACTTTGACACGAGCGTTATTCTTTTCCGGTATTGAAATCTGGTAAAGGGTCTCAACACCGAAAAAAAAAACGCTTCAGTTTTGTCCCAATGCATTCTGAATGAAAAGCAATCCGTTCAGTATGCATCGGGATGTCTTCCGTTCCGTTCTTTGTACGTTATTTGACTGGATAAAATACCACAGCTTGCTGCGATATTTTTTCCGGCCAAAATTCCGGAACACTACCGCACTTGCCGGAAATTGGACGCATCGGACGATTGACGATACCGGAAAGACGGATCCGGTATTTCAATGAAAAAGTCTAATGGATCCGGAAAAAAAAGATATCCGTTTGCATACGGATTTCCGGATCCGGCAGGCAGTTCCGGCAACGGAACTGCCTGACGGATTCTAACAACGCTAGTGTGAAAGTACCCTTAGTTATGTGCATGATTACTGCCTCTGAATGTAAACAGGAGTGGTCTTATTCACTGACAGCAAGCACAGAGCTAGAAAATGAAAATCCTGGAATAAGCTGTAGCTTTCAGCAGAACCTTTGCGTAATGGAGAGCATTGTTTTGCCCCTGATGTTCTGTCCCGGGCCCCGGATGTCCTGCCTGTCAGATAGATACAACTGTAAGTCCTCAGGACGGCAATACAATTGAATGTAAGGCACTGGAAGAGCTGAAGGACCTGTGGTGACATCACAGGTCATGTATTCAGTGGTGAATGCGGTGGTTTAGAAGGACCTGCGATGATGTCACCATAATGTGACCAGTGCAGGAGAGGACGGCAGTGAAGAGGAGAAGTCCTGGGGAGAAAGATGTGGTGATGTCTGCTACATGAGGAGAGGGAAGTGAAGGGAGAGGCAGAGCAATGCTGGGAGTTGTGGTTAATGCTGGGCTGAAGGGAGTGATGTTATTTACATGGGACTGAATGTTGAATGGGTGATGTTGTTTACATGGAACTGCATGTTGGGGGGCGGCTGGGGAGGGGATGATGTTATTTATCTGGGACTGTATATTGGAGGGGGCTGGAGAGATGGTGTGATGTTTTTTACATGGGTCTCTACGGCAGAGGGAAGTAGTGTTATTTACATGGGACTGTATGGTAAAGGGGCTCAGGAATTATAATTTCTGAGGGCACTAAAGGGAGGAATATAACTACAGGGGGCACTGCAGGGGGCATTATAAATACTGGGGGCATTTCAGGACGAGCATTATGACAGCAGAGGGCAGTATAAATACTGGGGGCATTTCAGGGCGAGCTATATTCATTGGGGCTTGGGCTCCGGATCTTTTGAGACCCTAGCAACGCCACTGGCACCCAGTGAGTTCCGTCCCAATAGCCAGTAGATGGGCACCGCTTTTATCAGCTCCTCATGGGACCAAGGTCAGCTACAGAAGACAACCCCTTGGGCACTGACAGCGCCCACTCTAGCGCCACCTTAGGGTTGTGTGATACTGACTCCGTGCCAGGCGCCTCTGATGTGAATCTCAGCCAGGTGTAAACTGGACCGGTGCACCCCTGAGGCTACTGGTACTCTAATAACCAGAGGTAGCAGTCACATCTGGGTCCTGGTGCCTGAAGGAACCCCAAAACCCCTCTGCTCCCAGTATTCTGACTGGGGTTGGGGGCCCTGTCACAGATTTAAAATTGGGGCCCAGGAGCTTAAAGTCTCTGCCCTTGCTTTGGTGAATAATGTGCACCAGAGACTCCATGGTGGGGGTTCTTCTTTACATCCAGGGTCCTTGATGAGAAGGAAGAGACAGTGACCCCCCTCTACAGGTCTGCTGTGCAGGAATCTGGGAAAGCTGGGTGATAGCAAGTGGCTGCTGTAACAGACGCCAAGGAGACCCTTCCAGGAGCAGGAGCACCGGGGATGCCAGTTCTGTCCATGGACCACATCAGCGCCAGCGGGGGGTGTATCGCGGCTATCGTATCATCAGAGCCTGGAGAACTGGGGGATCACCCGTGAAGGAGCCGCGATATCAGCCATCTTGATTATCACACAGCTTTCCCCGATGCAGAAACAGTTGATATCATTTCAATCATATAGACGACTGGAAGAGCTCAATTCAGTGAATCTATTGTTCCCGGACATTAAAGTTTTATAGATATTTACAGTTGCAAGAAAAAGTATGTGAACCCTTTGGAATGATATGGATTTCTGCACAAATTGGTCATAAAATGTGATCTGATCTTCATCTAAGTCACAACAATAGACAATCACAGTCGGCTTAAACTAATAACACACAAAGAGTTAAATGTTACCATGTTTTTATTGAGCACACCATGTAAACATTCACAGTGCAGGTGGAAAAAGTATGTGAACCCTTGGATTTAATAACTGGTTGAACCTCCTTTGGCAGCAATAACTTCCACCAAACGTTTCCTGTAGTTGCAGATCAGACGTGCACAACGGTCAGGAGTAATTCTTCACCATTCCTCTTTACAGAACTGTTTCAGTTCAGCGATATTCTTGGGATGTCTGGTGTGAATCGCTTTCTTGAGGTCATGCCCACAGCATCTCCATCGGGTTGAGGTCAGGACTCTGACTGGGCCACTCCAGAAGGCGGATTTTCTTCTGTTTAAGCCATTCTGTTGTTGATTTACTTCTATGCTTTGGGTCGTTGTCCTGTTACAGCACCCATCTTCTGTTGAGCTTCAGCTGGTGGACAGATGGCCTTAAGTTCTCCTGCAAAATGTCTTGATAAACTTGGGAATTTATTTTTCCTTCGATGATAGCAATCTGTTCAGGCCCTGACACAGCAAAGCAGCCCCAAACCATCATGCCCCCACCACCATACTTCACAGTTGGGATGAGGTTTTGATGTTGGTGTGCTGTGCCTCTTTTTCTCCACACATAGTGTTGTGTGTTTCCTCCAAACAACTCCACTTTGGTTTCATCTGTCCACAGAATATTTTGCCAGTACTGCTGTGGGACATCCAGGTGCTCTTGTGCAAACTGTAAACGTGCAGCAATGTTTTTTTGGACAGCAGTGGCTTCCTTTGTGGTATCCTCCCATGAAATCCATTCTTGTTTAGTGTTTTATGTATCGTAGATTCGCTAACAGGGATGTTAGCATATGCCAGAGACTTCTGTAAGTCTTTAGCTGACACTCTAGGATTCTTCTTCACCTCATTGAGCAGTCTGCGCTGTGCTCTTGCAGTCATCTTTACAGGACGGCCACTCCTAGGGAGAGTAGCAGCAGTGCTGAACTTTCTCCATTTATAGACAATTTGTCTTACCGTGGACTGATGAACAGCAAGGCTTTTGGAGATACTTTTATAACCCTTTCCAGCTTCATGCAAGTCAACAATTCTTAATCGTAGGTCTTCTAAGAGCTCTTTTGTGCGAGGCATCATTCACATCAGGCAATGCTTCTTGTGAAAAGCAAACCCAGAACTGGTGTGTGTTTTTATAGAGCAGGGCAGCTGTAACCAACACCTCCAATCTCATCTCATTGATTGGACTCCAGTTGGCTGACACCTCACTCCAATTAGCTCTTGGAGATGTCATTAGTCTAGGGGTTCACATACTTTTTCCACCTGCACTGTGAATGTTTACATGGTGCGTTCAATAAAAACATGGTAACATTTAACTCTTTGTGTGTTATTAGTTTAAGCCGACTGTGATTGTCTATTGTTGTGACTTAGATGAAGATCAGATCACATTTTATGACCAATTTGTGCAGAAATTCATATCATTACAAAGGGTTCACATACTTTTTCTTGCAACTGTATGAAGCAGCCTCTTAGGGGACTTTCACACTAGCGTTAGAAGAATCCAGAAATCCGTTAGACTTATTCATTGAAATACCGGATCCGTCTTTCTGGTATCATCCGGAATAACGGATCCTGTATTTAAGTTTTTTAAAGCTAGAAAGAACTGTACATGCGCAGAACGGAAAACCGGATCCGGCGATGTGGCAATTGTCCGGATCCGGTATTAATATATTAATGCATGCTGCGGTATTTTGTCCGGTCAAATACCGTACAAGGGACGGAAGGGAAGAAATCCTGATGCATGCTGAACGGATTGCTTTCCATTCAGAATGCATTGGGACAAAACTGATGCGTTTTTTTCCAGTATTGCGACCTTTTACCGGATTTTAATACCAGAAAAGAATAACGCTAGTGTGAAAGTAGCCTAATCCGGGAGTCAGGAACTGTCTATGAGGCGGATGGATCGAGAACTCACGTCACTGGCGAGGTCACGTTTGGCTTTGGCGGTCAAGATGGACAACGAATCCAAAGTCAGCTCAAATCCCTTCTCCTTCTGCTTTTCCCAGCTGTTCTTATATAATGTCTGGACAAAGAAAGCAAGAAGGTGAGAAAAGAAAAGGTAAAGCATAAGGGGGGTTATAAGAAATACTGCAGATGTGGGGGGAGGGGTTCAAAATGCTATTCACTTCAATGGGTTAATATACACTGAACAAAAATATAAACACAACACTTTTGGTTTTGCTCCCATTTTGCATGAGCTGAACTCAAAGATCTGAAACATTTCCTACAGACACAGAAGACCCGTTACTCTCAGATATTGTTCACAGATCTGTCTGAATCTGTGTAGTGAGCGCTTCTCCTCTGCCAATATAATCCATCCCACCTCACAGGTGTGGCAGATCAAGGTGCTGATTAGACAGCATGAATATTGCACAGGTGTGCCTTAGACTGCCCACAATAAAGGGCCACTCTGAAATGTGCAGTTTTGCCTTACTGGGAGACTGGTTTTCTGACCCCCCCTATCTGCGGCCACCATTTGCCTCACGCAGTGCAACACATCTCCGTGGCATAGAGTTGATCAGGTTGTTGATTGTGGCCTGTGGGATGTCGGTCCACTCCTCTTCTGTGCGAAGTTGCAGAATATTGGCAGGAACTGGAACGCCGATCCAGAGCGTCCCAAACATGCTCGATGGGTGACATGTCCGGTGAGTATGCTGCCAGGCAAGAACTGGGATGTTTTCAGCTTCCAGGAGTTGTGCACAGATCCCTGCAATATGGGGCCGTGCATTATCAGGCTGCAACGTGAGGTGATGCTCGTGGATGAACGGCACAACAATGGCCCCCAGGATCTCCTCACGGGATCTCTGTGCATTCAGAATGCCATCAATAAAATGCACCTGTGTTCATTGTCCATAACATACGCCTGCCCATACCGTAACCCCACCGCCACCATGGGCCACTCCATCCACAACGCTGACGTCAGCAAACCGCTCAGCCACACGACGCCACACACGCTGTCTGCCATCTGCCATCTGCCCTGAACAGTGAAAACCGGGACTCATCCGTGAACAGAACGCCTCTCCAACGTGCCAGACGCCATCGAATGTGAGCATTTGCCCAATCAAGTCAGTTACGACGACGAACTGCAGTCAGGCCCAGACCCCAATGAGGACGACGAGCAGATGAGCTTCCCTGAGACGGCTTCTGGCAGTTTGTGCAGGAATTCTTTGGTTATGCAAACCGATTGTTGCTGCCGCTGTCCGGGTGGCTGGTCTCAGACGATCATGGAGGTGGACATGCTGGATGTGGAGGTCCTGGGCTGGTGTGGTTACACGTGGTCTGCGGTTGTGAGGCCGGTTGGATGTACTGCCAAATTCTCTGAAACGCCTTTGGAGACGGCTTATGGTAGAGAAATGAACATTCATTGCACGGGCAACAGCTCTGGTAGACATTCCTGCAGTCAGCATGCCAACTGCACGCTCCCTCAAACGTTACAACATCTGTGACATTGTGCTGTGTGATCAAACTGCACATTTCAGAGTGGACTTTTATTGTGGGCAGTCTAAGGCACACCTGTGCAATATTCAAGCAGTCTAATCAGCACCTTGATCTGCCACACCTGTGAGGTGGGATGGATTATCTCAGCAAAGGAGAAGCGCTCACTACACAGATTTAGACAGATTTGTGATCAATATTTGAGAGAGTAATGGGTCTTTTGTGTCTGTAGAAAATGTTTCAGATCTTTGAGTTCAGCTCATGCAAAATGGGAGCAAAACCAAAAGTGTTGCGTTTATATTTTTGTTCAGTGTGTATATATCTGTATGCAGTGAGATCCTGAGCTCCCTCTAGTGGTGGCTGTATATATCTGTATGTAGTAATCTCCTGAGCTCCCTCTAGTGGTGGCTGTATATATCTGTATGCAGTAATCTCCTGAGCTCCCTCTAGGGGTGGCTGTATATATCTGTATGTAGTAATATCCTGAGCTCCCTCTAGTGGTTGCTGTATATATCTGTATGCAGTAATCTCCTGAGCTCCCTCTAGTGGTGGCTGTATATATCTGTATGCAGTGAGATCCTGAGCTCCCTCTAGTGGTGGCTGTATATATCTGTATGTAGTAATCTCCTGAGCTCCCTCTAGTGGTGGCTGTATATATCTGTATGCAGTAATCTCCTGAGCTCCCTCTAGGGGTGGCTGTATATATCTGTATGTAGTAATATCCTGAGCTCCCTCTAGTGGTTGCTGTATATATCTGTATGCAGTAATCTCCTGAGCTCCCTCTAGTGGTGGCTGTATATATCTGTATGTAGTAATCTCCTGAGCTCCCCCTAAGGGCTCTTTCAGATGAGTGTATTCAGTCCAGAAATCACGCTGCATGTAAGAGTGTGATTCTCTGTTCTGGACACTGCTCGTCTTGCAGGTGCGCATGGCATTATCCTGAGTTATAATTCTATGTTCCTTACTTCTACAGCACCATACTGACATAAAGCTGCCACTATGATTCTGTAGCAATAAGGTCAAAAAGCACATTTTTTTTCAATTTTACCCCACAAAGAATTTTCTGCCCGATTTCCAATACAAAACATGGTGGCAAAAAATAAGCCCTCATATGGCTATGTGAACGAAAAAATGAAAAGGTTGGTAATAGGCCCGGTCTTTAAGGGGTTAATGTCTGGGGTTCCTGGGGTGGAGGAATGACCTCACCTCGCTGAGGTTGGTAGCGTTGATCCTGGCTTGCTGGAAGGTGGGCTCATCATGGTGCATGGTGTAGTGGTGCAGGAGATCCTCCATGCCAGATTTATACACAAGCTGCATCACAATATCAGACAATGTTAGTAAATGGGACTGATACCCCTAAATATCCTAGAACCCCCAATCTTCTGTGCAGACTTATAGAAATCACCATGACCAGCAGAGGGGTATGAGAACTTTAGCAAGCTATACTAATGTAAAGTTGCGGCTCATGAGATTTACTTTCAGGTTACATTGTTTTCCTTTGCATACAGTGTTACCCCTTTAATGCATTGTGGGGGGGGGGGGGGGGGGGGGAGTATCCACCACATCCGATAATTGTACAGTCCCTGTTGTACAGATGACATTTCTCAGACTGCAAATCACCAGGGCAATCTCTGCAGACACTGATCAATCAGGAAACGCTGGAAGATTTCAGCTCTGAAGCGTACTGAATTGTAAGTGCAGCTCTGGAGAATATTCATAACATGGCGAATGCCTATTTTAATAACAACCATCGCATACGGTGCCCCCTTAAAGGCTATGTACACCTTTGGGGGCATTTTTTTTATTATTGCATTGTACTCATTATGAGCAAAAAAAACACATTTTTTAATTGGTCTTTATTAAAAAATATGGAGTCCTTTTCTCTGTACAGAGCTGAGATGCTCCAGTAGCTGCCTTTGGATTTTCTCTCTTTTCCATCAGTTGGGGAGCTGATGGCTCCTTATCTCTGCTCTCTGACATTATAAACACTCATTATAGCTCAGTCCTTCTCTTACTGATAAGAATGTGGCTTAATAAGTGTTTATGACCTCTCAGCAATTTAGAGAAAAGGGTTATTAGATGACAAAGTGAAAGCAGGATGCACACAGCTAGAAAAACAATGAACCCTTTGTGACAGAACAGCTCAATATTTTTTTTTAAATAAAGACCAATTTAAAAAAATTATTTTTAGCCCCATATGAGGAAAATGCAATCATAAAAAAAATGCACCCAAAGATGTACATAGCCTTTAAGACACATCAGAAAAATGGTGGAATTCCCCTTTAAACCTTGTTAGCGGCTTACTACATGGGGAGTGATGATGATGGTGTTAGTAGCTTTTTCACCTGGCTGTCACCCTCATGCCCTCTATGCAGGTAAGTGGACGCACTGCTATGTTTATAGGGATCTGCCTCCATATCCTGAGGAGAACCGATCATTTACCCCCTCTGCACGCCTGGCCCTTTAAATCCTATCCCACTCACATCGCTCTGCAGTTCCTGACTCTTCTTAGCATGTCTGATCTGCGGGTTGTCAGCGACGCTGGTGAACTTCAGAGCGTCTGCCTTCTGACGATACTTTGTCTGTAAAAAAAAAAAAGGTTAAGAAAATATGAACTTTCATTATTGGCTCCTAGGAAAGCTGGGTGACCAGTCTGGCCAACCTCCCACAAAGCCCTCACCAAGCTTTTCCAAACCCCTGAATGGAAAACAGTCACTATGGAGCAGCAACAGGGGGGTGGGGGGTACGACTGCCCAGCGGAGCAGATTGTCATTCAGGCTTCCAGAGAAGCTGGGTGAGAGGCCACTGTGCTGGGGGCCACCATGGTGGCCCTTCTGAGGTCTCACCTCGCTGACCAGATCTCCGGCTTTCTTCGCTTGCTTCACGTTCAGGCTTCCCTCTGTCATCCACCCGACCCCCTTCATCCACGCCAGGTCCGACTTGTACTGATGCTGGGAAAGAACAGATGGAGCAGACTTTAGTTTCTCCCCCACAATACACTGGACTCTGCAGCAAACTGGTTTTCATCCCTATCCCCAGTAAATAGAAGCCCTGGAACTGTCATATCTGACCCTGGAAAAGCTGAGTGGCAATTACAGGCCTGTGGTCACTCATCTCCCCCAGACTCCTGAATGGTACATCTCAGCCCAAGGCATCAATCTGGGATTCTGGGAAAGCTGGGTGACAACCCCTGCACCAGCAGTAATATTAGGTCTGAAAGACAGCGATAACAAAGGAATGTCCTGGAACTAAGAGGTTAATACACAGACACTGCAACAATGTATCCAGTCTAGACTCCACACAGATACATTGTAACAATCTGATGTCTTAGGTCTGTTCAGAATGCTCCCATTCACTGACACCGTGCAGAGATCTTGGAAATGGAGAGGATCTGTAACACAAGCTTGCAGGATATCACCTGCCACCGCTGACCTCGCTCTGCAGGCCGTAGGCTTTCTTGGCCCATGCGACCTTCATGTCCTCGGGCAGCAGGGTGTACTGGTGGAGCTTGGTGCGGTAGTCCAGGTCGCTCGCCAGTGCCTGCGCCTGCTTGGCGTGAGTCAGGTTCACCATGTCCATCGGCAAATGGAAGCGCGTCTTCGACTCCTCGAATCCTTTCTTGTAGTTGATCTGGAAGGGAAATCAACAAGTTTCATCAATAGCTTTACCCTAAAATGAATGATACGTGTCACCCAGCTTTCCCAGGCCCCGGAATGGCAGGCACTGATTTGGGATGTCTCAGGCACATTAGCCGCTCCGGCTTTTAGGAAAGCTGGATGACTGTAATGGCGGACAAATACGGATGTGTATCTGTCACCTCGCTGCTCAGCTTCCCAACTTGCATAGAATGGAGGAGTCGCAAGTCACTGGTCGCTGCCGCCTTTCCTTTATATTTCTCATATTCTTCTCTGTATTTGATCTGTAGGCGATAGAAAGCACATCTTACACTCCAGTCACATCCAAAGCTGCATTAAAAAAATTATATATTTTTTCCTTATCTGATAGATTCTGCTGTTATAATATATTATTCTCCAGTCACATCCAGTTCAGCTGTATTTGTCTCTCAGTTGGTTCTGCTATTGCATCGTGTCTTACTCTCTAGTCACATCCAAAGCTGTGTTCACAAGTGTGACGGCTTAGAAATAAATATCAGTTTCAGCAAAAACGCTTCCGTTACTGATAATAATACAACCGCCTGCATCCGTTATAAACGGATCCGGTTCTATGGCGGGATGTGCTCGCAACTGACTGTGCAAGCAGAGACGGAGTGGAACAGAACAGAGGGAAGTATTTTTTTTTATGTATGCGGCTATGCCTACCCCGGGGGGCCCCCGGCATTGTGAACTTTTTAGAATTTAGAAAGGGAACCTGCTGGCCATATACGTATATATAAGACAGGGGGGAGGGGGCAAAATCTAATATATACAGAGTGAGGGGGGGCAAAATCTAATATATACAGAGAGAGGGGGGCAAAATCTAATATATACAGAGTGAGAGGGGGCAAAATCTAATATATACAGAGTGAGAGGGGGCAAAATCTAATATATACAGAGTGAGAGGGGGCAAAATCTAATATATACAGAGTGAGGGGGGGCAAAATCTAATATATACAGAGTGAGGGGGGGCAAAATCTAATATCTACAGAGTGAGGGGGGGCAAAATCTAATATCTACAGAGTGAGGGGGGGCAAAATCTAATATATACAGAGAGAGGGGGGCAAAATCTAATATATACAGAGTGAGGGGGGGCAAAATCTAATATATACAGAGTGAGGGGGGGCAAAATCTAATATATACAGAGTGAGGGGGGGCAAAATCTAATATCTACAGAGTGAGGGGGGGCAAAATCTAATATCTACAGAGTGAGGGGGGGGCAAAATCTAATATATACAGAGTGAGGGGGGGCAAAATCTAATATCTACAGAGTGAGGGGGGGGCAAAATCTAATATATACAGAGTGAGGGGGGGCAAAATCTAATATATACAGAGTGAGGGGGGGGGCAAAATCTAATATATACAGAGTGAGGGGGGGCAAAATCTAATATCTACAGAGTGAGGGGGGGCAAAATCTAATATCTACAGAGTGAGGGGGGGGGCAAAATCTAATATCTACAGAGTGAGGGGGGGGGCAAAATCTAATATATACAGAGTGAGAGGGGGGCAAAATCTAATATATACAGAGTAAGAGGGGGCAAAATCTAATATATACAGAGTGAGGGGGGGCAAAATCTAATATATACAGAGTGAGGGGGGGCAAAATCTAATATTTACAGAGTGAGGGGGGGCAAAATCTAATATATACAGAGTGAGAGGGGGGCAAAATCTAATATATACAGAGTGAGGGGGGGCAAAATCTAATATATACAGAGTGAGGGGGGGCAAAATCTAATATATACAGAGTGAGGGGGGGCAAAATCTAATATCTACAGAGTGAGGGGGGGGGGCAAAATCTAATATATACAGAGTGAGAGGGGGGGCAAAATCTAATATATACAGAGTAAGAGGGGGCAAAATCTAATATATACAGAGTGAGGGGGGGCAAAATCTAATATCTACAGAGTGAGGGGGGGCAAAATCTAATATATACAGAGTAAGGGGGGGCAAAATCTAATATATACAGAGTGAGAGGGGGCAAAATCTAATATATACAGAGTGAGGGGGGGCAAAATCTAATATATACAGAGTAAGGGGGGCAAAATCTAATATATACAGAGTGAGGGGGGCAAAATCTAATATATACAGAGTGAGGGGGGGCAAAATCTAATATATACAGAGTGAGGGGGGGCAAAATCTAATATCTACAGAGTGAGGGGGGGCAAAATCTAATATATACAGAGAGAGGGGGGCAAAATCTAATATATACAGAGTGAGAGGGGGCAAAATCTAATATATACAGAGTGAGAGGGGGCAAAATCTAATATATACAGAGTGAGGGGGGGCAAAATCTAATATATACAGAGTGAGGGGGGGCAAAATCTAATATCTACAGAGTGAGGGGGGGCAAAATCTAATATCTACAGAGTGAGGGGGGGCAAAATCTAATATATACAGAGAGAGGGGGGCAAAATCTAATATATACAGAGTGAGGGGGGGCAAAATCTAATATATACAGAGTGAGGGGGGGCAAAATCTAATATCTACAGAGTGAGGGGGGGGCAAAATCTAATATCTACAGAGTGAGGGGGGGGGCAAAATCTAATATATACAGAGTGAGGGGGGGGCAAAATCTAATATCTACAGAGTGAGGGGGGGGCAAAATCTAATATATACAGAGTGAGGGGGGGCAAAATCTAATATATACAGAGTGAGGGGGGGGGGCAAAATCTAATATATACAGAGTGAGGGGGGGCAAAATCTAATATCTACAGAGTGAGGGGGGGCAAAATCTAATATCTACAGAGTGAGGGGGGGGGGCAAAATCTAATATCTACAGAGTGAGGGGGGGGGCAAAATCTAATATATACAGAGTGAGAGGGGGGCAAAATCTAATATATACAGAGTAAGAGGGGGCAAAATCTAATATATACAGAGTGAGGGGGGGCAAAATCTAATATATACAGAGTGAGGGGGGGCAAAATCTAATATTTACAGAGTGAGGGGGGGCAAAATCTAATATATACAGAGTGAGAGGGGGGCAAAATCTAATATATACAGAGTGAGGGGGGGCAAAATCTAATATATACAGAGTGAGGGGGGGCAAAATCTAATATATACAGAGTGAGGGGGGGCAAAATCTAATATCTACAGAGTGAGGGGGGGGGGCAAAATCTAATATATACAGAGTGAGAGGGGGGGCAAAATCTAATATATACAGAGTAAGAGGGGGCAAAATCTAATATATACAGAGTGAGGGGGGGCAAAATCTAATATCTACAGAGTGAGGGGGGGCAAAATCTAATATATACAGAGTAAGGGGGGGCAAAATCTAATATATACAGAGTGAGAGGGGGCAAAATCTAATATATACAGAGTGAGGGGGGGCAAAATCTAATATATACAGAGTAAGGGGGGCAAAATCTAATATATACAGAGTGAGGGGGGCAAAATCTAATATATACAGAGTGAGGGGGGGCAAAATCTAATATATACAGAGTGAGGGGGGGCAAAATCTAATATCTACAGAGTGAGGGGGGGCAAAATCTAATATATACAGAGTGAGAGGGGGCAAAATCTAATATCTACAGAGTGAGGGGGGGGGGCAAAATCTAATATCTACAGAGTGAGGGGGGGGGGGGCAAAATCTAATATATACAGAGTGAGAGGGGGCAAAATCTAATATATACAGAGTGAGAGGGGGCAAAATCTAATATATACAGAGTGAGGGGGGGGGGCAAAATCTAATATATACAGAGTGAGGGGGGGCAAAATCTAATATATACAGAGTGAGAGGGGGCAAAATCTAATATCTACAGAGTGAGAGGGGGCAAAATAAACTATATACAGAGTGAGGGGGGCAAAATCTAATATCTACAGAGTGAGAGGGGGCAAAATAAACTATATACAGAGTGAGGGGGGGCAAAATCTAATATATACAGAGTGAGGGGGGGCAAAATCTAATATATACAGAGTGAGGGGGGGCAAAATCTAATATATACAGAGTGAGAGGGGGCAAAATCTAATATATACAGAGTGAGGGGGGCAAAATCTAATATCTACAGAGTGAGAGGGGGCAAAATAAACTATATACAGAGTGAGGGGGGGCAAAATCTAATATATACAGAGTGAGAGGGGGGCATGATCTAATATATACAGAGTGAGGGGGGGCAAAATCTAATATATACAGAGTGAGGGGGGGCAAAATCTAATATATACAGAGTGAGGGGGGCAAAATCTAATATCTACAGAGTGAGAGGGGGCAAAATAAACTATATACAGAGTGAGAGGGGGCAAAATCTAATATATACAGAGTGAGGGGGGGCAAAATCTAATATATACAGAGTGAGAGGGGGGCAAAATCTAATATATACAGAGTGAGGGGGGGCAAAATCTAATATATACAGAGTGAGGGGGGGGCAAAATCTAATATATACAGAGTGAGGGGGGGCAAAATCTAATATATACAGAGTGAGGGGGGGCAAAATAAACTATATACAGAGTGAGAGGGGGCAAAATCTAATATATACAGAGTGAGAGGGGGGCAAAATCTAATATATACAGAGTGAGAGGGGGGGCAAAATCTAATATTTACAGAGTGAGAGGGGGGGCAAAATCTAATATATACAGAGTGAGGGGGGGGGGCAAAATCTAATATATACAGAGTGAGGGGGGCAAAATCTAATATATACAGAGTGAGGGGGGGCAAAATCTAATATATACAGAGTGAGGGGGGGGCAAAATCTAATATATACAGAGTGAGAGGGGGCAAAATCTAATATATACAGAGAGAGGGGGGCAAAATCTAATATTTACAGAGTGAGAGGGGGCAAAATCTAATATATACAGAGTGAGGGGGGGGGCAAAATCTAATATATACAGAGTGAGAGGGGGCAAAATCTAATATATACAGAGAGAGGGGGGGGGGGCAAAATCTAATATATACAGAGTGAGGGGGGGCAAAATCTAATATATACAGAGAGAGGGGGGGGGGCAAAATCTAATATATACAGAGTGAGAGGGGGCAAAATCTAATATATACAGAGAGAGGGGGGCAAAATCTAATATTTACAGAGTGAGAGGGGGCAAAATCTAATATATACAGAGTGAGGGGGGGGGGCAAAATCTAATATATACAGAGTGAGGGGGGGGGGGGCAAAATCTAATATATACAGAGTGAGGGGGGCAAAATCTAATATATACAGAGAGAGGGGGGCAAAATCTAATATTTACAGAGTGAGAGGGGGCAAAATCTAATATATACAGAGTGAGGGGGGGGGGGCAAAATCTAATATATACAGAGTGAGAAGGGCAAAATCTAATATATACAGAGGGGGCAAAATTATATATATATAGCGTTGAAGGGGCAAAATTCAAACCTATAATGGGGGGCCAAAGTTTACCCTGGGTCCCATAGAATTCTAGTTCCGCCACTGTGTCTCCCCATATGGAGGCGGAGCCCTGTGGCCCCGGTGGGATCGCTGCCCCTCGAGCTGTGCCACGCTTGCTCCCCACTTACGTCACTTGCCAGGTCCCCTGAGGCTTTGGCGGCCATCATGGCCAGGTTGTCCAGGCTCATCTCGAAGTTCTGCCCTTTGCTCTTCTTCCATTGCTCCTTGTATCTGTTCTGTAACAAAGACGGATCCCATCAGTAAATGCACAGAGATCCGCGGGCCCCCGATCCCAGAGCGCGGTGGATAACGGGGGGAGGGGCACAGCTATTATATACATGGGATGTATGGGAAGGAGTCAGGAACATGACAGATTCCAAGATGGCGGAGGGAGCAGTGATGCAGGTCCCAGCATAGGCGGGGGACGGTCATTGTATATCTGAGCAGATGCCACATTCTGGAGCCTGGGAAAGCTGGGTGACAACTTCTGACCCATGATGGCGATCATACTGGATGTCACCCAGCTTTCCTAGAAGCAGATGGATCTGAAAGGTGCTGAAGCTTGGGAAAGGATCTGGGAACTTCTGATGGATATTTAGTGATTCCTGACCCCCTGTGTTACCCCCTCAGTTCCCCCGGGTGGGGGAGGGGCGGCATGCAGTGATGTGACCGTACCTGGCTGTAGAGTTCAGCGTTCGCCTTCGCCTTCACTAATTCCGGGACGTCCTGGGTCAGGGTGTAGCGGGTCTTGGATTTCTCGTACTCCGCTCTGTAATTCAGCTGAAGAGACAGAAAACACGTCTCACAGCTGAGGGTTTGTTACAACTGTGTCATTGGATCCACAAATCTCTCCTGCCCTGACACTTTCAGGCTGTTTATCCCACAGAGGATTGTCTAAGATGGATACAATTGTAACAAACCCTCAGCTGTGAGAAGTATCAGGTCAGGATGGGTTTTGTGTAAACAATAACATTTCCATTCACTGTCAGCAAGCAGAGATCCTAAAAATAGTGAGGGAAAGAAAGGCAAAGCATTATCAGCCGTTAGGGTCGTGCTAACTTACATCACTCAGCTGCTGAGCATTAACCCTCGCTTGTACAATCTGCGGGGTATCGGTGACAGAGCTGAACTTCACCCGGTCAATGCTCTGCCGGTAATTTACCTGCAGGAAAAAAGCAGCGAAACGGGAATGAGTCAGGAGCCGCGCAGTGATCTGCACACTCTGAAATACTCTGTGCTGCTGGGGGCCCTGCTCATTCCACTATGTAACTCTAAGGTCAGTCTGTGACCATGGACAAGATCAGTACACTCCTCTCCTAAAATACTCTGTACCGCTGTGAGACTCCTGTTCCATCTTTGTATTTAACCTGTGCGACTTACATCCTTCAGGGGGAGCAGCTTCTTTGTGGTCTGGTAAGATGGAGCGAGGTTTGCTGGGTAACAGTATTCGCCGTCAACCTTGTCTGATTTGTAGGAAAGCTGCAGGACAAAACCGAGAGCGCAAATCAGTGTCCATCCATTCTGTTACTTCCACTGTCACTGGGGTGGCCACAGGGTCTAGAGAGCGACCCACTACTATCAGTCACCACTAGAGGGAGCTCACTACATACAGATTATACAGCCACCACTAGAGGGAGCTCACTACATACAGATTATACAGCCACCACTAGAGGGAGCTCACTACATACAGATTATACGGCCACCACTAGAGGGACCCCACTACATATAGATTATTAGTCACCACTAGAGGGAGCTCACTACATACAGATTATACAGCCACCCCTAGAGAGAGCTCACTACATACAGATTATTAGTCACCACTAGAGGGAGCTCACTACATACTGATTATACAGCCACCCCTAGAGAGAGCTCACTACATACAGATTATACAGCCACCACTAGGGGGAGCTCACTACATACAGATTATACAGTCACCACTAGAGGGAACTCACTACATACAGATTATTAGTCACCACTAGAGGGAGCTCACTGCATACTGATTATACAGCCACCCCTAGAGAGAGCTCACTACATACAGATTATACAGCCACCACTAGAGGGAGCTCACTACATATAGAATATACAGCCACCACTAGAGGGAGCTCACTACATACAGATTATACGGCCACCCCTAGAGAGAGCTCACTACATACAGATTATACAGCCACCACTAGAGGAAGCTCACTACATACAGATTATACAGTCACCACTAGAGGGAGCTCACTACATACAGATTATACAGCCACCACTAGAGAGAGCTCACTACATACAGATTATAGAGCCATCACTAGATGGAGCTCACTACATACAGATTATACAGTCACCACTAGAGGGAGCTCACTACATACAGATTATACGGCCACCACTAGAGGGAGCTCACTACATACAGATTATACAGCCACCACTAGAGGGACCCCACTACATATAGATTATACAGCCACCACTAGAGGGACCCCACTACATATAGATTATTAGTCACCACTAGAGGGAGCTCACTACATACAGATTATACAGCCACCACTAGAGGGAGCTCACTACATACAGATTATACCGCCACCACTAGAGGGAGCTCACTACATACAGATTATACAGCCACCACTAGAGGGACCCCACTACATATAGATTATACAGCCACCACTAGAGGGACCCCACTACATATAGATTATTAGTCACCACTAGAGGGAGCTCACTACATACTGATTATACGGCCACCACTAGAGGGAGTTCACTACATACAGATTATACAGCCACCACTAGAGGGAGCTCACTACATACAGATTATACAGCCACCACTAGAGGGACCCCACTACATATAGATTATTAGTCACTACTAGCCTGAGCTCACTACATACAGATTATACAGCCACCACTAGAGGGAGCTCACTACATACAGATTATACAGTCACCACTAGAGGGAGCTCACTACATCCAGATTATACAGTCACCACTAGAGGGAGCTCACTACATACAGATTATACAGTCACCACTAGAGGGAGCTCAATACATACAGGTTATACAGTCACCACTAGGGGGAGATCACTACATACAGATTATACAGTCACCACTAGGGGGAGCTCACTACATACAGATTATACAGTCACCACTAGCGGGAGCTCACTACATACAGATTATACAGTCACCACTAGGGGGAGCTCAGTTCATACAGATTATACAGTGACCACTAGAGGGAGCTTATTGCATACAGATTATACAGCCACCACTAGGGGGAGTTTACTACATACAGATTATACAGCCACCACTAGAGGGAGCTCGCTGCATACAGATTATACAGCCACCACTAAAGGGAGCTCACTACATACAAATTATATAGCCACCACTAGAGGGATTTTACTACATACAGATTATACAGCCACCACTAGGGGGAGCTCACTACATACAGATTATACAGCCACCACTAGCAGGAGCTCACTACATACAGATTATACAGTCACCACTAGAGGGAGCTCACTACATACAGAATATACAGTCACCACTAGGGGGAGCTCACTACATACAGATTATACAGTCACCACTAGAGGGAGCTCACTACATACATATTATACAGCCACCACTAGGGGGAGCTCACTACATACAGATTATACACTCACCACTAGAGGGAGCTCACTACATACAGATTATACAGCCACCACTAGAGGGAGCTCACTACATACAGATTATACAGCCACCACTAGAGGGAGCTCACTACATACAGATTATACAACCATCACTAGAGGGAGCTCACTACATACAGATAATATAGCTACCAAAAGAGGCGCTCACTGCATACAGATAATACAGTCATCACTAGAGGGAGCTCACTACATACAGATCATACAGCCACCACTAGAGGGAGCTCACTACATACAGATTATACAGTCACCACTAGAGGGAGCTCACTACATACAGATTATACAGCCACCACTAGAGGGAGCTCACTACATACAGATAATACAGCCACCACTAGAGGGAGCTCACTATATACAGATTATACAGCCACCACTAGAGGGAGCTCAGTATATACAGATTATACAGCCACCACTAGAGGGAGCTCAGTATATACAGATTATACAGCCACCACTAGATGGAGCTCACTGCATACAGATTATACAGCCACCACTTTAGGGATGTCACAACATACAGACTATACAGCCACCAGTAGAGGGAGCTCACTGCATATAAATTTATACAGTTTTCATTGAGTTTAACTGCAGATGTTAAAATCCAGACATCCTAGTAACAAAACTGTCCTACAGGCATCAACCTCTCGGTCCACTCACATTGCTGGCGAGGTTCCCGGCCTTGATGGCGTGTAAGGTGCGGCGATCCATACCGACTCCATCGTAATGTCCCTTCACCTGAGTCTGGTATTTTTCTTTGTATTTAAGCTGCAGAAAGAGGTGAAGTTACATTTGATCACAATGAAATCACGTGCAACAGTCGGGGGCGACATAAGTGAGTACTTAATAAGACAATTAATAACTACAAATAATTAACAAAAAGTTACTGATTTTTATACTGATATTTAATATAATTTTGAGGGGCTAGGTTAGGGTCGCTGCATAGCAACAATTCAGGAATGCATTGGGTGACAACCACAAAACAGCTCCCTGTTTCCTGTAGCTGATGTCAGACTATTATCACCTCTGCCCCCCATTATACACGGCTTGTGACAGGCTGCGCGCTGCTGTGCGGGGCACCGTCTGTAGCCTCTCCTGTGCCTTACACCTGTAACTGTTACATCTATATGTCATCCAGCCTCACCTCCCTGTGTGTTGTCTAGGCAAAGCATCATGGCACGTGTAGTTCATAGAGCTGCTGCCTGCAGACAGTGAATTCTACAGAAACTGGATTATTCTGTTCTAGAAAGCAAGAGGTGGCAAAAGGGGGGAGTAGAAGAACATTGAGTGAGGTAAGTGGATGCTGGGGGTGATGTCACTTGTCTGCTGGACTATTGGTCATTACTGGACATTGTTTTCTGATAGTTATTCGCTGACCTCCTGAGATTGAATGAGAGTTGTAGTCTTAGACCAGTGCATTACATTTTCCTGTATTTGCATCTTCTGCATTTTGATACATTGTAACAGGTGAATGTAGTAAATAGAGAGGGGACACGTCCTGTGTTTATTGGGCCCCCTCCAGAGGTATCTGTGTCTCCACATGCCCTGCTGTACCTTTCGCTGTGCCTCCTGTAATACTGCACCACATGGCAGTATAAGTGTAAGGGCCTATATCTGGGGGGCCACAAGAACGGGCTAAAAGTCTACCAGTGAACCCTCCTCAGAGCAAAGCTATTTTATCCAGAGAACCCCCCTTCCCCCGCCCTCGAAAGCCCTTGAGCATGCAGCTGTGTGGAGTTTGTATACTTTTGCAATCATGTGTTGTGACCCTAAAGCATCAATAATAGAAATGAAGCAACTTTACAAATCGTTTTCATTAAAAACCTCCAACTATTTTCCGTCTACAGCTCCTACGCAGACTTGTCTGTCTCCACGGTAACAGACTACAAGGAAACGGTGTCGTCTGATCCTGCTGTCAGCAGCTGACTCTTCTGCTGTTTGTAGGTCAGAGGGGGAACCACATGACTGCAGGATCTGACTACACAAGGGTGGTTTGTAGTCTGTAACCATGGAGATACAGTTCTGCTCGGGAGCTGCATACACAACACAGCAGCAACGTTTTAATTGAGACGATTCTCGTTTCTTCATTCATCATTTTTGATGCATGGAAGCAATAAAAACTTGGTTGCAAAAGTATGCATACCCTGGTCATCTGAGGGACACACAGGTGCACATCTGTTGACAGTAACTCTCGGGCATCCATCACATGACCAGGTCCGTATCCGCAGGAAATAAACTACGAAGGTTTCTATTTGGAGACAGCAAGCAGAGAGCTTTTCTTGACAACTGTGGGAACTGATTCAGTATGACATAGGAAGGTTGCAGAACTTTTAATGACACATAAATAGCATGCATTTGCTGAACATGGAATATTCCTTATTTTTGGCCTGAGAACAGTCCGCGGAGTCCGGTGTCTGGCCGCCTGTGGCCGAGGGTTTAGTCCTGGGATTCTCCTCAGGAATATTTCATGTTAAGAAATCGAAGATAAAACCGGAATCTCTGCGGGAAGGGCCCACGGGTGCCATGAGCATCGTGGGCGGCGCAGGTTACTCCAGTAAGATACAGAAATCAGGGCTTATCAGCAGTGAACACAGATTCTTATGGCATGGCAGCACCTGATCTCTTACAGAGGGCTATGATACGCACAATTAACCCCTCAGGTGCGGCACCTGAGGGGTTAATTGTGCGGATCACAGCCCCCTGTAAGAGATCGGGTGCTGTCAGGCAGCAGGGGGCAGTCATGTACACAGTTCTTAGTATATTCTAACTTGAAGCGTCCCCATCACTATGGGAACGCCTCTATGTTAGAATATACTGTCGGATATGAGTTTTCACGATCTAACTCAAATCCGATGGTATATTCTAACATAGAGGCGTTCCCATGGTGATGGGGACGCTTCAAGTTAAAATATACCATCGGACTGGAGAAAACTCTGATCCTATGGTATATTAACTCCTGACTTTACATTAAAAGTCAATGGGGGACGGATCCGTTTGCAATTGCACCATATTGTGTCAACGTCAAACGGATCCGTCCGCATTGACTTGCATTGTAAGTCAGGATGGATCCGTTTGGCTCCGCCCGGCCAGGCGGACACCAAAACGACTTTTTCTTCATGTCCGTGGATCCTCCAAAAATCAAGGAAGACCCACGGAAGAAAAAACTGACACGGATCACGGACCTACGGACCCCGTTTTTGCGGACCTTAAAAAAAACGGTCGTGTGCATGAGGCCTAAATGAGACATACATCGATCCTCCACAATTAGTCATACCTGCACCCATCCTCAATAAATGGGTCATACACCTGCATACATCAGTTCTCCATATATCAGTCATACATACATCCAACCTCCATACATGGGTCAGATATACACTGCTCAAAAAAATAAAGGGAACACTTAAACAACACAATGTAACTCCAAGTCAATCCCACTTCTGTGAAATCAAACTGTCCACTTAGGAAGCAACACTGAGTGACAATCTATTTCACATGCTGTTGTGCAAATGGGATAGACAACAGGTGGAAATTATAGGCAATTAGCAAGACACCCCCAATAAAGGAGGGGTTCTGCAGGTGGTGACCACAGACCACTTCTCAGTTCCTATGCTTCCTGGCTGATGTTTTGGTCACTTTTGAATGCTGGCGGTGCTTTCACTCTAGTGGTAGCATGAGACGGAGTCTACAACCCACACAAGTGGCTCAGGTAGTGCAGCTTATCCAGGATGGCACATCAATGCGAGCTGTGGCAAGAAGGTTTGCTGTGTCTGTCAGCGTAGTGTCCAGAGCATGGAGGCGCTACCAGGAGACAGGCCAGTACATCAGGAGACGTGGAGGAGGCCGTAGGAGGGCAACAACCCAGCAGCAGGACCGCTACCTCCGCCTTTGTGCAAGGCTGAACAGGAGGAGCACTGCCAGAGCCCTGCAAAATGACCTCCAGCAGGCCACAAATGTGCATGTGTCTGCTCAAACGGTCAGAAACAGACTCCATGAGGGTGATATGAGGGCCCGACGTCCACAGGTGGGGGTTGTGCTTACAGCCCAACACCGTGCAGGACGTTTGGCATTTGCCAGAGAACACCAAGATTGGCAAATTCGCCACTGGCGCCCTGTGCTCTTCACAGATGAAAGCAGGTTCACACTGAGCACATGTGACAGACGTGACATATTCTGGAGACGCCATGGAGAACGTTCTGCTGCCTGCAACATCCTCAAGCATGACCGGTTTGGCATTGGGTCAGTAATGGTGTGGGGTGGCATTTCTTTGGAGGGCGGCACAGCCCTCCATGTGCTCGCCAGAGGTAGCCTGACTGCCATTAGGTACCGAGATGAGATCCTCAGACCCCTTGTGAGACCATATGCTGGTGCGGTTGGCCCTGGGTTCCTCCTAATGCAAGACAATGCTAGACCTCATGTGGCTGGAGTGTGTCAGCAGTTCCTGCAAGACGAAGGCATTGATGCTATGGACTGGCCCGCCCGTTCCCCAGACCTGAATCCAATTGAGCACATCTGGGACATCATGTCTCGCTCTATCCACCAACGTCACGTTGCTCCACAGACTGTCCAGGAGTTGGCAGATGCTTTAGTCCAGGTCTGGGAGGAGATCCCTCAGGAGACCGTCCGCCACCTCATCAGGAGCATGCACAGGCGTTGTAGGGAGGTCATACAGGCACATGGAGGCCACACCCACTACTGAGCCTCATTTTGACTTGTTTTAAGGACATTACATCAAAGTTGGATCAGCCTGTAGTGTGTTTTTCCACTTTAATTTTGAGTGTGACTCCAAATCCAGACCTCCATGGGTTAAAAAATTTGATTTCCATTTTTTTATTTTTGTGTGATTTTGTTGTCAGCACATTCAACTATGCAAAGAACAAAGTATTTCAGAAGAATATTTAATTAATTCAGATCTAGGATGTGTTATTTTTGTGTTCCCTTTATTTTTTTGAGCAGTGTACATACATCCACCATACAGAGCTCATACAAGCATTCATCAGTCATATTCACATACAGTGTCCTAAAAACCAAAACAGCAGAATCCACAGTCCCGCGACACCAATACTCACGTCACTGGCGATATCGTTAGCCTTTTTGGCGCTGAGATATGCAGGGGTGATCATTGCTGGGAAGCTGCCCTTCCCTCTGTACTCCTCCAGATCCTCATCATATTCCTGCCAAAAAAGATGCATCCCCATCATCAAAGACGTCTTGTTACATTGTATACAAGGTGGAGCTAAGAGATGTATCAATTAGTAACCAACCTTCTATCCTGACCTATAGGGAGAGTAGCCCTGTGTCTGTACAAAGTATGTGCCCCCCTTATTTCTGCAAACATGACACTGAATATAAGAGAAGTGACTTATGGGAGATATTGTATATCCGGGGTGACAGTGATAAAACTAAGGGTACTTTCACACTAGCGTTTTTCTTTTCAGGCATAGAGTTCCGTCACAGGGGCTTAGGGCTCTTTCACACTTGCGGCAGGACGGATCCGACATGCTGTTCACCCTGTCGGATCCGTCCTGCCGCTATTTCGCCGTGCCGCCGGACCGTCGCTCCGTCCCCATTGACTATAATGGGGACGGGGGCGGAGCTCTGGTGCAGCACGGCGGTGCACGGCGAAAGCCGCCGGACTAAAAAGTCGGACATGCAGGACTTTTTAGTCCGGCGGCTTTCGCCTTGCTGCGTCGTGCTGCACCGGAGCTCTGCCCCCTTCCCCATTATAGACAATGGGGACGGAGCGGCGGTCCGGCGGCACGGCGAAATAGCGGCAGGACGGATCCGACATGGTGAACAGCATGTCGGATCCATCCTGCCGCAAGTGTGAAAGAGCCCTTAAGGCCTCTTTCACACTTGCGTTGTCCGGATCCGGCGTGTACTCCACTTGCCGGAATTACACTCCGGATCCAGAAAAACGCAAGTGTACTGAAAGCATTTGAAGACGGAACTGTCTTCCAAATGCGTTCAGTGTTACTATGGCAGCCAGGACGCTATTAAAGTCCTGGTTGCCATAGTAGGAGCGGGGAGCGGGGGAGCGGTATACTTACAGTCCGTGCGGCTCCCGGGGCGCTCCAGAATGACGTCAGAGCGCCCCATGCGCATGGATGACGTGATCCATGCGATCACGTGATCCATGCGCTTGGGGCGCCCTGACGTCACTCTGGAGCGCCCGGGGAGCCGCACGGACGGTAAGTATACTGCTCCCCCGCTCCCCGCTACACTTTACCATGGCTGCCAGGACTTTAGCGTCCCGGCAGCCATGGTAACCATTCAGAAAAAGCTAAATGTCGGCTCCGGCAATGCGCTGAAACGACGTTTAGCTTAAGGCCGGATCCGGATCAATGCCTTTCAATGGGCATTAATTCCGGATCCGGCCTTGCGGCAAGTGTTCCGGATTTTTGGCCGGAGGAAAAAGCGCAGCATGCTGCGGTATTTTCTCCGGCCAAAAAACGTTCCGTTCCGGAACTGAAGACATCCTGATGCATCCTGAACGGATTTCTCTCCATTCAGGATGCATTAGGAAAAAACTGATCAGGATTCTTCCGGCATAGAGCCCCGACGACGGAACTCTATGCCGGAAGACAATAACGCAAGTGTGAAAGAGCCCTTAATACCGGAAAAGCACTGATCAGGCATATCCCCATGCATTCTGAATGGAGAGCAATCCGTTCAGGATGCATCAGGATGTCTTCAGTTCAGTCGTTTTGACTGATCAGGCAAAAGATAAAACCGCAGCATGCTACGGTTTTATCTCCGGCCAAAAAAACTGAAGATATGCCTGAATGATCTGGCATTTTTTCCCATAGGAATGTATTCCGTCCTTCAGGCCTGCGCATGCGCAGACCGGTAAAAATGTGAAAAAAGATACAAGACAGATCCGTCTGTCCGCATGACAAATGCTTTCAGTCAGCGGCAGTTTGGCGGATCTGGCGGGCAGTTCCGACGACAGAACTGCCCGCCGGATCACACACAAGTGTGAAAGTAGCCTTAGAGGGGTTGTATCAGCTCCTACAGGGACTAAGGGTCCATCTGATCATACAATGGACACGGTTGAGACTTCAAGGGTCTGATAAGAGATAGTACAGTCATTCGGGGGGGGGGGGGGGGGTGAAGTACAGGCAACAGTTCTGCACCCCTGAGACCCCACCATACCTGGTCCAGCTGGTCCGTACTCTGTCTGGTGGAGGTAACATCTGCTTTCCCCTTCATCTCCCTCTGATAACGCTGGTGATATTTTACCTGCCACAGAGATAAGAGGGTGCATGACGTCCCACTACACTCCAACTATAAGGGCTCTGCATTACCACAGCTATGTATTCTATACCTCATTCTGCATTGTTTACTGAATTCTCCACATGGCCATAATCCCCCTGCAGGGGCAAATGTTTCAAAAGGAACTGATCATTTGGACAACAGAACATTGCCCTGTGTCCAGAAACATTAGTGTTAGACCCTGCCTCCCCCAGAAAACTGCACCCAGCGCTATTCTTATATGCAGCTCTGAATTTCAAAAACATTGTAGCTGCTTGCAGCCACCACTAGAGGGAGCTCACTACATACAGATTACAGAGCCACCACTAGGGGGATCTAATTACATACATATTATACATCCACCACTAGAGGGAGATCACTACATACAGATTATACAGCCACCACTAGAGAGAGCTCACTACATACAGATTACACAGCCACCACTAGATAGAGCTCACAACATACAGATATATACAGCCACCACTAGAGGGAGCTCACTACATACAGATTATACAGCCACCACTAGAGGGAGCTCACTACATACAGATTACACAGCCACCACTAGGGGGATCTAATTACATACATATTATACAGCCACCACTAGAGGGAGCTCACTACATGCAGATTACACAGCCACCACTAGAGAGAGCTCACTACATGCAGATTACACAGCCACCACTAGAGAGAGCTCGTTACATACAGATTATACAGCCACCACTAGAGGGAGCTCACTACATACAGATTATACAGCCACCACTAGAGAGAGCTCACTACATACAGATTATACAACCACCACTAGAGGGAGCTCACTACATACAGATTATACAGCCACCACTAGAGAGAGCTCACTACATACAGATTATACAGCCACCACTAGGGGGATCTAATTACATACAGATTATACAGTCACCACTAGAAGGAGCTCACTACATACAGATTATACAACCACCACCAGATGGAGCTCTCAACATACAGATATATACAGCCACCACTAGAGGGAGCTCACTACATAAAGATTATATAGCCACCACTAGAGGGAGTTCACTACATAGAGATTATACAACCACCACTAGATAGAGCTCACAACATACAGATATATTCAGCCACCACTAGAGGGAGCTCACTACATACAGATTATACAGCCACTACTAGAGAGAGCTCACTACATACAGATTATACAGCCACCACTAGGGGGATCTAATTACATACAGATCATACAACCACCACTAGATGGAGCTCACAACATACAGATATATACAGCCACCACTAGAGGGAGCTCACTACATACAGATATATACAGCCACCACTAGAGGGAGCTCACTACATACAGATCATACAACCACCACTAGATGGAGCTCACTACATACAGATTATACAGCCACCACTAGAGGGAGCTCACTACATACAGATTATACAGCCACCACTAGGGAGAGCTCACTACATAAAGATTATACAGCCACAACTAGGAGGATCTTAATACATATAGATTATACAGCCACCACTAGAGGGAGATCACTGCATACAGATTATATAGCCACCACTAGGGGGAGAACATTACTTACAGATGACACAATAACCACTAGAGGGAGAACACTACACACAGATTATACAGTCACCACTAGAAGGAGCTCACTACATATAGATTATACAGTCACCACTAGAGGGAGCTCACTACATACAGATTATACAGCCACCACTAGGGGGAACTCACTACATACAGATTATATGGCCACCACTAGAGGGAGCTCACTACATGCTAATTATACAGCCACCACTAGAGGGAGCTCACTACATACAGATTATACAGCCACCACTAGGGGGAGCTCACTACATATTGATTATACAGCCACCACTAGAGGGAGCTCACTACATACAGATTATACAGCCACCACTAGAGGGAGCTCACTATTTACAGATTATACAGCCACCACTAGGGGAAGGTCATTGCATACAGATTTATGCAGCTTGTATTGACTTCTATAGGTGCTGGATATATGTTTAAACAGTCAGGTTTGTCTCTTTTGTGCTGTCTGCCATCAGGATGTAAAGTCCACTGTGATGTAGACATATGCGTACCACTCGTGTTATATGAAACCAGCCCCCTATAGTCTATAAATGACACTGTAAGAAGATTTTAGTTGGGATCTACATTGACACCTAATGGCTAGAAGTGGTACTGAAGCTTCATGAGACATGCACTTACATCACTGGCCAGCTCATTAGCCTTCTTGGCTATCTGGTAGCCTGGAGTAATCAGCGCCGGGAAGCTGCCCTTCCCCCTCTGCTCCGCATAGTCTTCTGTGTATTGTATCTAGATAAAAAAATAAAGATGTTACAGGAGCCATTGTGCTCTGGGGTGCAGGGAGGACTAGGGGCACTTACATCACTGCGCTGTTGTCCCCCAGACTTGGCATGTAGGATATCCTTTGTGTCCGCCAGACTCGTGTACTGGGACAGCCGCTCATCATGCCCGCGCTTGTATTCCACCTGTCATGTAGAAAGATATATAAGAGTATAGTCACAGTATATATTGTGATTGCAGGGGCCGCATGGAGGGATATTACTCCATAAGACCACCTGCATTGGAAGAGCACCCCCACATCAATACATCTTAGTTCCACAATATACTGTATTATGCATACCGGCCTATCAGAAGACCAGCCCAGAAAACCTCCACCATAGAAGGATCCCCCCCCCCCCCCCCCAAAGAAGTCCTCTACCCCCCAAAGAAGTCCTCTCCCCTAGCTCGTCTGGGTCACTTACATTACTGGCCAGCTGAGCGGCTTTTCTCGCTGTCTGATATGTCGGGGTGATCATGGCCGGGAAGCTTCCTTTCCTGCTCTGCTGCTCATGTTCCTCTGTATACTCTTCCTGGCAAAAGAGCAGACGCACAGGGTAATAGAGAGTCACCGGTCACCAGTCAAGTAATGATAGCAATGCGTCCTTCATGGAAGTGAATCGAAACCCTACATGAAGTCTACTAGATGCCTGGTGTATGTGGGCTGTCATGTGGACATTCCTAGATCGGTGTGGGTGGGCTACCTATCAGAAACACTACAAATAGGGTGTGTCCTGACAGCACCTTTCACCTTATAATCCAAGGAAGGGAACTATCTCAGTTGAGATGAGAGTCAAGATCAGACTTTCCAAAAAACCTTGGGATTGGACAGGGCAATATAGTAAAACCAGATATTCCTTCATAGGCAGCTGTTTCAGGGTGCTTGACTCTCATCAGTACGGGTCAGTGCGATGCTTTGGAAGCGGCTTAGTCAAGGTGCTGAATCTCCTTAACCACCTCAGCCCCCTATAGCTTAAACACCCTGAAAGACCAGGCCACTTTTTACACTTCTGACCTACCCTACTTTCACCGTTTATTGCTCGGTCATGCAACTTACCACCCAAATGAATTTTACCTCCTTTTCTTCTCACTAATAGAGCTTTCATTTGGTGGTATTTCATTGCTGCTGACATTTTTACTTTTTTTGTTATTAATCGAAATTTAACGATTTTTTTGCAAAAAAATGACATTTTTCACTTTCAGTTGTAAAATTTTGCAAAAAAAACGAGATCCATATAGAAATTTTGCTCTAAATTTATAGTTCTACATGTCTTTGATAAAAAAAAATGTTTGGGTAAAAAAAAAATCGTTTGGGTAAAAGTTATAGCGTTTACAAACTATGGTACAAAAATGTGAATTTCCGCTTTTTGAAGCAGCTCTGACTTTCTGAGCACCTGTCATGTTTCCTGAGGTTCTACAATGGCCAGACAGTACAAACACCCCACAAATGACCCCATTTCGGAAAGTACACACCCTAAGGTATTCGCTGATGGGCATAGTGAGTTCATAGAACTTTTTATTTTTTGTCACAAGTTAGCGGAAAATGATGATTTTTTCTTTTTTTTTTTTCTTACAAAGTCTCATATTCCACTAACTTGTGACAAAAAATAAAAACTTCTATGAACTCACTATGCCCATCACGAAATACCTTGGGGTCTCTTCTTTCCAAAATAGGGTCACTTGTGGGGTAGTTATACTGCCCTGGCATTCTAGGGGCCCAAATGTGTGGTAAGGAGTTTGAAATCAAATTCTGTAAAAAATGACCTGTGAAATCCGAAAGGTGCTCTTTGGAATATGGGCCCCTTTGCCCACCTAGGCTGCAAAAAAGTGTCACACATCTGGTATCTCTGTATTCAGGAGAAGTTGAGGAATGTGTTTTGGGGTGTCTTTTTACATATACCCATGCTGGGTGAGATAAATATCTTGGTCAAATGCCAACTTTGTATAAAAAAATGGGAAAAGTTGTCTTTTGCCAAGATATTTCTCTCACCCAGCATGGGTATATGTAAAATGACACCCCAAAACACATTCCCCACCTTCTCCTGAGTACGGCAATACCAGATGTGTGACACTTTTTTGCAGCCTAGGTGGGCAAAGGGGCCCATATTCCAAAGAGCACCTTTTGGATTTCACAGGTCATTTTTTACAGAATTTGATTTCAAACTCCTTACCACACATTTGGGCCCCTAGAATGCCAGGGCAGTATAACTACCCCACAAGTGACCCCATTTTGGAAAGAAAACACCCCAAGGTATTCAGTGAGGGGCATGGCAAGTTCCTAGAATTTTTTATTTTTTGTCACAAGTTAGTGGAAAATGCTGATTTTTTTTTTTTTTCATACAAAGTCTCATATTCCACTAACTTGTGACAAAAAATAAAAACTTCCATGAACTCACTATGCCCATCAGCAAATACCTTGAGGTCTCTTCTTTCCAAACTGGGGTCACTTGTGGGGTAGTTATACTGCCCTGGCATTCTAGGGGCCCGAATGTGTGGTAAGGAGTTTGAAATCAAATTCTGTAAAAAATGACCTGTGAAATCCGAAAGGTGCTCTTTGGAATGTGGGCCCCTTTACCCACCTAGGCTGCAAAAAAGTGTCACACATCTGGTATCTCTGTATTCAGGAGAAGTTGAGGAATGTGTTTTGGGGTGTCTTTTTACATATACCCATGCTGGGTGAGATAAATATCTTGGTCAAATGCCAACTTTGTATAAAAAAATGGGAAAAGTTGTCTTTTGCCAAGATATTTCTCTCACCCAGCAGGGGTATATGTAAAATGACACCCCAAAACACATTCCCCACCTTCTCCTGAGTACGGGGATACCAGATGTGTGACACTTTTTTGCAGCCTAGGTGGGCAAAGGGGCCCATATTCCAAAGAGCACCTTTTGGATTTCACAGGTCATTTTTTACAGAATTTGATTTCAAACTCCTTACCACACATTTGGGCCCCTAGAATGCCAGGGCAGTATAACTACCCCACAAGTGACCCCATTTTGGAAAGAAAACACCCCAAGGTATTCGCTGATGGGCATAGTGAGTTCATGGAAGTTTTTATTTTTTGTCACAAGTTAGTGGAATATGAGACTTTGTATGAAAAAAAAAAAAAATCTGCATTTTCCACTAACTTGTGACAAAAAATAAAAAATTCTAGGAACTCGCCATGCCCATCAGCGAATACCTTGGGGTGTCTTCTTTCCAAAATGGGGTCACTTGTGGGGTAGTTATACTGCCCTGGCATTTTCCAGGGGCCCTAATGTGTGGTAAGTAGGTAAATGACCTGTGAAATCCTAAAGGTGCTCTTTGGAATATGGGCCCCTTTGCCCACCTAGGCTGCAAAAAAGTGTCACACATGTGGTATCGCCGTATTCAGGAGAAGTTGGGGAATGTGTTTTGGGGTGTCATTTTACATATACCCTTGCTGGGTGAGAGAAATATCTTGGCAAAAGACAACTTTTCCCATTTTTTTATACAAAGTTGGCATTTGACCAAGATATTTCTCTCACCCAGCATGGGTATATATAAAATGACACCCCAAAACACATTCCCCAACTTCTCCTGAGTACGGCGATACCAGATGTGTGACACTTTTTTGCAGCCTAGATGCGCAAAGGTGCCCAAATTCCTTTTAGGAGGGCATTTTTTGACATTTGGATACCAGACTTCTTCTCACGCTTTGGGGCCCCTAGAATGCCAGGGCAGTATAAATACCCCACATGTGACCCCATTTTGGAAAGAAGACACCCCAAGGTATTCAATGAGGGGCATGGCGAGTTCATAGAAATTTTTTTTTTTTGGCACAAGTTAGCGGAAATTGATATTTTTAATTTTTTTCTCACAAAGTCTCCCGTTCCGCTAACTTGGGACAAAAATTTCAATCTTTCATGGACTCAATATGCCCCTCATGGAATACCTGGGGGTGTCTTCTTTCCGAAATGGGGTCACATGTGGGGTATTTATACTGCCCTGGCATTCTAGGGGCCCTAAAGCGTGAGAAGAAGTCTGGAATATAAATGTCTAAAAAATTTTACGCATTTGGTTTCCGTGAGGGGTATGATGAGTTCATGTGAGATTTTATTTTTTGACACAAGTTAGTGGAATATGAGACTTTGTAAGAAAAAAAAAATAATAATTCCGCTAACTTGGGCCAAAAAAATGTCTGAATGGAGCCTTACAGAGGGGTGATCAATGACAGGGGGGGGGTGATCAATGACAGGGGGAGTGATCAATGACAGGGGGGTGATCAATGACAGGGGGGGTGATCAATGACAGGGGGGTGATCAATGACAGGGGGGTGATCAGGGAGTCTATATGGGGTGATCACCACAGTCATTGATCATGCCCGTGTAAGGCTTCATTCAGACGTCCGTATGCGTTTTGCGGATCCGATCCATCTATCAGTGCATCCGTAAAAATCATGCGGACATCTGAATGGAGCTTTACAGGGGGGTAATCAATGACAGGGGGGTGATCAGGGAGTCTATATGGGGTGATCACCACAGTCATTGATCACGCCCCTGTAAGGCTTCATTCAGACGTCCGGATGCGTTTTGCGGATCCGATCCATCTATCAGTGGATCCGTAAAAATCATGCGGACGTCTGAATGGAGCTTTACAGGGGGGTAATCAATGACAGGGGGGTGATCAGGGAGTCTATATGGGGTGATCACCACAGTCATTGATCACGCCCCTGTAAGGCTTCATTCAGACGTCCGTATGCGTTTTGCGGATCCGATCCATCTATCAGTGCATCCGTAAAAATCATGCGGACATCTGAATGGAGCTTTACAGGGGGGTAATCAATGACAGGGGGGTGATCACCACAGTCATTGATCACGCCCCTGTAAGGCTTCATTCAGACGTCCGGATGCGTTTTGCGGATCCGATCCATCTATCAGTGCATCCGTAAAAATCATGCGGACATCTGAATGGAGCTTTACAGGGGGGTGATCAGGGAGTCTATATGGGGTGATCACCACAGTCATTGATCATGCCCCTGTAAGGCTTCATTCAGACGTCCGGATGCGTTTTGCGGATCCGATCCATCTATCAGTGCATCTGTAAAAATCATGCGGACATCTGAATGGAGCTTTACAGGGGGGTGATCAGGGAGTCTATATGGGGTGATCACCACAGTCATTGATCATGCCCCTGTAAGGCTTCATTCAGACGTCCGGATGCGTTTTGCGGATCCGATCCATCTATCAGTGGATCCGTAAAAATCATGCGGACGTCTGAATGGAGCTTTACAGGGGGGTAATCAATGACAGGGGGGTAATCAATGACAGGGGGGTGATCAGGGAGTCTATATGGGGTGATCAGGGGTGATCAGGGGCTAATAAGGGGTTAATAAGTGACGGGGGGGGTGTAGTGTAGTGGTGCTTGGTGCTACTTTACTGAGCTACCTGTGTCCTCTGGTGGTCGATCCAAATAAAGGGGACCACCAGAGGACCAGGTAGCAGGTATATTAGACGCTGTTATCAAAACAGCGTCTAATATACCTGTTAGGGGTTAAAAAAAACACATCTCCAGCCTGCCAGCGAACGATCGCCGCTGGCAGGCTGGAGATCAACTCTCTTACCTTCCGTTCCTGTGAGCGCGCGCGCCTGTGTGCGCGCGTTCACAGGAAATCTTGCGTCTCGCGAGATGACGCATATATGCGTGACTCTGCGCAGCGCTGCCACCTCCGGAACGCGATCCTGCGTTAGGCGGTCCGGAGGTGGTTAAAGAGAGCAGTCCTGTTTAGAGACTTACTGGACGTGCTCTATGACATAAAGATTTATTGGCAATGCTCCATGGGAAACGAATATGCAAAGAGGTATCACCCAAGAAACAGAACCCTTTCCCACTGCAGAGTCAGCCAGAATCCTGCTCCGTACTGATGTGGGGCAAGCACCCCAAAACAACTATGTAAACAGGGATCTCTGTTCCAGTTATATTCTCTTGTCAAATCACAAGGCTTCTTGGAAAGATGGATTTTGACTCATAGGGAGCCACTTTCACAAGGTGGCGGTAGCAAGATGGTTCTCTTTTTTCGAAGATACATGTTTGCATATTCGATTCCCATGGAGCATTCGTCTCTATACTCTGGAGGACTTCCAGTAAGTCTCCATACAGGACTGGTCTCCTTAAGGAGGTTAGCACCCTGCCTATGCCTCATAATCCAGAATAATTGACAATGTGGCAATGGTAAGGGTGTATGATCAGCGGTGTAGTGTGATAATAAGCGGCCTCCAAAGGCATGAGGGGACGTCATAGATTTCGGAGGGTCTTACGTTATTTGCCATCCTCTGCACCTGCTTGATGCGAACCATCTCCGGGTCTACATTTGACAGCCAGGATTTACCCTCTTCAAATGCATTCTGGGAAATAAAGATCAGTAGATGTCAGAGATCACCCCCAATACCCCTGACCGCAACGTGCGCACCCCCAGCGCAGGGGATACCTGCTGCTTCACATGCTGCGCCTTGTAGTTCTCATCACGATCGATGTCTTTCATGTCCCAGTGGAAAACAGACTTGAATCGTTCTCCGTCCTCCCGATACTTATTCTGCAAAAACAAAGTAAGAAAGATGATTAGCGGCGCCTCATCCACAACCCCCTGGCACTTCCTTAACCTTTTAATATACATTGTCTCTTACTCTCTCACCATTTTCAAGATCTCTGCTTGCGATCAGTGAACAGAAACCTGTCCTGATCCAAAAACGTCTAACAACTGAGGTTTGCTATAGTTGTATCCAGCCTGGACAATCCTCCACTCCAGACTGATACATTTCACCTGCACTGATACATTATAACAAACGGCTGCTGGTTCAGCTCACAAATTCTATGAGAACTTTGTAGAAGCTTTTATTATTCAGAATTGAGCTTTATGTCACATGATGCGGTCAAATTGCAATTTTTTAGGGAGCAATTTTCATAAAATCGCATCAAAGCGCTGCAGTTTTACAGGGATTTCGTTAAAATCAACAGGACAGGATGTGCATAATCCCATCCTGACCTGATCCTGCTGATACAGCTGAGGGTTTGTTACAGTGTACCAGAACATGACAGCTAATTCATCAATGTTCCAATTTACTGTCAGCAAGTGTAATGCCCCAGAGGTGCATTACCACCTTTACACCTCTCTACTGTCTCATATGGTTAACCTAATGTCATCAGATGTATTTATTTCCACCCTGCAAAATGTGTATTCATAATATTGTTTTGTAACTGTTTTTGTAATGTACCTAGTTCACCAGTAGATGGCGGCATATGTGGCAGAGCTACCTTGTCTAGGATTGAACCTTCTTTCCATTCTAGCTTGCTCCCTCAAGGGAGGAGTTCAGCTGGTTAGAGTGAGAATAGAGTACCCCCTGCTAGGGGAAGGCGGTGTCCAAGCCAGCTAGAGCACCTTCAGCTCTGCTGGACATGGAGGCCAACGCTTGGAGCCTCTGAAGCCAGGAAGAAAGCTCCCTGGATAAAATTAGAGACAGACCAGACTACAAAGTTAAGTACAGCAGAAAGAAAAAGATTCCTATTTAAGCCTGTTAGCACAGCAGAGCCAGAGAGCAACTGATGTAGCCGAGTGAGTTTGCCTGCCACAGTTTCATGCCAACGCCTGCTGGTAACCAAGACAATGTTGGAAGATTGTTTCCTGATGAATGTTTATTCAAGTTGGGCCTCCTGCACACGACCGTTGTGTGTTTTGCGGTCCGCAAATTGTGTATCCGCAAAACATGGATGGCGTCCGTGTGCGTTCCGCAATTTGTGAATTGGCACGGACAGCCATTGATATAATTGCCTATTCTTGTCCGCAAAACGGACAAGAATAGGACAGGTTATATTTTTTTTGCGGACCACGGAACAGAGCAACGGATGCGGACAGCACACAGAGTGCTGTCCGCATCTTTTGCCGCCCCATTGAAGTGAATGGGTCTGAAAAACTGTGGCTCAAATGCGGACCAAAACAACGGTCGTGTGCATAAGGCCTAAAGCTGTTATCAACTTCAACACAAGGTCTGGACTCCTTTATTTCATCATCCCTTTCATCAAAGCACCCCTTGCCGCTGTCGGACGCCGCACAAGCAGAGATCTTGAAAAATATGAAGCCTCAAAATACAGGGTCTATCAGAAAGTTGCAGAACCCATATAATTCCAGATATCCAGGCCCTTTCATTTGTCTTCTGATTTAATATTTTGTTATTTTCTTTGTCGTATCTCTACAGGGCACCGGGTGACGGCAGTTGTATGGGGCACTGGGTGACGGCAGTTGTATGGGGCACCGGGTGACAGCAGTTGTATGGGGCACTGGCTGACAGCTCTTGTATGGAGCACCGGGTGACAGCAGTTGTATGGGGCACCGAGTGACGGCAGTTGTATGGGGCACTGGGTGACGGCAGTTGTATGGGGCACTGGGTGACAGCAGTTGTATGGGGCACTGAGTGATGGGAGTTGTATGAGGCACTGGGTGATGGCAGTTGTATGAGGCACCGGGTGATGGCAGTTGTATGGGGCACTGGGTGACAGCAGTTGTATGGGGCACTGAGTGACGGCAGTTGTATGGGGCACTGGGTGATGGCAGTTGTAAGGGGCACTGAGTGACAGCAGTTGTATGGGGCACTGGGTGATGGCAGTTGTATGGGGCACTGGGTGATGGCAGTTGTATGGGGCACTGGGTGATGGCAGTTGTATGGGGCACTGAGTGACAGCAGTTGTATGGGGCACTGAGTGATGGGAGTTGTATGAGGCACTGGGTGATGGCAGTTGTATGGGGCACTGGGTGACGGCAGTTGTATGGGGCACTGAGTGACGGCAGTTGTATGGGGCACTGGGTGATGGCAGTTGTAAGGGGCACTGAGTGACGGCAGTTGTATGGGGCACCGAGTGACGGCAGTTGTATGGGGCACTGGGTGACGGCAGTTGTATGGGGCACTGGGTGACAGCAGTTGTATGGGGCACTGAGTGATGGGAGTTGTATGAGGCACTGGGTGATGGCAGTTGTATGAGGCACCGGGTGATGGCAGTTGTATGGGGCACTGGGTGACGGCAGTTGTATGGGGCACTGAGTGACGGCAGTTGTATGGGGCACTGGGTGATGGCAGTTGTAAGGGGCACTGAGTGACGGCAGTTGTATGGGGCACTGGGTGATGGCAGTTGTATGGGGCACTGGGTGATGGCAGTTGTATGGGGCACTGGGTGATGGCAGTTGTATGGGGCACTGAGTGACAGCAGTTGTATGGGGCACTGGGTGATGGGAGTTGTATGAGGCACCGGGTGACAGCAGTTGTATGGGGCACTGAGTGACGGCAGTTGTATGGGGCACTGAGTGATGGGAGTTGTATGAGGCACTGGGTGATGGCAGTTGTACGGGGCACAGGATGATGGCAGTTGTATGAGGCACCAGATGATGGCAGTTGTATGGGGCACAGGATGATGGCAGTTGTATGAGGCACCAGATGATGGCAGTTGTATGGGGCACAGGATGATGGCAGTTGTATGGGGCACTGGGTGACAGCAGTTGTATGGGGCACCGGGTGATGGCAGTTCTACAGGGCACTGGGTGACACCAGTTCTATGGGGTACCGAGTGATGGCAGTTGTATGGGACACTGGGTGATGGCAGTTGTATGTGGCACCGGGTGATGGCAGTTGTATGGGGCACTGGGTGATGGCAGTTGTATGGGGTACTGGGTGATGGCAGTTGTATGGGGCACCAGATAATGGCAGTTGTATGGGGCACCGGGTGATGGCAGTTCTATGGGGTACTGGCTGACAGCAGTTCCTATGAGGGTTGTCATGCAGCGTTCCCATGTCCGGAATGACCAGTCTGAGTGCCATCAGTTTCCCAGTCGTGTAGCAGCGCCGGCCCCTGCGTGTCTCCGTCATCCCCGCTCCCTCTTAAAAAATGCCTGGAAACATTTACTAGTTTGCTAAATGGCAAATCGGCAAAGTTTTACTGAGGTCACCCAGCTTTCCCAGAACCAGAAGCATGTCACCTTTACAAGTCAGCCTCATCCTGACACTTTACCGCTGTGTAACCAGGCAGATTTACCTATCAGCCCCAAGGAAAGCTGAGTGACGACACCTGTGAGGGCTGTAATAGCAGCGGTATCACCCAGCTTTACCAGAAGCAGATAGAACTGGGAAAGGACAGCTCCTGGGTGACAACTCATTCCATTCAGGGATCTAGAAATATATCCATCAGGTTCTTGACTCTGTCTGGTCCTGGGAAAGCTGGATGACAAGTAATATGGCAGTCATTGCAGTCCTTACAGAGGTTATCACCCAGCTTTCCTCGGATTCTGATCAGTAAACCAGTAAAAAGTCAGTGCATACAAGAAATTTCCACACATCTGGTATTTAGGCGATTTTTGACACTTCATGTGACCTCTATCGTCTGAGAGGCATCGCATTGAAGCCTCCACCAGTGACCCTAAAAACGCTAGACCGCCGGGTGGATGATGACTGACAGCGACAGCCGCACTGGAAGGAAACTGCTGTAAACCTACAGGATCCGTAAATAACCGCGCTCAAGTCACAGCTGAGTCACCAAAATAGAGCGGAATACCACAGAACATTCCGGAACACGACCGCGGCCGCAGAGGGGCTGCTCCTATTAAACACTGGGGTCACAGGAAAAGTCTGGTATGTAGTGAATGGTGGAAAGTGTGGACTGAAAGCCATGACAATGGCTTACTCTTCTGTCAGGTCATCACATCAGTCGTTTATCTGCTTCTGGGAAAGCTGGGTGACAACCTCAGTGGCTGCTATGAAAGCTCCTGCAGTCCTGAAGAGCCAATCAAGAAGAATATGGGACCGGCGTACAAATGACCGATATCAGAAGTCTGGAAAAGCTGAGTGACAACAATAATGACAGAATTATTGTCACCCAGCTTTCCCATAAACAGATACAACAAAGAACAGCTGAGTACAATTGTTAGGGAAAATATTATCCCACACAATGGACATCATAGATCTGCAATACCAGGCACAGCCACGGCCAGGAGTGGCGCTCTGCAGAAAAAGCAGGCATGGGCATCTGACATCCGCGCCGTCCAGGTAATATCCTAAAGTTACAAATACAGTAATTGCAGTACCTCTGATGGCCACTAGGTGCTGTCATGAGAGTTGTGTTGTGTGATTTGTACACTACACCAAGCAGGTGTTACATACACCATAAGAAAGCTTCTGTCTCTTGCAGATATTATAGAACTACACAATCAGGTGACCGGTGGATGTCACCTGTGCACTCACCTCACTGAATGTATCAGACTGTCTCTTCACATGGATATTCACCGGCGTGTCATACACACTGGTGAAGGTGTTAATCTTAGGATTGTGCCTGAAGAAGAAAGGTGAAGGTCAAACCTAAGTAATAAACAGGAGGCCCTGACTAATATGTTGGAAGCACAGATGAGTATATAGGAGGATATGATTATGCTTTTAAGGTAAATGTTTTAACACAATAATGTTCTTAAGTTCACTTTACCCTGCATCCTTTTCTGACAACGAGCTCCAAACACCATTCAGAGACCAAAACCTAACGTCCTTCTTTCATGCAGATATCACTAGAGGGAGGTCAGGAGATTCCTACATACAGATATATACAGCCACCCCTAGAGGGAGCTCAGGAGATTACTACATACAGATATATACAGTCACCACTAGAGGGAGCTCAGGAGATTCCTACATACAGATATATACAGCCACCCCTAGAGGGAGCTCAGGAGATTACTACATACAGATATATACAGTCACCACTAGAGGGAGCTCAGGAGATTACTACATACAGATATATACAGTCACCTCTAGAGGGAGCTCAGGATATTACTGCATACAGATATATACAACCACCACTAGAGGGAGCTCAGGAGATTACTACATACAGATCTACACAGCCACCACTAGAGGGAGCTCAGGAACTTACTACATACAGATATATACAGCCACCACTAGAGGGAGCTCAGGAGATTACTACATACAGATATATACAGCCACCACTAGAGGGAGGTCAGGAGCTCAATGCATACAGATATATACAGTCACCACTAGAGGGAGCTCAGGAGATTACTACATACAGATATATACAGCCACCACTAGAGGGAGCTCAGGAGATTACTACATACAGATATATACAGCCACCACTAGAGGGAGCTCAGGAGATTACTACATACAGATATATACAGCCACCACTAGAGGGAGCTCAGGAGATTACTCCATACAGATATATACAGCCACCACTAGAGGGAGCTCAGGAGATTACTACATACAGATATATACAGCCACCACTATAGGGAGCTCAGGAGATTACTACATACAGATATATACAGCCACCACAAGGGGGAGCTCAGGAGATTACTACATACAGATATATACAGCCACCACTAGAGGGAGCTCAGGAGATTACTACATACAGGTATATACAGCCACCACTAGAGGGAGCTCAGGAGATTACTGCATACAGATATATACAGCCACCACTAGAGGGAGCTCAGGAGATTCCTACATACAGAGATATACAGCCACCACTAGAGGGAGCTCAGGAGATTACTACATACAGATATATACAGCCACCACTAGAGGGAGCTCAGGAGATTACTGCATACAGATATATACAGCCACCACTAGAGGGAGCTCAGGAGATTCCTACATACAGAGATATACAGCCACCACTAGAGGGAGCTCAGGAGATTACTGCATACAGATACAGTACAGACCAAAAGTTTGGACACACCTTCTCATTCAAAGAGTTTTCTTTATTTTCATGACTATGAAAATTGTAGATTCACACTGAAGGCATCAAAACTATGAATTAACACATGTGGAATTATATACATAACAAACAAGTGTGAAACAACTGAAAATATGTCATATTCTAGGTTCTTCAAAGTAGCCACCTTTTGCTTTGATTACTGCTTTGCACACTCTTGGCATTCTCTTGATGAGCTTCAAGAGGTAGTCCCCTGAAATGGTCTTCACTTCACAGGTGTGCCCTGTCAGGTTTAATAAGTGGGATTTCTTCCCTTATAAATGGGGTTGGGACCATCAGTGGCGTTGAGGAGAAGTCAGGTGGATAGCTAATAGTCCTACTGAATAGACTGTTAGAATTTGTATTATGGCAAGAAAAAAGCAGCTAAGTAAAGAAAAACGAGTGGCCATCATTACTTTAAGAAATTAAGGTCAGTCAGTCAGCCGAAAAATTGGGAAAACTTTGAAAGTAAGGGCTATTTGACCATGAAGGAGAGTGATGGGGTGCTGAGCCAGATGACCTGGCCTCCACAGTCACCGGACCTGAACCCAATCGAGATGGTTTGGGGTGAGCTGGACCGCAGAGTGAAGGCAAAAGGGCCAACAAGTGCTAAGCATCTCTGGGAACTCCTTCAAGACTGTTGGAAGACCATTTCAGGGGACTACCTCTTGAAGCTCATCAAGAGAATGCCAAGAGTGTGCAAAGCAGTAATCAAAGCAAAAGGTGGCTACTTTGAAGAACCTAGAATATGACATATTTTCAGTTGTTTCACACTTGTTTGTTATGTATGCAGCGCCGTGCCAATTTTAGGTTAGGACCCACTCATAGAGGCAACCTTGGCGTGGTGGGCGGGCTTATGCCTTTTGATCAAAATGTACACGAATGCCTCATTTAGCATGTAGCACAAGAACGCTATTTAGCGCTGTTTTCTGCTAAAGTAGCAGGGATGAGATCAAAGCGAAGCAGCTGGATGTGCGATTCTTTTTTCTTTTCTTTTCTTCTTTTTTGTAGATATATACCGCCTCTACTTTATTATTCTGTGTTATTATTGATGTCAATGTATATCGCTGAGAAGGTTGAGTCCAATGAGAATTTAACATGTAGGTAATTACCCCCCCCATTTCCCGACTTACGCCTGGCAGAACGGCTTCTTCTGGAAACTGACAAAGTTGTTGACGGTCAGGATCATTTTGCAGACTTCACAATGAAAACAAGCCTTGTGCCAGATCTGAAAGAACAGATTATAATCCATGAGATTTATACAGATGTCCCCCTCCCCCCTCAGTGTTATGTCAGGGGTCGGGAGGAAAATGTGCAAAATATATACTGGCATCAAAGATGAAATCTGCGGCACGGCCTTCATCCAATCAGGTGCCGGCTCAGCCGATTTACGATACAGGATATTAAAAGAATAGAAGTGGGGCACTCTCTATAAGTAAGGGGATCTTTTATTAAACATAATAAGATTTAACAATAAATATCACAATAAAAAATCAACAGTATTATAAAAAATCAGCAGAGGATAAATGGTTAATACTAGTGGTGGAATAATTCAGTGGTAAGCTAAGATCTAAAACAATAAAATCAAGCAATAAAGTCAATATGAATATAGATCCCAATCTGCGAATAATTAAAAGACAAAAATATTCGAATACTAAGGACTGGCCACAAGCCGACTAATATATTCGGCAACAAGCGACTATTTACATCATTAACATTTCACATTGGAATAATGTACCGAAGTATTACCAGTGAATAATATTCTTATGACCATCCTCTCAATCATTATCGAGTATTCGAATATTTTTGTCTTTTAATTATTCGCATATTGGGATCAATATTCATATTGACTTTATTGCTTGATTTTATTGTTTTAGATCTTAGCTTACCACTGAATTATTCCACCACTAGTATTAACCATTTATCCTCTGCTGATTTTTTATAATACTGTTGATTTTTTATTGTGATATTTTTTGCCAATTTTATTGTTAAATCTTATTATGTTTAATAAAAGATCCCCTTACTTATAGAGAGTGCCCCACTTCTATTCTTTATATATTTATTTCTATCAGACTGGGTGCTGTCTGTTAGTGGGAGCGCCTCTGCTGGATCTCCACCTCATTCTAGTGCGACATTACCTTCTATTTATTAACAGGATATTAAAACCAACTTGCTGATTGAACGCAGCAGGTATAGTGCAATTCCACCGTAATACTTTATAATCTAGGAGATGTTAACACCTCAGAGCTGCGTGCACTCGCTGGAGACTTGTAAGAACACAACTGCCCCAAGCCGCCAGTAACCTGAGAGCAGAACATTGTGTCATCAACAAACCCTCTGAAATTAGAGAAACTCAAAATGTTTTCTAAGAAGCTCAGAGAAACCGGAACCAACACAAGACATCCAAGACCAGAAATGGAAACATAGATATTACATACCCAGGTTATACCAGCTGTACATATATAATTATATATAGGAGATGCCCAGGTTATACCAGCATGGTCCATATCACTATATACAAGAAGATGTATAACTTACACCAGCTGTACATATATAATTATATACAGGAGATACCCAGGTTATACCAGCATGCTCCATATCACTATATACAAGAAGATGTATAACTTATACCAGCTGTACATATATAATTATATACAGGAGATGCTCAGGCTATACCATCATGGTCCATATCACTATATACAAGAAGATGTATAACTTATACCAGCTGTACATATATAATTATATACAGGAGATGCCCAGGTTATACCAGCATGCTCCATATCACTATATACAAGAAGATGTATAACTTATACCAGCTGTACATATATAATTATATACAGGAGATACCCAGGTTATACCAGCATGCTCCATATCACTATATACAAGAAGATGTATAACTTATACCAGCTGTACATATATAATTATATACAGGAGATACCCAGGTTATACCAGCATGGTCCATATCACTGTATACAAGAAGATGTATAACTTATACCAGCTGTACATATATAACTATATACAGGAGATGCCCAGGTTATACCAGCATGCTCCATATCACTATATACAAGAAGATGTATAACTTATACCAGCTGTACAGATATAATTATATACAGGAGATACCCAGGTTATACCAGCTGTACATATATAATTATATACAGGAGATACCCAGGTTATACCAGCATGCTCCATATCACTATATACAAGAAGATGTATAACTTATACCAGCTGTACAGATATAATTATATACAGGAGATACCCAGGTTATACCAGCTGTACATATATAATTATATACAGGAGATGCCCAGGTTATACCATCATGGTCCATATCACTATATACAAGAAGATGTATAACTTATACCTGCTGTACATATATAATTATATACAGGAGATGCCCAGGCTATACCATCATGGTCCATATCACTATATACAAGAAGATGTATAACTTATACCTGCTGTACATATATAATTATATACAGGAGATGCCCAGGTTATACCAGCATGCTCCATATCACTATATACAAGAAGATGTATAACTTATCCCAGCTGTACATATATAATTATATACAGGAGATGCCCAGGTTATACCAGCACGCTCCATATTACTATATACAAGAAGATGTATAACTTATACCAGCTGTACATATATAATTATATACAGGAGATACCCAGGTTATACCAGCATGGTCCATATCACTATATACAAGAAGATGTATAACTTATACCAGCTGTACATATATAATTATATACAGGAGATGCCCAGGTTATACCAGCATGCTCCATATCACTATATACAAGAAGATGTATAACTTATACCAGCTGTACATATATAATTATATACAGGAGATACCCAGGTTATACCAGCATGCTCCATATCACTATATACAAGAAGATGTATAACTTATACCAGCTGTACATATATAATTATATACAGGAGATGCCCAGGTTATACCATCATGGTCCATATCACTATATACAAGAAGATGTATAACTTATACCTGCTGTACATATATAATTATATACAGGAGATGCCCAGGTTATACCATCATGGTCCATATCACTATATACAAGAAGATGTATAACTTATACCTGCTGTACATATATAATTATATACAGGAGATGCCCAGGTTATACCAGCATGCTCCATATCACTATATACAAGAAGATGTATAACTTATCCCAGCTGTACATATATAATTATATACAGGAGATGCCCAGGTTATACCAGCACGCTCCATATTACTATATACAAGAAGATGTATAACTTATACCAGCTGTACATATATAATTATATACAGGAGATGCCCTGGTTATACCAGCATGCTCCATATCACTATATACAGGAGATGCCCAGGTTATACCAGCTGTACATATATAATTATATAGAGGAGATGCCCAGGTTATACCAGCATGCTCTATATCACTATATACAAGAAGATGTATAACTTATACCAGCTGTACATATATAATTATATACAGGAGATGCCCAGGTTATACCAGCACGCTCCATATTACTATATACAAGAAGATGTATAACTTATACCAGCTGTACATATATAATTATATACAGGAGATGCCCTGGTTATACCAGCATGCTCCATATCACTATATACAGGAGATGCCCAGGTTATACCAGCTGTACATATATAATTATATAGAGGAGATGCCCAGGTTATACCAGCATGCTCTATATCACTATATACAAGAAGATGTATAACTTATACCAGCTGTACATATATAATTATATACAGGAGATGCCCAGGTTATACCAGCATGGTCCATATCACTATATACAAGAAGATGTATAACTTATACCAGCTGTACATATATAATTATATACAGGAGATGCCCAGGTTATACCAGCTGTACATATATAATTATATAGAGGAGATGCCCAGGTTATACCAGCATGGTCCATATCACTATATACAAGAAGATGTATAACTTATACCAGCTGTACATATATAATTATATATAGGTGATACCCAGGTTATACCAGCATGCTCCATATCACTATATACAAGAAGATGTATAACTTATACCGGCTGTACATATATAATTATATACAGGAGATACCCAGGTTATACCAGCATGGTCCATATCACTATATACAAGAAGATGTATAACTTATACCAGCTGTACATATATAATTATATACAGGAGATGCCCAGGTTATACCAGCATGCTCCATATCACTGTATACAAGAAGATGTATAACTTATACCAGCTGTACATATATAATTTTATCACAAGACACAGAGGCTTCGTATTGCTTTAACTTCCTTTACTGTTACCATAGCAGCAAAGAAATGAACATGTCAATCACAAAAGAAACACCATAGTAACCGACTCCTCCCCTTTATCCCAGTATATATGGACTCCACACTCTGGCATCATCCTCTTTCTTTGCTGCTGCCATGGCAGATAAGTATCCTCTTTGCTAATAGAATCCTTGCTTGTCATTCATTTGACTATGTAGTGTTTTATGTGTACTTTTACATCGTTCCAGGGTTCTCTGTGGGGGGTTTGTCCCTCCCCACTTCTATACTTCGCTTCTACCTAGTATCGGTAGTTATTTGACCTTTCTTCCTCTCTCCTTCGGGTCCTCTCCCCAGTTCCCTTACTATCGCTTGTCTCCTGTTCACATTTTTCCTATACCCCTTGTTTCCTTACCGGTCTTTTCCCGGTTCCTTTCGGCCTGCTCGTACCCGCCCCGGCCATAATCTCGCGTCGCACAAAATTTCCTCCCTCCTCCTTGCTCTTCCTGGCGCTTGCTGTGACGGCCGAAGTCTCGCGATCTGCGAGATTTCGGCCTCCGCTCTTCCAGCATCGGCGCTCCTGTCCTGGACTGCGGCCACCTGAGATCTCGCGAGATCTCGGCCTTTCCTCAGGATTTTCGCGCCGTTTTGTCCCCGCTCTTGCTCCGGCAGCTCCCACCTTACCCTGTGCCGGCATTTCTTAGGTGAGTGTTTATCCTTGCGCCCTGGATTATCCTTTTGTGTCTCTGGCCCTCATTGCATTTTCCCTCTTCTTTCTTCTAGGTTTTTTCGTCCTTATTGTGGTCTGGGGTGACTAACTCCTGCCACTTTGCTCATAATGTCTCGCCGCAGTAGTTCCTCTTCCGCTAGGCAGGACCCTGCTGCCCCCCCCCCCCCCCCCCCCTTAGCCCCGCTTATGCTCTCAGCCTAATTAATGATTCCTCACAGGAGAGACATAATGCTGCGCTGCAGCAATCTATTTCTGAGGCGATCATGGTTGCTATGGGCTCCATGTCCTCAGCGTTATCACAATCCATATCTCAGGCCTTATGTGCTCAGCCCCCTAGGGCCACACAGGATCCAATATTGGACAATCAAGGGCCATCTGCCTCCAGAACTTTTAGAACCGATGGTAATCCATCACTTGACCACGCGGTTGTCCAGCGAAAAAGAGCCTGCGCACGACAGGCAGAACGCTCTCGTGCTTGGAAATCGACCAGGACCCTACCTGAGCCTTTGTCTGATTCTGACAGAGAATCTATTGAGGAGGTTCAGAACGAGTCCCATTATGACTCAGGGGAGGAGCTTGAGGACGTCGAAACTGATCCTCTAGATTTACTACCAGCTCCTATCCCACCCACGCCTACGGTCACCTTACAGGAAGGCCAGCCTATACCAGACGACCTCATAGTTGACCCGCTAGGTGCCCCCCTCTTTAATCCGGATGAGTTACATCATCCCAGATCAGCAGAATGGCTTCCCGCCACTCATGTAGCACATTATTTAGAGGAGAAAATCCGTGCTCCCTTAAGCAAGGAGTCCCGCAGTAAGTTGCGAGCGGAATGCCCCCGCCCTTTGATCCCCAATAAGGTATGTGAAACACCGACTGTTGACCCTAAAATGGTTCAATTCCTCACGAAAACAAAGTTTAATCCGAAAAAAGGCCTTGACTCAGCTTTACGGGCAGTTCAGGATAAACTTCTGGACATCACGGGCCCTCTTGCAAAAATATTCGACATGGCCGAGTCCGCCAAGGCGGAGGGTAGACTGGTAGACCCTGTCGAGTTAGGAGGATGGGTTCAGAGGGCCATTTGCATTGCAGGCAATGTAAATACCTCCTTAGCCATCGAACGGCGTAAAGCCATCTTGATGAAGGTGGAGCCTAAACTCTCCAACCTTGCGCTGTCCGATGCGGGCAAGAATGCTCAGGGCCTCTTATTCGGAGACTCATTTATTAAAGAGCTGGGCAGATATGTCGGGGCCTTCACGGCTTTAGATAAAGCCCAGACATCAATGAAAAGGGTTTTTAACACCCGTTTTTCCAACAGGGCCGGCAGCTCTAGGGGCCGTCTGTCCGGCCGGTCCGATTTCCATTCCCGTGGATCGGGAAGAGGCTCCTTCAACTGTAGATCCTCCCTTCAGGATGCCAGACATCAACCCTCCTTCTTCCCATCCAGGGGTTTTTCAGGACGGTCCAGAAGCTACCGTGGAGCCCCATCCTATCGACGACCAGTTGGTAAGTGCCCTTCCCGTCCTACCGCTGTTTTCTTCAACAGGATGTGTCGGGGGCAGACTCCGTCACTTTTTCAATGCCTGGTCCGAGATCTCCTTAGACAGGTGGGTGTTAGACACCATCATGGGTTTCACTATAGACCTGGTAGCCCCTCCAAGCCTACTCCCAATCCCCAGACACATTCTATTGACCGGGTCGGTGCAACGACAACTGCACAGAGAACTGAAGGAACTCGTCCTCAAGCAGGCGATAGAACGCACTTCACCTCATTCAGCTGCGGTAATCAGCAGTATGTTTCTGGTGCAGAAGAAGGGCGGCCAGTCGCGCCCAGTTATCAACCTAAAGTCCCTCAACTCTATAGTCCAATATCGCCATTTCAAGATGGAGGGCATCCATCTTCTGAGAGACATGCTCCTTCCAGGCGATTGGATGGTCAAACTGGACCTCAAGGATTCCTATCTCACGGTCCCGGTGGCTCCGACCTCCAGGAACCTGCTTTGCTTTCTTTGGGGAGACCAACTTTGGCGCTTCACCTGCCTGCCTTTCGGTCTCTCATCCGCCCCTTGGTGCTTCACCAAAGTAATGAAGCCCGTAGTGTCTTGGCTCCGCAGCAGAGGGGTACGCATGATAATTTATCTAGACGATATTCTTATCATTGCACGGAGTCCGTCCCTTCTTCACTTACACCTTTCCATGACCACCAACCTCCTATCCAGGTTGGGTTTCATCATAAACCAGGAGAAGTCATGCCTCAATCCATCGACTTCTATAGAGTTCCTGGGATTCAGGATAGATTCCTCTTCCCTGACCATTCACCTTCCTCTGTCCAAGGTCCGCGCTATTCGCAAAGAGCTACGACATGCACTGCTTCGACCCCAACTATCTCTGCGACACTTAGCACGCCTTATAGGTCTCCTGGCATCGTCCATCCAGGACATCTTCCCGGCCCCCTTACACTACCGAGCTCTCAAGAGACTCAAAATTGCACACCTCCGGACCGGAGCCACATACTCAGACTTGGTCACGCTCGATTCAGAAACGAGAGACGAGCTTCAATGGTGGATCCAGAATCTATCAGTCTGGAATGGCAAAGCCCTGTTCGGTCCCCTACCGGATTTGATTATAGAATCCGACGCCAGCTTACACGGCTGGGGGGCACATTGCAATGGGATATCCACCGGAGGTCCTTGGTCCCCAGAGGAGTCCCACCTCCATATAAATGGCCTGGAATTACTGGCAGGGTCTTTGGCGATTCGCAGTTTCGCCAACGGCACAGTCACGACCTGTATCAGATTGTGGTCCGATACGTAAACGAGATGGGCGGTACCCGTTCTTCAGTTCTGACTTACCTAGCTCAAGATTTCTGGGAGTTTTGCCTTACCAAAGGTATTGTAGTTATAGCGGAACACCTTCCGGGTCTCCGCAATGTGGTAGCAGACTGGAATTCTCCATATATTTCGGATTCCAGGGATTGGAAGTTAGACGAGGGGGTATTCCTAACTTTATCGTCTCACTGGGGTCCTCCATTGATAGACCTATTCGCGAACCGTTTGAACGCCCAGACTTCCAGGTTCTTCAGCTGGCGTCCGGATCCGCTGGCGGAAGCGGTAGATGCTTTTCTGCAACAGTGGGGGGAGCACTGATGTATGCGTTTCCGCCTTTTGCTTTAATTCCCCGAGTTCTCCTCCAAGTCCAACACCAATTAGCGGATCTGATCCTGATCATCCCGCTGTGGCAGTCTCAACCGTGGTTTCCACTACTTCTGGACTTATTGGTGGATTGTCCAATCCTCCTCCCAGATCTCCCCTGGCTCTTGCGGGATCCTTTGGGAGAACAACATCCCCTCATTCAGACAGGCGGGCTTCGTCTTATCGCTTGCAGGATCTCGGGTGTCCCATCTCGCTGTCTGGAGTTTCGGACACGACTCTTTTCTTATTGGAGAATGCATGGGCTCCAGGAACTAGACGGGCTTATCGCTCCGCCTGGGACTCTTGGGCTCGCTGGTGCGGAGAAAGGGACCTGGATCCCATTCGGGCTCCTATAATCTCGGTTTTGTCCTTTTTGTCTTCTTTATATGACTCAGGTAAGGCCTATCGCACTATTAATCTTTACAGATCGGCCATATCTTCCCGACACAAGGGTTTCGAGGGTACTCCTGCGGGTCAACATCCTTTGGTGTGTCGTCTGCTGAAGGGCTCTCGCCTGTCTTGACCCCCCAGACCTCGTTTCTCGGCAACTTGGGATGTGGGGTTGGTTTTAAATTTTCTGGTTTCTTGGTCTACCAATGACCAATTATCACTACGCCAGTTATCAGCTAAGTTAGTTACGCTGTTTTGCCTTATTTCGTGTAAGCGGGTGTCTGATGTGCGGGCATTAGATTGCGATGCGCGGTCCTTTACGCCGGAAGGGGTTTTATTTAACATTTCCAGGCGCACTAAGACGAACATCCGTTCAGTTGCTTACCCCGCTTTCCCTCAGTCCCCACAACTATGCCCGGTGGCATGACTTCAAGAGTACGAATCTCGTACTGCGCCTTTACGTGTCTCTACTTTTCCCAATCTGTTTATCTCTTTTCGGAGGCCCTATGCTCCAGTCGCCAGTGTGACACTGTCTCGCTGGGTTAAGGAGATCATGAGTCAGGCCGGTATCGACACCAATATCTTTACTGCTCATTCCGTCCGCAGTGCTTCCGCTACCTCTATGTCGGTCTCCGGGGCCCGTCTGGAGGATGTTATGTGTTTAGCGGATTGGTCTAGGGTTTCCACTTTCCGGGAGTTTTACTTTCGCCCGGAATCTCATGCTTTTAACTCGGTTATCTCTCAGCTTTAAACTAGCAATACGAAGCCTCCGTGTCTTGTGATAAAATTTCATGATTTTCCTATTACATGATGTAAAGTCATGATTTTATTAAAGATACGGAGGCGAGTATTGCCCACCCTTACCCACCCTGTTGGGTTTTTTCAGAAGAATCTATTACAAGTCATTTTATTTATTTATGCATTATTTGTTGTTTGATATTTGGAGTACTTTGTATGGATTACTTTTCTTTCATGAAATATCCTTGTGGTACTACCTCGTATTTTGTGTTCTCGTCCGCAGGTTGAAGTTTCTCCTCCTCAGTGTTTTTGTCCTAAACACACACGATGGCGTTTTTCGATGCTACTAAAGTTCGACTGTCTGGTCGGTTGACGAGTTGGTCCTAAGGTTCAGGACTGTTGTTTTCGTTCAGGAAGATCCAGTTTCCGGAAGAGTCAGCGGTTTGAGTGGCTGTTCAAAGAAAGAGGATGATCCCAGAGTGTGGAGTCCATATATACTGGGATAAAGGGGAGGAGTCGGTTACTATGGTGTTTCTTTTGTGATTGATATGTTCATTTCTTTGCTGCTATGGTAACAGTAAAGGACGTTAAAGCAATACTCGCCTCCGTGTCTTTAATAAAATCATGACTTTACGTCATGTAATAGGAAAATCATGAAATTATATACAGGAGATCCCCAGGTTATATCAGCATGGCCCATATCATTATATACAAGAAGATGTATAACTTATACCAGCTATATATATATAATTATATACAGAAGATACCCAGGGTTTACCAGCATGCTCCATAGCACTATATACAAGAAGATGTATAACTTATACCAGCTATATATATAATTATATACAGGAGATACCCTTGTTCTGCCCAGATGAGTTTGAGAATCATTACAGATTATGTCTTCCTCAGTTTTGGCATTTCTGTAGTGATTAGTGTGGTTATAGCACCATCTAGCGGTGTTAAGTTGTATTACACTTTGCTTTTCCTGTTACAAATACTGCTGCATTGTGGGTGGTGCAAAGCATTGTGGTGAGTGTAGAGCATCCTGTGAAAGAGAAGCCTCCAGTCTCCAGGACACATCAGCAGAGCTGTCTTTTGCATATCTCCTTCTCAAAGTCCACCATCCATGTAAAAGCATATCTGGTGAGAGATCTGTCTTTGTTTTATGGACATTATGTTATGCAAAGCTGTTCAGCTAGTTATAATTGTTACTCAGGGAGTTGTTACTACTGTAAGCTAGACATGCAATCTCATGTACAGGCAGCCATGTTACCATGTGCTTCTGTGTTAATGTAATGTTATAGTACATGCTATCTATACTTATACTTGCTATTTGCATTCTTATAGTTTTACCAATCAAAAAATCCTGTTTGACCAATAAACAAGTTAGAATACAAAGAACAGTCCTCTTATTTGGAAGACAGGAATGGTTTATGCTGAATGTCAGACTGCACACTGTGTGAACGTGTATGAAGAACAACCCTGGTTATACCAGCATGGTCCATATCACTATATACAAGATGCATAACTTATACCAGCTGTATATATATAATTATATACAGGAAATACCCAGGTTATACCAGCATGGTCCATATCACTATATACAAGAAGATGTATAACTTATACCAGCTGTACATATATAACTATATACAGGAGATGCCCAGGTTATACCAGCATGGTCCATATCACTATATACAAGAAGATGTATAACTTATACCAGCTGTACATATATAATTATATACAGGATATGCCCAGGTTATACCAGTATGCTCTATATCACTGTATACAAGATGCATAACTTATACCAGCTGTATATATATAATTATATACAGGAAATACCCAGGTTATACCAGCATTCTCCATATTACTTGACATATTTGCCGGACTTTGGCCGGATTTCCCCCAGACTTCATTATAGTTCATGGGGCCGGATGTTATTCTGGCAGTGTTTAGCAGTGGCAGATCTGGCAGGCTGTTCTCAAATGGAACAGCCTGCAGGATCTGTAAGCTAGCCTTAGATGGTCTCTTCCATAACTCTCTTCTGTCCACTCGTCGTGTGCGACAAAAAAGAAAGTAACTTTAGACAAGATAAAATGCAAAGATTGGTATTCCACTGCCTCTAGAAGCAATACACAAATAATAGAGCCATAGAGTGCTCAAATAATAAAGCCCTACAATATCCAAATAACAAAACACTTTAATACCCAAATAATAGAGCCATACAGTGCTCATGTAATAGGGCCATGCAGTGTTCAAATAATAAAGCCATACAATATGCAAATAACAAAACACTACAATACCCAAATAATGGAGCCATACAATGCTTAAATAATAGGGAAATACAATACCCAAATAATAGAAACATACAGTTCTCAAATAATAGAGCCATACGATACCGAAATAACAGCGCCATACAGTGCTTAAATAATAGGGCCATACAATACCCTAATAATAGAGCCATGCAGTGCTCAAATAATAGGGAAATGCAATACCCAAATAATAAAGCCATACATTGGATGGCTCTACTACTCGAGCACTGAATTATAGAGCCATACAATTCTGAAATAATAGGCCCATACAATACCCAAATAATAGAACTGTACAGTGCTTAAATAATAGAGCCATACAGTGCTCAAATAATAGGGAAATACAGTACCCAAATAATAAAGCCATACAGTGTTCAACAAATAGAGCCCTACAATATCCAAATAAAAAGCACTACAATACCCAAGTGATAGAGCCATACAGTTCTCAAATAATAAAGCCATATAGTGCTCAAATAATAGGGCCATACAATACCCAAATAATAGAGCCATACAGTGCTCAAATAATAGGGCCATACAATACCCAAATAATAGAGCCATACAGTGCTCAAATAATAGGGCCATACAATACCCAAATGTAAGGAAATGCAATACCCAAATAATAAAGCCATACATTTGATGGCTCTATTACTCGAGCACTGTGTGGCTCTATTATTTGTGTGCTGTATGGCCTCTATTATTTGAGCAGTGTATGGCTCTATTATTCATGTATTGTATGGCCCTGTTATTTGAGCACTATATGGCATTATTTGAGAACTGTATGGCTCTAGGGCCTTACAATACCCAAATAATAGAGCCATACAGTTCTGAAATAATAATGCCATATAGTGCTCAAATAACAGGGCCATACAATACCCGAATAATAGAGCCATACACTGCTCAAATAATAGAGGCCATACAGCACCCAAATAATAGAGGCATATCATTCTCAAATAATAAAGCAATAAAGTGCTCAAATAATACACCCACACAATACTCTAATAATAGAGCAATACAGTTCTCAAATAATAGGCTCATACAATACCCAAATATTACAGCCATACAATGCTCAAATAATAGAACCATACAATATCCAAATAACAAAAGACTACAATACCCAAATAATAGAGCCGTACAGTGCTCAAATAATAGAGCCATACAATACCCAAATAATAGAGCCATAGTGTTTAAATAATAGGGCCAAACAGTGCTCAAATATTAGAGCCATACAATATCCAAATAAAAAAAGCACTACAATACCGAAATAATAGAGCTGAATAGAAGTTGAGGGAAAGGATCGGGAGGAATCATCCCACATCATTTATGTAGAACAGGGTTCAGTCGGGGAGGTTACAGCCTGGGGAATAGGAACAATCCTATTACACCTTGCTGCACTGACTGCGGATCCACATTGCCATTATACAGCTCTGTAATTCCAGCAAACCGTTCTTGTTATTGGGGGGCAAGTGCTGTGTGATACCGCCATTAACAGGGGTTATTACAGGGGAATATTTCTACGTCTTATTTGCCCTTGTGCGGTGCAGTTATATGTTCTAAAGCATTTTTTGCCTTGTATTAGTGGGGGAAAAAATGGGCTTATTAGCCGTTATGTGGTAAAGTGCGAAAATTACTGACTTTTTTCGGGTGTATTAATCTCCTTTTTATTTATTTTTTTGATCTAACAGTATGTCAGACAGAGAAGTGCCAGGCCCTGCACTTCGAGAGGCCTGAGCTCCCGGTGTCAGCTAGCAGTCGTGTCTTGACCAGCAACCCAGTGGTTCTTGATTGGTTGACTCGATCTTCCACTTCGTCCCAAGTGACATCAGACACCCCCAGCCAAGAGTCGGTGGGTTCGTCAGACACAACCCTTAGTTGGCATGGCCCGGGAGCATGCCCAGTGCCCTCACCTGTCCTCAACATGCCTCTGTCCTTTGCTGTTCCCTCAGCCAGAGAAGTATTATATGCTGTGGGCTCAGCTCCACTATACAGCGAGGACGAGCTACTAAAGGACAGTCAGCAGCTACTGCCCAGCCAAGATGTGGATAGGGAGGCCAGACGTCCGGTTTTAGGCCGGATAGTCCGTTTTTCTGGCTCCCTGTCCTCCGTCCGGCGCAGGGCCTGGCCTGGACGGACACAGGGATGTCCACCCTTTCAGTAGCTCACGCTCAGACAGCAGCACTGCGCTGTCTAAGTGTGAGCTGCAGCAACTGACTGGGGCTTCTCTCACCCTCAGTCAGTCACTAGAGCTGCAGACATGGCTCCCTGTGGCTGACTGAGGGAGAGAGAAGCACCCCGGCTGCCCCCAGCTCACCTTCCATTCAGAAAGTTCTTTCCTCTCCTCCCCCCATTTTTTTCCTAGCCGGCGATAGGGAAGCGAGGCTTTATGGAGGGGGCATGGCTTCACTGAGGTGGGCATGGCCGGTGAGGTCTGGCTTTCTGGGGTGAAGCCAGTGGCCACCCTAGATGTGGAGGAGACATCCGCCGCTTCCTCTGGTAGGCAGGCAAGTAGTGATGAGGAGAGTGGCATGGGAGCTGGTGTTGCGAGCGGTCAGGCTCCTGACCCAGAGACCGTTGAGGAGGACATCAGTGACGTTCAGACAGTACTCGATGATGATGATGTAGCTGATCGCACTTGGGAGCCGGGTTTATTAGGGGCTTAATCATCATCGGGAGAAGAAGGTGGCAGCTTGCCCGTGAGGCAGCGGTGGAGCCAGCAAGTCACTAGCGTGGCCGGGAGTCAGCAGGGTGGCAGCAGTAGGAGGTCGGGAGCCAAACGTGCTCAGGGTAGACCATCTGCTTCGCAGGAGCCTACCTGCCAGGGAAGTAGTGGTGCAGGGGTTCACCGAGGCAGCGGCGGTAGCAGTCAGTCAGTGCGGAGTGTTGGGGGTAAAATCACCTACTCAGCGGTGTGGCAGTTTTTGTTAAGCCACCGGAGGAGGTGAACATGGCCATATGTGGGCAGAAGGTGAAGCGTGGCCAGGGAGCCAATGTTGGCACCATGGCCCTGTGTCAACATATGCAGCGTCACCATAAAGTGGCCTGGGAGAACCGTGGCTCCGATGTGGTGGTCCAACCTGCCACCCAGTGGCACGCACTCAATTTCAGGCAGTCAAAGCTCCACCACCTCAGCCGAAGGAAGCTGTCTGTCCTTCCCATCATCTGCTGGTCCTGATGCTCCTGCTCCTCCTACTCCTTGTCAGTCATTCCGTCAGCAATCGATCACCGAAGCGATTGCCACGAGACAGCAGTATGCGTGCACTCATCCAACAGCGCAGAAGCTGAACGTGCTCCTGTCCAAGTTGCTAGTACTGCAGTCCCTCCCTTTCCAAATGGTGGACTCTGCACCTTTCAGAGAACTGATGGCTTGTGCCGAGCCGAGGCGGAGAGTCCCAAGCCGTCATTTCTTTGCCAATAAGGCAGTACCAGCCCTGCACAAATATGTAGAGCAGAAGGTGGGCCAGTCCTTGAGCCTGTCGGTGTCTGCCAAAGTGCACGGCAGCGCTGACGTGTAACCACGGTCAGGGAAAATACATGTCCTTTACGGCCCACTGGGTGAATGTGGTTCCTGCACAGCCACACCAGCAACTTGGCCAGGTGATGCTGCTTCCGCCTCCACATTGCCACGCCGTTGGTCCTGCGACAATGTCGGCCTCTGCCTCCTCATCCTCCCCCGCTACAACTCTGCGCCAACTCAAAATCGGAACCACGGTGACCGACAACAGGAAGAACATGGTGTCGGCGCTGCATCGAGGAGGGCTGAGCGATGCGCCTTGCATGGCACACGTGTTCAATCTGGTTGTCCAGCGTTTCCTGAAGTCTTCCACCCATCTGCAAGACATCCTAAAAATGGCCAGGAAACTTTGCATGCACTTCAGCCACTCGTACACCGCAAAGCACACCCTCCTTGAGCTGCAGCGGCAGAACGGCATCCCCCAACACAGGCTGATTTGCGACGTTTCCACCCGTTGAATTCCACCCTCCATATGTTGGACCAACTATACGAAGAGAGAAAGGCCATAAATGATTTCTCGATGATCCAAGCGGACAGGAGTACTCCACTGTGTAACTTCGAAGTCAGTCAGTGGCAGCTCATGTGTGACACCTGCCGTTTGCTCAGGCCCTTTGAGGAGGCCACGTTTTTTGTCAGTCACCAGGACTACGGGATGAACAACGTCATTCCACTGCTTCACGTCCTGGAACAGATGCTGGTAAATCTGTCTGGTCAGGGGACTGGAGACGTGGCGCCTAGATCTCACGGCCAGATGAGCCCTGTGGGGGCTGAACTGGAGGAGGAGGAGGACATTGGAGCATAAGCAATGTGTAGCGAAATGGGTGGTTTTTACACATAGGTGACAGGAGAGGAGGAGCAGGAGCAGCCAGAGGAGCTACAGGGCGATGAGGAAGACGAGGCAGATGACCCAGGCACATCGTGGCAGTATGCAGTGGAGATGGAGGCAGGTAGTCCCTCCGAGTCACTTGCACAAATGGCCCGATGCATGCTCACTTGCTTGGGTAGTAACAGTCAAATTGTCACCATTCGGCAGAAAGATAATTTCTGGCTCTCCACCTTGTTGGACCCTCGCTACCGATCCAAAATGGGGGCCTTTTTTTACACCCGCTGAGAGGGAGGACAAACTGAACTACTATAGAGACATCCTATGTAGTCAGTTGGCTGCTGCCTATCTGAGCCATCGCCCATCGTCTCGCAGGGATGACCGGGGGGGCCCTCTGCGCTTACATTCCTCTGCCATGGCTGCTGGGGAGGGGTGGGGTGGCAGGAGAAGTACCAACTCCATCAGCAGCAGCCTGAGTTTAGAGTCGGTGATGAGCAGCTTTCTTCACCCGTATAGTGAAGAAACTACTCACCAGCGGCAGCAGGTAGACCTGGAGCAGGACCTGAAAAAGCAGGTGGTGGCATACTTGGACAGCACCCTGCCTACCCACATTGAAGACCCCCTGGACTGCTGGGTAGCGAAACAGGATCTGTGGCCGCAACTATCAGAGTTTGCCCTGGAAAAGCTGTCCTGCCCGGACAGTAGTGTGGCATTAGAGCGGGTGTTTAGTGGAGAGGGGGCCATAGTTACCCCAAGGAGAGCTCGCCTGTCCACCCAAAATGTGGAGAGACTGACCTTTGTCAAGATGAATTAGGCGTGGAAAAGCCAGGATTTCCACCCACCAATGCCAGATGCATCAGATTAGATCATCCATGGTGCCACACCAACACTTTGACAAAAGAGACCGGTTTATTCCTGCTACCTGCCTCAGCTACTATTCTGATGCTGCCACCTGCCTGGTGCCACACATCTGATGCCAAATGCTCCTTTTTTCACCCACCATCTTCAGCGGGTACTGGTATTGCCACCCACCTCCCCACTCTGTCACCTTGCCACTCTGTGGACTCCTGATGCTGCTGCCACTACCTCCATGCTGTCATTGGGCCACTCTGTGGTCTCCTGATGCTGCCGCCACCTCCACACTATGCCATTGGGACACTCTGTGGCCTCCTCATGCGCTTCCACCTCACCACTATGTCATTGTGCCACACTGTGGACTTCTCATTCTGTTCCCAGCCTCCTGATCATGACTGTTCCACTATTTTGCCTTTCGGCCTGGTTGACATCATCATTTATTTGATCTTCAGATCTGTCAGAAGGAAGGAAAAATGAGACGCACAACGGATCCTGTCTGTGTAGCAACTGTAAGGCCTGTACGGTCCCATCAGAATTGGCTTATGATTTGGTAACCAAAAGCAGGACTGGGAGCTAAACACAGAAGACATGCAAATATTCCATTCACGGGTCATCTCTGTTTTGGATCCACGCCTGTTTTTTTTTGGCATTAGCAATACTGATGGATTACTGACCAAATGCTGACCGAGTGAAGGCGGATGCTCCACAGACGGGATCCGTTTTTTGGGTGTTATTGTTCTGACAGATCAGAGGAAGGGCAAAATAATCAGTGACATCAACACAATCTTACTGCTGACCCCCTCTCCGCTCTGTCGGGGGCTCTACTTGTATAAGCGTTTAATAGAACAGGTTCTGTAGACATCTATGTGGAATCAGCTGACGACGGTGTAAAAGGAGTGCGCTTCTTCTTGGCGCTAACATCGACCTGTAAGGCTGAGTTCACACTTGAGTTATTTGGTCAGTTTTGGCCCCGTGATTGCACAAATAAGTGAAGTGTGCAGTGATTCTAAGAGCGACGCCTGTCATCTGCATGTCATACAGACTCACAGTATTATTTCACTACCACAGCAGACTCCCTATGTGTGTTACTGCAAGGCAAAACGTTGTACACCGCTATACAGGCACAGTGTTCTACACCACTATACAGGCACAGTGTTCTACACCGCTATACAGGCACAGTGTTCTACACCGCTATACAGGCACAGTGCTCTACACCGCTATACAGGCACAGTGTTCTACACCACTATACAGGCACAGTGTTCTACACCGCTATACAGGCACAGTGTTCTACACCACTATACAGGCACAGTGTTCTACACCACTATACAGGCACAGTGTTCTACACCGCTATACAGGCACAGTGCTCTACACCGCTATACAGGCACAGTGTTCTACACCGCTATACAGTCACAGTGTTCTACACCGCTATACAGGCACAGTGTTCTACACCGCTATACAGGCACAGTGCTCTACACCGCTATACAGGCACAGTGTTCTACACCGCTATACAGGCACAGTGTTCTACACCGCTATACAGGCAAAGCGTTGTACACCGCTATACAGGCACAGTGTTCTACACCACTATACAGGCACAGTGTTCTACACCACTATACAGGCACAGTGTTCTACACCACTATACAGGCACAGTGTTCTACACCGCTATACAGGCACAGTGTTCTACACCGCTATACAGGCACAGTGTTCTACACCGCTATACAGGCACAGTGTTCTACACCACTATACAGGCACAGTGCTCTACACCGCTATACAGGCACAGTGTTCTACACAGCTATACAGGCACAGTGTTCTACACCGCTATACAGGCACAGTGTTCTACACCGCTATACAGGCACAGTGTTCTACACCGCTATACAGGCAGAGTGTTCTACACCGCTATACAGGCAGAGTGTTCTACACCGCTATACAGGCACAGTGTTCTACACCGCTATACAGGCACAGTGTTCTACACCGCTATACAGGCACAGTGTTCTACACCGCTATACAGGCAGAGTGTTCTACACCGCTATACAGGCACAGTGTTCTACACCACTATACAGGCACAGTGTTCTACACCACTATACAGGCACAGTGTTCTACACCGCTATACAGGCACAGTGTTCTACACCACTATACAGGCACAGTGCTCTACACCGCTATACAGGCACAGTGTTCTACACCGCTATACAGGCAGAGTGTTCTACACCGCTATACAGGCACAGTGTTCTACACCGCTACACAGGCAGAGTGTTCTACACCGCTATACAGGCACAGTGTTCTACACCGATATACAGGCACAGTGTTCTACACCGCTATACAGGCACAGTGTTCTACACCGCTATAAAGGCACAGTGTTCTACACCGCTATAAAGGCACAGTGTTCTACACCGCTATACAGGCACAGTGTTCTACACCGCTATACAGGCACAGTGTTCTACACCGCTATACAGGCACAGTGTTCTACACCGCTATACAGGCACAGTGTTCTACACCGCTATACAGGCACAGTGTTCTACACCGCTATACAGGCACAGTGCTCTACACCGCTATACAGGCACAGTGCTTTACACCGCTATACAGGCACAGTGTTCTACACCGCTATACAGGCACAGTGTTCTACACCGCTATACAGGCACAGTGTTCTACACCGCTATACAGGCACAGTGTTCTACACCGCTATAAAGGCACAGTGTTCTACATCGCTATACAGGCACAGTGTTCTACACCGCTATACAGGCACAGTGCTCTACACCACTATACAGGCACAGTGCTCTACACCACTATACAGGCACAGTGTTCTACACCCCTATACAGGCAGAGTGTTCTACACCGCTATACAGGCACAGTGTTCTACACCCCTATACAGGCACAGTGTTCTACACCACTATACAGGCACAGTGTTCTACACCGCTATACAGGCACAGTGTTCTACACCCCTATACCGGCACAGAGTTCTACACCACTATAAAGGCACAGTGTTCTACACCACTATACAGGCACAGTGTTCTACACCCCTATACAGGCACAGTGTTCTACACCGCTATACAGGCACAGTGCTCTACACCTCTATACAGGCACAGTGTTCTACACCCCTATACAGGCACAGTGTTCTACACCGCTATACAGGCACAGTGTTCTACACCCCTATACAGGCACAGTGTTCTACACCGCTATACAGGCACAGTGCTCTACACCTCTATACAGGCACAGTGTTCTACACCCCTATACAGGCACAGTGTTCTACACCGCTATAAAGGCACAGTGTTCTACACCACTATACAGGCACAGTGTTCTACACCGCTATACAGGCACAGTGTTTTACACCGCTATACAGGCACAGTGCTCTACACCACTATAAAGGCACAGTGTTCTACACCACTATACAGGCACAGTGTTCTACACCACTATACAGGCACAGTGTTCTACACCGCTATACAGGCACAGTGCTCTACACCTCTATACAGGCACAGTGTTCTACACCCCTATACAGGCACAGTGTTCTACACCGCTATAAAGGCTCTCTGCAGCCAGGAAATAGCTGTTTTTTAACTCGATTCACCGCGAATAAATTCAAATGGAACCAAAATATTTTTTTTTATTTGGCGAACCAGCTGAATCGAATTTTTTTTTTTATTCGCTCATCTCTAGTGCTCTACTAGCCATACAATATCCAAATAATAGAAACATATAGGGAGTGTTTTAGACACTGGTCCTAATAATTGAATAAAGCCCCCGCGCTGGCGGTGGATCTGCCGGCCTCTCCATAACTCCAGTTCTAAATGTAAGACGCCTAAAACATAGAACCGGCCCGTTCGCTTCCCAGCCCACCCAACGTCCACTTTTCAGACCTGGCGTGAGCAGGGTAAAGTCGCAGATAGTTAATTTAGGCATATTACAGATTAATAAATGACCCCCATAGTGCTCAAATAATATAGCTACGCAGTACAGAAGTGACAGAGCAATGCAGTTTGCAAACATTCATTACATAGAATTTCCAGTCCCCAAATAATGCTGCCATATAGTACCCAAATACATATTGCTGTAACACTGCCATACAGCCTCAAGTAATAGATCTATGCAGCTCTGAAACAACAATGCTTTATAAACCTGCCACGTAGTACACACATTTATAGTAGATGTACAAACAGCAACTTACACTCTGAAATAATTATAACTTGCGTTGCTATAATAGTACCTAAGGGTGACCAAGTAATGGTGTCCTACAGTGAGAATATTACAGGGCAGTGTCCAAACATTACTTACATGGAATATCCCAATGACTATACAATTCAATCCTCAAATAATCATGCTGAATATTGGCCAAATAATACTGCCATATAGTCCCCAAATGATGGTGTCATGACATAATATTTACTGTCCTCACTGTGATACAAATGTGTAAATAACAGTGACGCATGTTCTCATGTAGCAGTGCCATACAGTGTGCAAACATCTTACTGCTATACAGTGCCACATAATAAGCTGCATAGTGCCTGAGAAATACTGCAGTACCTCACACATAGCACTGCCAGAGTAATAATACTCATATAATGACCATCATAACCAGTGCAATATAACAGTGCTGCAAGTTGTGCAATATAATACAGCCCAGCAGACAGTATCACACAGGATTAGATACACAGCTCAGTAGACAGTATCACACAGGATTAGATACACAGCTCAGAAGACAGTATCACACAGGATTAGATACACAGCTCAGAAGACAGTATCACACAGGATTAGATACACAGCTCAGCAGATAGTATCACACAGGATAGGATTAGATACACAGCTCAGCAGACAGTATCACACAGGATTAGATACACAGCTCAGCAGACTGTATCACACAGGAGAGGATTAGATACACAGCTCAGCAGACAGTATCACACAGGATAGGATTAGATACACAGCTCAGCAGGCAGTATCACACAGGATAGCATTAGATACACAGCTCAGCAGACTGTATCACACAGGATAGGATTAGATACACAGTTCAGCAGACAGTATCACACAGGAGAGGATTAGATACACAGCTCAGCAGACAGTATCACACAGGATAGGATTAGATACACAGCTCAGCAGACAGTATCACACATGATGGGATTAGATACACAGCTCAGTAGGCAGTATCACACATGATAGGATTAGATACACAGCTTAGCAGACAGTATCACACAGGATAGGATTAGATACACAGCTCAGCAGACAGTATCATACAGGATAGGATTAGATGCAAACCTCAGCAGACAGTATCACACAGGATAGGATTAGATACACAGTTCAGCAGACAGTATCACACAGGATAGGATTAGATACACAGCTCTGCAGACAGTATCACACAGGATAGGATTAGATACACAGCTCAGCAGACAGTATCACACAGGATAGGATTAGATACACAGCTCAGCAGACAGTATCACACAGGATAGGATTAGATACACAGCTCAGCAGACAGTATCACACAGGATAGGATTAGATACACAGCTCAGCAGACAGTATCACACAGGATAGGATTAGATACACAGCTCAGCAGACAGTATCACACAGGATGGGATTAGATACATATTCTCAGCAGACTGTATCACACAGGATAGGATTAGATACATAGTCTCAGCAGTCAGTATCACAGATGATAGGATTAGATACACAGCTCAGCAGACAGTATCACACAGGATAGGATTAGATACACAGCTCAGCAGACAGTATCACAGATGATAGGATTAGATACACGGCTCAGCAGTCACTGGGGGACGCGGGCTCCTTCCCCTGTATATATATATATACTCACCTGGTCTATACAGTTGATCTTCTCGGCCGGGTAGACGCCGTATCCACAGCGGGCACAGGGTAAAACGTTCATTGTGAAAACGGATAAATTATTGTAATTTCCTTGAGAAAGTTGCAGGTGGAGCAGACTGTAAAGTCTCAGATCCAGGCAGAGGAGGCGACAGCTGACCCCCGCTCACATGGACGTCCCGCTATCAGCTCTGACCTTATTACACAGAGAGACGAGGAGGCGCTATTTATGTCCTCGAGTGACGAGGCGGGGATCTCATTTATAGGGGTCTGGGCGACGTACGGGTGACGCTTCTGTCAAAATTGGAGAGTGAAGTCAGACAGGAACTTAAAGGAGCCGGTGTGTAATAACATTATTATAGCGCAGCCAGTGTCACCGGGGGTTAAAAATAATCACAATCTCACACGACCCTCAGTGATCTCATCACAGACCCCAAAAATCCAAGAATCTCCCACTCATCAGCTGGGTGACAAGCAGCATTATACCTTCAGCAGAGGCGGGGACCCAGCTTTCCCAGGACCCAAAACGACAAATCTCAAAAACAATGCGGAGGAACAGGGCCCTGCTCCTCATGCCAGGTCATAGGTCCCTAGGAAAGCTGGGTGGTAAAAATTGGTCTGTACAATTGGGTAAAATTTGATTAAAGCATAAGGCTATAAATACCAGAGCGTTACTCACCTGTCCAATCCCCCCCACCCCCGTTCAACATCTTGTCCGTAATTCACTGCCCTATCCCGGAGGCCGGCCACGCCACACTTAGGCCCCTTTCACACGAGTGAGTATTCCACGCAGGTGCAATGCGTGATGCGAACGTATTGCGCCGGCATGGAATCCGGACCCATTCATTTCAATGGGTCTGTGTACATGAGCGTTGCGTGAAAATCGCAGCATGTTCTATATTCTGCGAATTTCACGCAACACTGGCCCCATAGAAGTGAATGTGGCAGCGTGAAAATCGCATCGCATCCGCAAGCAAATGCGGATGCGATGCGTTTTTCACTGATGGTTGCTAAGAGATGTTGTTTGTAAACATTTAGTTTTTTATGATGCGCGTGCGAAACGCATTAAATCGCATTGCACCCGTGTGATAAAAACTGAACGCAATCGCAGACAAAACTGAATGAACTTGCTTGCGAAATCACGCATTTTTCACTAAACGCATCCGCAACGCATCCAGACCTATTCCGCTCACGCTCATCTGCAAGGGGCCTTAGGGGGCCCTTGGTGAGAGGAGGCCCAGAGCTGAACATCTCTGCTTCCTTTTCAGAGCAACAGCATTTTCCTACAGCGGCCACTAGGGGGAGCTCAGTCCATGGAGAGTGTCACAGCTGATGGTATACATTCCTATGCTCTGAGCTCCCCCTAGTGGCGGCTGTGGGCAGACAGATTTCTAATACACTGTAAAGAGAATGAGAAAATTCAGAATAGTATATGGGAGTTGGGGTTATCAATGTACTATGGGGACCTATGATTTCTGCACATTATACTCAGTAAAAATATCCCAAGCAGAACACCTTAGTCACAGGTCTGAGGAGCAAATCATCTGGAGATTGACGGGAAGCAATGAGGAGAATACCTGCTGCGCTCCCAGCGTCATCGCATCTGCTGCACAGGCCGAGGAGCGGGCATAGGGGAGGAGTGCTTCTTTATTATATTTAAACTAAAGGGACAGCTCTATTGTAGGAAGGGTGCTAGGGGGAGCACTACTGTATGGGGGCACTAAGGGGGAGCACTACTGTGTGGGGGTACTAAGGGGAGCACTAATGTGTGGGGGCACTAAGGGGGAGCACTACTGTATGGGGGCACTAAGGGGGAGCACTACTGTGTGGGGACACTAAGGGGAGCACTAATGTGTGGGGGCACTAAGGGGGAGCACTACTGTATGGGGGTTACTAAGGGGGAGCACTACTGTGTGGGGGCACTAAGGGAGAGCACTACTGTGTGGGGGCACTAAGGGGAGCACTACTGTGTGGGGGCACTAAGGGGGAGTACTACTGTGTGGGGGCACTAAGGGGAGCACTACTGTGTGGGGGCACTAAGGGAGAGCACTACTGTGTGGGGGCACTAAGGGGGAGCACTACTGTGTGGGGGCACTAAGGGAGAGCACTACTGTGTGGGGGCAACAAGGGGGGGCATTACTGTATGGGGGCAACAAGGGGAAACACTACTGTGTGGGGCACTAAGGGAGAGCACTACTGTGTGGGGGCACTAAGGGGAGAACTACTGTATGGGGGCACTAAGGGGGAGCACTACTGTGTGGGGGCAACAAGGGGGAGCATTACTGTGTGAGGGCACTAAGGGAGAGCACTACTCTGTGGGGGCACTAAGGGGGAGCACTACTGTGTGGGGGCACTAAGGGAGAGCACTACTGCGTGGGGGCACTAAGGGGGAGCACTACTGTCTGGGGGGCACTAAGGGGGAGCACTACTGTGTGGGGCACTAAGGGAGAGCACTACTGTGTGGGGGCACTAAGGGAGAGCACTACTGTGAGGGGGCACTAAGGGGGAGCACTACTGTGTGGGGGCACGAAAAGAGAGCACTACTGTGTGGGGGCACTAAGGGGAGCACTACTGTGTGGGGGCACTAAGGGGGAGCACTACTGTCTGGGGGGCACTAAGAGGGAGCACTACTGTGTGGGGGCACTAAGGGGGAGCACTACTGTGTGGGGCACTAAGGGAGAGCATTACGGTGTGGGGCACTAAGGGGGAGGACTACTGTGTGGGGGCACTAAGGGGGAGCACTAAGGGAGAGCACTACTGTATGGGGACACTAAAGGGGAACACTACTGTGTGTGGGGCACTAAGGGAGAGCACTACTGTATGGGGGCACTAAGGAGGAGCACTACTGTGTGGGGGCACTAAGGGGGAGCACTACTGTGTGGGGCACTAAGGGAGAGCACTACTGTATGGGGGCACTAAGGAGGAGCACTACTGTGTGGGGGCACTAAGGGGGAGCACTACTGTATGGGGGCACTAAGGGGGAGCACCACTGTGTGGGGGCACTAAGGGAGAGCACTACTGTGTGGGGGCACTAAGGGGGAGCACTACTGTGTGGGGCACTAAGGGGGAGCACTACTGTGTGGGGCACTAAGGGAGAGCACTACGGTGTGGGGGCACTAAGGGGGAGCACTACTGTGTGGGGGCACTAAGGGGGAGCACTACTGTGTGGGGGCACTAAGGGGGAGCACTAAGGGAGAGCACTACTGTATGGGGACACTAAAGGGGAACACTACTGTGTGTGGGGCACTAAGGGGGAGCACTACTGTGTGGGGCACTAAGGGAGAGCACTACTGTATGGGGGCACTAAGGAGGAGCACTACTGTGTGGGGGCACTAAGGGGGAGCACTACTGTATGGGGGCACTAAGGGGGAGCACCACTGTGTGGGGGCACTAAGGGAGAGCACTACTGTGTGGGGGCACTAAGGGGGAGCACTACTGTGTGGGGCACTAAGGGGGAGCACTACTGTGTGGGGCACTAAGGGAGAGCACTACGGTGTGGGGGCACTAAGGGGGAGCACTACTGTGTGGGGGCACTAAGGGGGAGCACTACTGTGTGGGGGCACTAAAGGAGAGCACTATTGTGTGGGGCACTAAGGGAGAGTACTACTGTGTGGGGGCACTAAGGGAGAGCACTACTATGTGGGGGCAGTAAGGGGGAGCACTACTGTCTGGGGGGCTCTAAGGGGGAGCACTACTGTGTGGGGCACTAAGGGAGAGCACTACTGTGTGGGGGCACTAAGGGGGAGCACTACTGTATGGGGGCACTAAGGGGAGCACTACTGTGTGGGGGCACTAAGGGAGAGCACTACTGTGTGGGGGCACTAAGGGAGAGCACTACTATGTGGGGGCAGTAAGGGGGAGCACTACTGTCTGGGGGGCTCTAAGGGGGAGCACTACTGTGTGGGGCACTAAGGGAGAGCACTACTGTGTGTGGGCACTATGGGGGAGCACTACTGTGTGGGGGCAGTACGGGGGAGCACTACTGTGTGGGGGCACTAAGGGGGAGCACTACTGTGTGGGGCACTAAGGGAGAGCACTACTGTATGGGGGCACTAAGGAGGAGCACTACTGTGTGGGGCACTAAGGGGGAGCACTACTGTGTGGGGGCACTAAGGGGGAGCACTACTGTATGGGGGCACTAAGGGGGAGCACTACTGTGTGGGGGCACTAAGGGAGAGCACTACTGTGTGGGGGTACTAAGGGGGAGCACTACTGTGTGGGGCACTAAGGGAGAGCACTACTTTGTGGGGGCACTAAGGGGAGCACTACTGTGTGGGGGCACTAAGGGAAAGCACTACTGTGTGGGGGCACTGAGGGAGAGCACTACTGTCTGGGGGCAGTAAGGGGGATTACCACTGTGTGGAGGCACTAAGGGGGAGCACTACTGTCTGAGGGGCACTAAGGGGGAGCACTACTGTGTGGGGCACTAAGGGAGAGCACTACTGTGTGTGGGCACTATGGGGGAGCACTACTGTGTGGGGGCACTAAGGGGGAGCACTACTGTGTGGGTGCACTAAGGGGAGCACTACTGTGTGGGGGCACTAAGGGAGAGCACTACTGTGTGGGGGCACTAAGGGGGAGCACTACTGTGAGGGGGCACTATGGGGGAGCACTACTGTATGGGTGCACTAAGGGGAGCACTACTGTGTGGGGGCACTAAGGGAGAGCACTACTGTGTGGGGGCACTAAGGGGGAGCACTACTGTGTGGAGGCACTAAGGGGGAGCACTACTGTGTGGGGCACTAAGGGAGAGCACTACTGTGTGGGGGCACTATGGGGGAGCACTACTGTGTGGGGGCACTAAGGGGGAGCACTACTGTGTGGGGGCACTAAGGAGGAGCACTACTGTGTGGGGGCACTAAAGGGGAGCACTACTGTATGGGGGCACTAAGGGGAGCACTACTGTGTGGGGGCACTAAGGGGGAACACTACTGTGTGGAGGCACTAAGGGGGAGTATTACTGTGTGGGGGCAATAAGGGGGAGCACTACTGTGTGGGGGCACTAAGGGGGAGTATTACTGTGTGGGGGCACTAAGGGGGATCACTACTGTGTGGGGGCATTAAGGGGGACCACTACTGTATGGGGGCACTAAGGGGGAGCACTACTGTGAGGGGCACTAAGGGAGAGCACTACTGTGTGGGGGCACTAAGGGGGAGCACTACTGTGTGGGGGCACTAAGGGGGAGCACTACTGTGTGGGGGCACTAAGGGGGAGCACTACTGTGTGTGGGCACAAAGGGAGAGCACTACTGTGTGGGGGCACAAAGGGAGAGCACTACTGTGTGGGGGCACTAAGGGAAAGCACTACTGTGTGGGGGCACTAAGGGAGAGCACTACTGTGTGGGGGCACTAAGGGGGAGTACTACTGTGTGGGGGCACTAAGGGGAGCACTACTGTGTGGGGGCACTAAGAGGGAGCACTACTGTATGGGGGCACTAAGGGGAAGCACTACTGTGTGGGGGCACTAAGGGGGAGCACTACTGTGTGGGGGCACTAAGGGGGATCACTACTGTGTGGGGGCACTAAGGGGGAGCAATACTGTGTGGAGGCACTAAGGGGGAGAACTACGGTGTGGGGTCACTAAGGGGAGCACTACTGTGTGGGGCACTAAGGGGAAGTACTACTGTGTAGAGGCACTAAGGGGGAGTACTACTGTGTGGGGGCACTAAGGGGAGCACTACTGTGTGGGGGCACTAAGGGGAAGCATTAATATGCGTGGGTACTAGGCGGAGTACTACTGTGTGGGGGCACCAAGGGGAGCACTACTGTGTAAGGGCACTAAGGGAAGCAGTTTTGTGTGGGGGCACAAAGGGGAGCACTACTGTATGGGGGTACTAAGGGGTGCACTACTGTGTGGGGGCACTAAGGCGAAGTACTACTGTGTGGGGGCACTAAGGGGTGCACTACTGTGTTAGGGCACTAAGAGGCGCTCTATTGTGTGGAGGCACCAAGGGGGAGTACATACTGTGTGGGGCACTAAAGGGGAGCACTACTGTTTGTGGGCACTAAGGGTGAGCACTTCTGTGTGGGGGCACTAAGGGGGAGCACTACTGTGTGGAGGCACTAAGGGGAGCAATACTGTGTGTGGGCACTAAGGGGAAGCATTAATATGTGTGGGCACTAAGGGGGAGTACTACTGTGTTGGGGAAGTAAGGGGGAGTACTACTGTGTGGAGGCACTAAGGGGGGGTGCTACTGTGTGGGGGCACTAAGGGGAAGCATTAATATGTGTGTGCACTAGCCGGAGTACTACTGTGTGGGGGGGCTAAGGGAAGAATTACTGTGTGTGGTCATTAAGGGGAAGCATTAATATGTGTGGGTACTAGGCAGAGTACTACTGTGTGGGGGCACAAAGGGGGAGTACTACTGTGTGGGGGCACTAAGGGGAAGTACTACTGTGTGGGGGCACTAAGGGGAGCACTACTGTTTGGGGCACTAAGGGGTGCACTACTGTTTGGGGCACTAAGGGGTGCACTACAGTGTGGGGGCACTAAGGGGGAGAACTACTGTGTGGGGGCACTAAGGGGGAGCACTACTGTGTGGGGTCACGAAATGAGAGCACTACTGTGTGGGGGCACTAAGAGGGAGCACTACTGAGTGGGGGCACTAAGGGGGAGCACTACTGTGTGGAGGCACTTAAAGGGAGCACTAATGTGTGGGGGCACTAAGAGGGAGCACTGCTGTGTGGGGTCACTAAAGGAGAGCATTACAGTGTGGGGGCACTAGGAGGAGTACTACTGTGTGGGGGCAGTAAGGGGGAGTACTACTGTGTGGAGGAACTATGAGGGAGTACAACTGTGTGGGGGCACTAAGGGGAGCACTACTTTGTGGGGGCACTAAGGGGTGCACTACAGTGTGGGGGCACTAAGGGGGAATTCTACTGTGTGAAGGCACTAAGGGGGAGCACTACTGTGTGGTGGCACTAAGGGGGAGCACTACTGTGTGGGGGCACTACGGGGGAGCACTACTGTGTGGGGGCACTAAGGGGAAGCACTACTGTGTGGGAACACTAAGGGGGAGCCCTAATATGTAAGGGAACTAAGGGGGAGCACTACTGTGTGGGGGCACTAAGGGGGAGCACTACTGTGTGGGGGCACTAAGGGGAAGCATGAATATGTGTAGGCAATAGTGGGAGTACTACTGTTTGGTAGCAGTAATGGGGAGTACTACTATGTGGGCGCACAAAGGGGGAGTAATACAGTGTGGAGGCACTAAGGGGGAGTAATACTGTGTGGAGGCACTAAGGGGGAGTACTACTGTGTGGGGGCACGAAGGGGGAGTACTACTGTGTGGGGCACTAAGGGGAAGCATTAATATGTGTGGGCACTAGGCGGAGTACTACTGTGTGGGGGCACAAAGGGGGAGGACTACTGTGTGCGGGGCACTAAGGGGGAGTATTACTGTTTGGGGGCACTAAGGGGAGCACTACTGTGTGGGGGCACTAAGGGAAGCACTACTGTGTGGGGGCACTAAGGGGTGCACTACTGTGTGGGGGCACCAAGGGGTGCACTACTGTGTGGGAGCACTAAGGGGAGCACTACTGTGTGGGGGCACTAAGGCGTGCACTACTGTGTCGGGGCACTAAGGGGGAGTACTACTGTGAGGGGGCACTAAAGGGGAGCACTACTGTGTGGGGGCTCTAAAGGGGAGCACTACTGTGTGGGGGCACTAAGGGGTGCACTACTGTGTCGGGGCACTAAGGGGGAGCATTTCTGTGTGGGGGCACTAAGGGGGAGCACTACTGTGTGGGGGCTCTAAGGGGGAGCACTACTGTGTGGGGGCACTAAGGAGAATTACTACTGTGTGGGGGCACTAAGGTGGAGCACTACTGTGTGGAGGCACTAAGGGGAGCACTACTGTGTGGGGGCACTAATAGGGAGCACTACTGTGTGGAGGCACTAAGAGGGAGTACTACTACGTGGGGACAGTAAGGGGGAGTACTACTGTGTGTAGGCACTAAGGGGGAGTACTACTTTGTGGGGGCACTAAGGGGAAGCATTAATATGTGTTTGCACTAGGCGGAGTACTACTGTGTGGGGGCACAAAGGGGTAGCACTACTGTGTGGGGGAACTAAGGGGAACACTACTGTGTGGGGGCACTAAGGGGAGAACTACTGTGTGGGGTCACTAAGGGGAGCACTACTGTCTGGGGGCACTAAAGGCGAGTACTACTGTGTGGGGCACTAAGGGGAGCACTACTGTGTGGGGGCACTAAGAGGGAGCACTACTGTTTGGAGCCACTAAGGGGTAGTACTACTGTGTGGGGCCAGTAAGGGGGAGCACTACTGTGTGTAGGCACTAAGAGGGAGTACTACTGTGTGGGGGCACTAAGGGGAAGCATTAATATGTGTGTGCACTAGGCGGAGTACTACTATGTGGGGGCACAAAGGGGGAGCACTACTGTGTGGGGGAACTAAGGGGAGCACTACTGTGTGGGGGCACTAAGGGGAGAACTACTGTCTGGGGGCACTAAGGGGAGCACTACTGTCTGGGGGCACTAAGGGCGAGTACTACTGTGTGGGGGCACTAAGGGGTTGTACTACTGTGTGGGGGCACTAAAGAGTAGCACTACTGTGTGGGGGCACTAAGGGGAGCACTACTGTGTGGGGGCACTAAGGGGGAGTGCTACTGTGGGGGCACTAAGGAGGAGCACTACTGTGTGGAGGCACTAAGGCGGAGTACTACTGTGTGGGGGCACTAAAGAGGAGCACTACTGTGTGGCGGCATTAAGGGGAGCACTACTGTGTGGGGGCACTAAGGGGGAGCACTACTGTGAGGGGGCACTAAGGGAAGCACTACTGTGTGGGGGCACTAAGGGGGAGCACTACTGTGTGGGGGCACTAAGGGGGAGCACTACTGTGTGGGGGTTACTAAAGGGGAGTACTACTGTGTGGGGGCACTAAGGGGAGCACTACTGTGTGGGGGCACTAATAGGAAGCATTAATATGTGTGGGCACTTGGCAGAGTACTACTGTGTGGGGGCAGCTGGGGCATTGGGTGTGTAGAGATAGTCATTGGGCAGAATTAGAGTCTTAGTGAAATGAAACTGCTTCTTGAGAAGTTGGGAGATTCGCTGTATCACCTATGTTGGATTTATATCCACTGTGTACATACATTACATTACTTATCCTGTACTGATCCTGAGTTACATCCTGTATTATACTCCAGAGCTGCACTCACTATTCTGCTGGTGCAGTCACTGTGTACATACATTACTTATCCTGTACTGATCCTGAGTTACATCCTGTATTATACTCCAGAGCTGCACTCACTATTCTGCTGGTGCAGTCACTGTGTACATACATTACTTATCCTGTACTGATCCTGAGTTACATCCTGTATTATACTCCAGAGCTGCACTCACTATTCTGCTGGTGCAGTCACTTTGTACATACATTACTTATCCTGTACTGATCCTGAGTTACATCCTGTATTATACTCCAGAGCTGCACTCACTATTCTGCTGGTGGAGTAATGTGTGTTTCTCATGAGTCTAGCTAGTACATAATGCCATCAGACGGATTCTTGTGTCATGTTCGCTCGGTCTGATCTGGGTTGTGTTATCATCAGACGTTTAGACCATGTGGATCGGTGACTCAGGGTAAATGATGTCAGAGGGAGAGAATAGCGCAGGGCGATAACGCTGGCATGTGCCCGCCCAGGAATTCAGTGACTGACAGGCGAGGCGGGGATATGAGTCACCAGCACTTATGGGGTTAATAATGACTACAATGTTATTACAGATGGAAACGTTGGTAATTGTACGATCAATAAAAGAAGTACGTGATCCGTGAAGGATCGATGCAAATCCCATCATATCATTGTGATTATTAATGGTTATATTTTATATCAGAACCAATATGGCTGCCAGCACGGCGCCTGCAGCGGGTGCCACCCAGCTTTCCTGGAGTCTTGAGATATGTTTAAAAGTGCAGCCATACAGAAGATAGTCCTCTGTGAGCTCACACTTCTCACAGCTGAAGGTTTGTTACAGTTTTTTCTAGCTTTGACTCCATGAGCTCAGCAGCAGCGCAGATTTACTCCTCTCCTGACTGTTTGTTACAATGTATCAGTCTCGAGTCTAGACTAATAGCTCACAGAAGATTGCCTTGACAGGATACAGCTGTAACAAACCCTCAGCTGTGAGAAGTATGGATCGGATGTCAGCCTCTGCATATAAGCAAGAATGTTCCCTGCCAGCAAGCAGAGATCTTGAAAATGATGAGGAACTGAGAAAGCCTTCTAGAAAGTTGCAGAACTTCTTGCTATTTTGCTTCTTTCACATGAAATCATTTAGTAAATGTTGCTCCAGTCATTCGGTGCCAATAGATCAGGAGGTCAGGTGATCTGCGCCAGAAAACGGACATGAATCGCCGCGTGAAGACCGCCTAAGGGCTCATGCACACAAACGTATTTTCTTTCCACTTCCCTTCTGTTTTTTTTTGCGGACCGTATGCGGAATTATTCACTTCAATGGATCCGCAAAAACAACGGAAGGTATTCCATTTACGTTCCGCAAATAAGTAGTTCATGTCCTATTATTGTCCGCAAATCACGGTCCGAGGCCCCATTCAAGTCAATGGGTCCGCAAAAAATAGGGAACGCACACGGAACACATCCGTATTTCATTCGTATTTCGTTGATCTATACTGTAGAAATGCTACGCCCAGACCATATTGCTTATTTGTGTGGTGATTAACAAGTTACTGTTTCTGTTTCTGATCCGCAAAAAACGGATCGCATACGGAAACTATACGGATATGTTTTGTGGTATAACGGAACGGAAGAGGACTTAAATCAGAGAAAAAAAAAAACCCTAAGATACAGAACAACAGATCCGTAAAAAACAGACCGCAAAACAACAACGGTCGTGTTCATGAGCCCTAATATCTAGTGTCTACCGGCTGCAGTACCACTGGTGAGCACCAGGGGGCAGCACCACAACCCTCCATTCATCCAGTCTATCTCATGTGAGATTTCTCTTACAGGCAGTATCACACATGATAGGATTAGATACGGCTGCTCAGGACTCTCTCAGGCAGTATCACACATGATTGGATTAGATACAGCAGCTCAGGAGTCTCTCAGGCAGTATCACACATGATAGGATTAGATACGGCTGCTCAGGACTCTCTCAGGCAGTATCACACATGATTGGATTAGATACAGCAGCTCAGGACTCGCTGAGGCAGTATCACACATGATAGGATTAGATACAGCAGCTCACAATTCTCTCAGGCAGTATCACACATGATGGGATTGGATACAGCAGCTCACGACTCTCTCAGACAGTATCACACATGATAGGATTAGATACGGCAGCTCAGGCAGTATCACACATGATAGGATTAGATACAGCAGCTCAGGACTCTCTCAGGCAGTATCACACATGATAGGATTAGATACAGCAGCTCAGGACTCTCTCAGGCAGTATAACACATGATAGGATTAGATACAGCAGCTCACGACTTTCTGAGACAGTATAACACATGATAGGATTAGATACAGCAGCTCACGACTCTCTCAGGCAGTATCACACATGATAGGATTAGATACAGCAGCTCACGACTCTCAGGCAGTATCACACATGATAGGATTAGATACGGCAGCTCACGACTCTCAGGCAGTATCACACATGATAGGATTAGATACGGCAGCTCAGGACTCTCTCAGACAGTATCACACATGATAGGATTAGATACGGCAGCTCACGACTCTCTCAGACAGTATCACACATGATAGGATTAGATACGGCAGCTCAGGACTCTCTCAGGCAGTATCACACATGATAGGATTAGATACGGCAGCTCAGGACTCTCTCAGGCAGTATCACACATGATAGGATTAGATACGGCAGCTCACGACTCTCAGGCAGTATCACACATGATAGGATTAGATACGGCAGCTCAGGACTCTCTCAGACAGTATCACACATGATAGGATTAGATACGGCAGCTCACGACTCTCTCAGGCAGTATCACACATGATAGAATTAGATACGGCAGCTCACGACTCTCTCAGGCAGTATCACACATGATAGGATTAGATACGGCAGCTCACGACTCTCAGGCAGTATCACACATGATAGGATTAGATACGGCAGCTCAGGACTCTCTCAGGCAGTATCACACATGATAGGATTAGATACGGCAGCTCACGACTCTCTCAGACAGTATCACACATGATAGGATTAGATACGGCAGCTCAGGACTCTCTCAGGCAGTATCACACATGATAGGATTAGATACGGCAGCTCAGGACTCTCTCAGGCAGTATCACACATGATAGGATTAGATACGGCAGCTCACGACTCTCTCAGGCAGTATCACACATGATAGGATTAGATACAGCAGCTCAGGACTCTCTCAGGCAGTATCACACATGATAGGATTAGATACAGCAGCTCAGGACTCTCTCAGGCAGTATCACACATGATAGGATTAGATACGGCAGCTCACGACTCTCTCAGACAGTATCACACATGATAGGATTAGATACGGCAGCTCACGACTCTCAGGCAGTATCACACATGATAGGATTAGATACGGCAGCTCAGGACTCTCTCAGGCAGTATCACACATGATAGGATTAGATACAGCAGCTCAGGAGTCTCTCAGGCAGTATCACACATGATAGGATTGGATACAGCAGCTCAGGACTCTCTCAGGCAGTATCACACATGATAGGATGAGATACGGCAGCTCAGGACTCTCTCAGACAGTATCACACATGATAGGATTAGATACGGCAGCTCAGGACTCTCTCAGGCAGTATCACACATGATAGGATTAGATACGGCAGCTCACGACTCTCTCAGACAGTATCACACATGATAGGATTAGATACGGCAGCTTACGACTCTCTCAGGCAGTATCACACATGATAGGATTAGATACAGCAGCTCACGACTCTCTCAGACAGTATCACACATGATAGGATTAGATACAGCAGCTCACGACTCTCTCAGGCAGTATCACACATGATAGGATTAGATACAGCAGCTCACGACTCTCTCAGGCAGTATCACACATGATAGGATTAGATACGGCAGCTCACGACTCTCTCAGGCAGTATCACACATGATAGGATTAGATACGGCAGCTCACGACTCTCTCAGGCAGTATCACACATGATAGGATTAGATACGGCAGCTCACGACTCTCAGGCAGTATCACACATGATAGGATTAGATACAGCAGCTCAGAACTCTCAGGCAGTATCACACATGATAGGATTAGATACAGCAGCTCAGGACTCTCTCAGGCAGTATCACACATGATAGGATTAGATACAGCAGCTCACGACTCTCTCAGACAGTATCACACATGATAGGATTAGATACGGCAGCTCACGACTCTCTCAGACAGTATCACACATGATAGGATTAGATACAGCAGCTCAGGACTCTCTCAGACAGTATCACACATGATAGGATTAGATACAGCAGCTCAGGACTCTCTCAGACAGTATCACACATGATAGGATTAGATACAGCAGCTCACGACTCTCTCAGGCAGTATCACACATGATAGGATTAGATACGGCAGCTCAGGACTCTCTCAGGCAGTATCACACATGATAGGATTAGATACGGCAGCTCACGACTCTCTCAGGCAGTATCACACATGATAGGATTAGATACAGCAGCTCACGACTCTCTCAGGCAGTATCACACATGATAGGATTAGATACAGCAGCTCAGGACTCTCTCAGACAGTATCACACATGATAGGATTAGATACAGCAGCTCAGGACTCTCTCAGACAGTATCACACATGATAGGATTAGATACAGCAGCTCAGGACTCTCTCAGACAGTATAACACATGATAGGATTAGATACAGCAGCTCACGACTCTCTCAGACAGTATCACACATGATAGGATTAGATACGGCAGCTCAGGACTCTCTCAGGCAGTATCACACATGATAGGATTAGATACAGCAGCTCAGGAGTCTCTCAGACAGTATCACACATGATAGGATTAGATACGGCAGCTCACGACTCTCAGGCAGTATCACACATGATAGGATTAGATACGGCAGCTCAGGACTCTCTCAGACAGTATCACACATGATAGGATTAGATACAGCAGCTCACGACTCTCTCAGGCAGTATCACACATGATAGGATTAGATACAGCAGCTCAGGACTCTCTCAGACAGTATAACACATGATAGGATTAGATACAGCAGCTCACGACTCTCTCAGACAGTATCACACATGATAGGATTAGATACGGCAGCTCAGGACTCTCTCAGGCAGTATCACACATGATAGGATTAGATACAGCAGCTCAGGAGTCTCTCAGACAGTATCACACATGATAGGATTAGATACGGCAGCTCACGACTCTCAGGCAGTATCACACATGATAGGATTAGATACGGCAGCTCAGGACTCTCTCAGACAGTATCACACATGATAGGATTAGATACAGCAGCTCACGACTCTCTCAGGCAGTATCACACATGATAGGATTAGATACAGCAGCTCACGACTCTCTCAGGCAGTATCATACATGATAGGATTAGATACAGCAGCTCACGACTCTCTCAGGCAGTATCACACATGATAAGATTAGATACGGCAGCTCACGACTCTCTCAGGCAGTATCACACATGATAGGATTAGATACGGCAGCTCAGGACTCTCAGGCAGTATCACACATGATAGGATTAGAAACGGCAGCTCAGGACTGTCTCAGGCAGTATCACACAAGATAGGATTAGATACAGCAGCTCACGACTCTCTCAGGCAGTATCACACATGATAGGATTAGATACAGCAGCTCAGGACTCTCTCAGACAGTATAACACATGATAGGATTAGATACAGCAGCTCACGACTCTCTCAGACAGTATCACACATGATAGGATTAGATACGGCAGCTCAGGACTCTCTCAGGCAGTATCACACATGATAGGATTAGATACAGCAGCTCAGGAGTCTCTCAGACAGTATCACACATGATAGGATTAGATACGGCAGCTCACGACTCTCAGGCAGTATCACACATGATAGGATTAGATACGGCAGCTCAGGACTCTCTCAGACAGTATCACACATGATAGGATTAGATACAGCAGCTCACGACTCTCTCAGGCAGTATCACACATGATAAGATTAGATACGGCAGCTCACGACTCTCTCAGGCAGTATCATACATGATAGGATTAGATACAGCAGCTCACGACTCTCTCAGGCAGTATCACACATGATAAGATTAGATACGGCAGCTCACGACTCTCTCAGGCAGTATCACACATGATAGGATTAGATACGGCAGCTCAGGACTCTCTCAGGCAGTATCACACATGATAGGATTAGATACGGCAGCTCAGGACTCTCTCAGGCAGTATCACACATGATAGGATTAGATACGGCAGCTCAGGACTGTCTCAGGCAGTATCACACAAGATAGGATTAGATACAGCAGCTCAGGAGTCTCTCAGGCAGTATCACACATGATAGGATTAGATACAGCAGCTCAGGAGTCTCTCAGGCAGTATCACACATGATAGGATTAGATACGGCAGCTCCGGACTCTCTCAGGCAGTATCACACATGATAGGATTAGATACAGCAGCTCAGGAGTCTCTCAGGCAGTATCACACATGATAGGATTAGATACGGCAGCTCAGGACTCTCTCAGGCAGTATCACACATGATAGGATTAGATACGGCAGCTCCGGACTCTCTCAGGCAGTATCACACATGATAGGATTAGATACAGCAGCTCAGGAGTCTCTCAGGCAGTATCACACATGATAGGATTAGATACAGCAGCTCAGGAGTCTCTCAGGCAGTATCACACATGACAAGCTTAGATACACGGCGTACACAGGACAGGGGTGTGAGCTCACACTCACTGCACACATGGGGAGGGGGAGGGCGGACATCCTCTTCTACTTCCTATAGGGGGTGGAGATTTGGAAATGAAACTTGGAGAAGTTTGGGGCTGAGGAGTCACAACCCGGGCGCGGATTTAGGAATTCTCAGGTAATTCATATTGTAGAGGGGCTCTGCTCTGCTGGGCGTTAACCCCTGCTGTCCCTGAGTGCTGAGACGTCCAGCACATGGGGAGTTAACCCCTCTGTGTACAGTCTATAGGGCGTTTTCCTCCACCGCTCCCTCAGGTCTATGGAGTGCTACTATCTGTGCTGGGGTCTGCTGGGTCTTGTGGTTCTACGGTATCATGTGATGAGTCTTCTGGGGTCTTTTCCCCTTTGCATAGATTGTGGCCACACTTTAGTTTACAGCATGGATATACCTGTGTTTTTCTGTTTTGTTCCACCATACCCTTCTCTTCTTCCATGGTTCATCCTGAGCTATCTGGTTCATGAATAGAATGCTAGAATCACAGTAAAGACTGACACATATATGGGAATGAGTAAGGACTATTTACCTGCCATTCAGAGTCTAGGGGAAGCTTGGTGAGCTCCGCAATGGACATGGTAATGGTGACCAGTGCAGGATTTATTCTCTTTATTTCAAGGAAAAATCTTTGTGTTCTCCATTATTATTCCAGGCTGTAGGACCATATTGGAGCCGCTGGGACTTTCCTCTAGGGGGCGCCAGGAGGGCTGAGCCGCGCCTCGGGTTTATGTTTCTTGGAAAGAGGAACAAATGAAAGTGAAACATCCTAGACACAGCCGCAACAATGTAACAGAACAGTATGGGAGGATCCTGCACTGGCAGAGCTGGGGTTGTCTGATGTAGTAGAGCTGGGGTTGTCTGATGTGCTGTGTGTGTGTCTGATGTAGCAGTGCTGTGTGTGTGTCTGATGTAGCAGTGCTGTGTGTGTGTCTGATGCAGCAGTGCTGGGTGTGTGTCTGATGCAGCAGTGCTGGGTGTGTGTCTGATGCAGCAGTGCTGGGTGTGTGTCTGATGCAGCAGTGCTGGGTGTGTGTCTGATGCAGCAGTGCTGGGTGTGTGTCTGATGCAGCAGTGCTGGGTGTGTGTCTGATGCAGCAGTGCTGGGTGTGTGTCTGATGCAGCAGTGCTGGGTGTGTGTCTGATGCAGCAGTGCTGGGTGTGTGTCTGATGCAGCAGTGCTGGGTGTGTGTCTGATGCAGCAGTGCTGGGTGTGTGTCTGATGCAGCAGTGCTGGGTGTGTGTCTGATGCAGCAGTGCTGGGTGTGTGTCTGATGCAGCAGTGCTGGGTGTGTGTCTGATGCAGCAGTGCTGGGTGTGTGTCTGATGTAGCAGTGCTGGGTGTGTGTCTGATGTAGCAGTGCTGGGTGTGTGTCTGATGTAGCAGTGCTGGGTGTGTGTCTGATGTAGCAGTGCTGGGTGTGTGTCTGATGCAGCAGTGCTGGGTGTGTGTCTGATGCAGCAGTGCTGGGTGTGTGTCTGATGCAGCAGTGCTGGGTGTGTGTCTGATGCAGCAGTGCTGGGTGTGTGTCTGATGTAGCAGTGCTGGGTGTGTGTCTGATGTAGCAGACACTTCCCACCAGGTGCTCAACAATGCAGAGGCTGAGCTCCCCATGCTATTTGGAATCCAAATTCCCCCAATGATTTGTGTGAAACTTCTGGGGGGCTGGTGCTGTGGGTAAGTGGGGGGTGTTCTATATCCCGACCCTTCCCCTGTTCAGTGTCTTGTAATAAAAATCTCTGCGCATTTCTAATAGACATCAATTCCTCACCATTTCAAGATCTCTGCTTGCTGTCAGTGCTGAGTGTTTGTTACATTAGTATTCAGTCTACATAAAGGCCTCATGCACACGAACGTTGTTTGTTTCCGTGTCCGCTGTCCGCATCAGTATGTCCGTTCCGTAGCCCCACAAAAAAATTAGAATATGTCCTATTCTTGTCCGTTTTAGGCATTGTTACAATGGATCCACACAAAAAAAAACTGATGGCATACGGATTTTTTTATTTTTTTCCGGACCGCAAAACATATACAGTCGTGTGCATGTAGCCAAACTGATACAATGTATCAGTGCATGTAAAATGTAACAAACTATCAGGGCAGATGGGAGATTGGTGCTGCTGATGTGTGATTGTTTTTTCATGTGAAGCTCAACTGGATACGGTACAATTGTAGCAAACCCTCAGCTGTGAGAAGTACTTGGTCTATACAGGATCTCGGCTCTGTGATGCATTTAGATTTAGGCCCCTGACGTTTTGCCGAGGGCCCAGAAGTGGTGGCTGCGGCAGATACAACAGTATGGCTGTCCTTACAACGCAGATACAGTCACACAGCAACCAACGCCTCCCAGCCCGCCATTCATTCTCAACGGCCACCGACCACCAGGAGCTGCGTCTCAGGTGGTCACGATGACGTCACTGTGGCAGGATGTGGGTAATGGCCTGGTTCGCAGTTTGAAGCATAGAAAGGAACCAAGATGAGTATTTTTTTCTGTCACTTTTAGGGCAATACAGAGAGACATTATTACTACTGGGGACTCTTTAGGCCCCTTTCACATGAGCAACTTTTCCGCGTGGGTGCAATGCGTGAGGTGAACGCATAGCCCCCGCACTGAATCCGGACCCATTCATTTCAATGGGGCTGTGTACATGAGCAGTGATTTTCACGCATCAGTTCTGCATTGCGTGAAAAATCGCAGACAAAACTGACTGAATTTGCTTGCAAAATGGTGCGAGTTTCACTGAACGCATCCGGAGCCGATCCGTCACGCTCGTGTGAAAGAGGCCTTAGGGTTCTTATTACTACTGGGGGCACTTTAGGGGCCTTATTACTACTGGGTGCACTTTAGGGGCCTTATTACTGCTTTGGCTCTTTTGGGGGCCGTATTACTACTAGGGGCACTTTAGGGGCCTTATTACTGCTTTGGCTCTTTTGGGGGCCTTATTACTACTAGGGGCACTTTAGGAGCCTTATTACTACTGGGGGCACTTTAGGGGATCTTATTACTGCTGGGGGCACTTTAGGGGCCTTATTACTACTGGGGGCACTTTAGGGGCCTTATTACTACTAGGGGCACTTTAGGAGCCTTATTACTACTGGTGGCACTTTAGGGGATCTTATTACTGCTGGGGGCACTTTAGGGGATCTTATTACCACTGGGGGCACTTTAGGGGCCTTATTACTACTGGGGGCACTTTATGGGATCTTATTACTACTGGGGGCACTTTAGGGGCCTTATTACTGCTTTGGCTCTTTTGGGGGCCGTATTACTACTAGGGGCACTTTAGGAGCCGTATTACTACTGGGGACACTTTATGGGATCTTATTAATGCTGTGGCTCTTTTGGGGGCCGTATTACTACTACTGGCACCACTGCTACTGTGAGAGATTATTATTATGGAGCACAATGTGGAGGTCACTATTAATAACAGGGGCGCTCTCAGAGAGCATTTTCACTGTAGGGGGCACTATTAGCAATGAGGTTACTCTGGGAGATAATTATAATTGCACCATTACTATGGGGGGAATCTGTATGGCTGTTATTTCTTCAGTATAGTATTTGGGGGCACAGTATTAGGGGTAGCAGCAGGATGAAACTGTTAGGGCACCAGGAGGTGGACGATGTCTGTGTGGCAAACTCTAAGGCTATTTTCACACTTGCGGCAGGACGGATCCGACAGGCTGTTCACCCTGTCAGATCCATCCTGCCGCTATTTCGCCGGACCGCTGCTCCGTCCCTATTGACTATAATGGGAATGGGGACGGAGCTCCGGCGCAGCACGGCAGTGCACGGCGAAAGGCCGCCGGACTAAAAGTACTGCATGTCCGACTTTTTAGTCCGGTGGCCTCACACCGTGCTGTGCCGGAGCTCCACCCCCATTATAGTCAATGGGGACGGAGCGGCAGTCCGGCGGCACGACAAAATAGCGGCAGGACGGATCCGACAGGGTGAACAGCCTGTCGGATCCTTTCTGCTGCTAGTGTAAAAGTACCCTTAAGAGACAAGAAATAGCTGAAAGATATCATCATAGTGGTCTGGGCCGAAGATAAGGAAAGAGAACATCTACATTATAGGAGACATAGCTGGATATGACAGGTATATTTTGCTGTATTCTACTGTATGTTTGGTAGTGCTGAATGTAATGCCTATCCAAATATGCCTTTAGCACTTGGGGGGGGGCATATTTCACATTCACAATACAATGCCAGGGATGAATTTCAGTCCCAGTATGGCCCTGGGGAGGGGTATGTAAGGAGGGCGGGTGATGTCATGGTGACATGGAGAGATCTGGTGATGTTATGGTGAGAGGGAGGGGGTATATGGAGAGATCTGGTGATGTCATGGTGAGAGGGAGGGGGTATATGGAGAGGTCTGGTGATGTCATGGTGAGAGGGAGGGGGTATATGGAGAGATCTGGTAATGTCATGGTGAGAGGGAGGGGGTATATGGAGAGGTCTGGTGATGTCATGGTGAGAGGGAGGGGGTATATGGAGAGGTCTGGTGATGTCATGGTGAGAGGGAGGGGGTATATGGAGAGGTCTGGTGATGTCATGGTGAGAGGGAGGGGGTATATGGAGAGGTCTGGTGATGTCATTACTCATTTCAAATTCCAGACTATAAAGCACCCATCTCCTACTGTGCGGTAGAGGGGCGGAGGTTGGGGGTCATTGTTTTCTCCAGAAAGTAGAGCATAATTCAAAATAAATATGAGGTTTTATTGTCTCTCTCATTATTCCGTGTATGGGGCTTAATGCAAAACATTTTCAAGACCTCTGCTTGCTGAGGCAACAGCTGATTTTTCGCCCATGGTAGCATGAACAAATCATCTTCTGGCAGGATCGGCAGCCCACTCACAATTCCATGCTGGGCCACATCTAAGCACTGTTCAACCATAGCTTACTAGTTCAGGAATAGAATGCTAGAACTACAGTACAGACTGACCCATATAGAGACAGGCTAGATGGTAAAGGGAGTGGTAATATATGTCTATAATAATGTAGATGTATATACTGTGGAGAGCTGGGTGACGCCTCCTAAAGGTGCCATGACCTAATTTCTTATGTGTTCTGCCCAGGATGGAGGAGCAGCAGGTCCCCGATCCCCCGCAGAAGGAGGAAGAGACCATGAATGAGGAGACGGAGGACGACGTGGACGCCGAGGACGATGTGGACGCCAAACCCGACCGGAGTCAAAGATTATCGTTCTTCTCCAGGTGAAACCACCATTTACTACATCACTGATACAGGAAGGAATACAATCTATTGTGCAGTGGCCGGGTTTGGGGTGGCCCCAACGCTACGCTGGGTCCCCCGGACACTGTTGAGGTGTCACCACGTGTTTCTGCTCTCCAGAAGGGACGGTAAGGCATGCTGCACCCCAATGGGAAATCAGTCCAGAGAGTCCGGGTCTGCAGTAACCAGGGGGCTTCTTTACTGGAGGAGTTCAGGTGCAAAACAATTTAGGGGAGGCGTGGGGCCGGCTTCTCCAGTCTCCTTCGTGGCAGAAGAAGGGTTTGATGCTGAGGAAAGGCCTGAGCTAGCTGTCCCTCTCTCTCCTCAGAAGGCTGGTACACCGGTCCAAGGTTGGTGATCTAGCGTCTGTGGCAGCGTATCCCCGTATCAGCATCTTCTCCTGGTCACTCAGTAGTCTCGCAGAGTCTCCCCTCCAAGCACTGGTCCCTAACTGCAGAACACTAGGGGCTCGGACTGCTCTCCTTATACACAGTTTTTGCTGGACTAGAACCTTCTAGTGGGAGGGGTGGAGTGGAGAAGCTCAGCACAAACAGATACAATGTTACACTTTCCGTCCCTCATAGACTTGCATTAGAACTTCAGTGATACTCAGAGGCAATGACACAGCAGTTTTTCCAGACAAAAACAAGTTTCCAGACATAACAACAAAGCTAAAACCAGACATTCAAAAGGTCAGACTGTCTGCTTTTTTGTGGGAAATGTTTTTTTCCCTCCAAAACATGGTCTTCTTTAAACCAGGGGCGTTGTTAGGTCAAAACATTTGGCGCCTGAGCCTCGGATGTTATGCTGGCCTGGTAGCATTTATTATTATTATTATTATATTTTTTTTATTTATTTGGCTATTCCAGGGCCCTTTAATATTGATTGGATCTGGGCAATCCACCACAGATCATCCCCCCCCACCCCCCTTGTACTTTTTCCGCTGATCCGCTACTTGCGGGCTGCGCGGGCATGAGTTCAGTCACTTCAGTGCGCAATCCCGCCCTGCGGCGAGACCCGCCGCGGGAGGTCACGGGTGTCGCAGGATCATGAGTCGCAGAACAGAATTGCGCACTGAAGTGACTTAACTCATGTCCGCGCAGCCCGCAAGTACAGAGCGGATCAGCGGGGGTGGGATGATGATCTGTGGGGTTGCCTAGGGTCCACTCCTATCAATATTAAAGGGCCCAAGCAAAGATTTCTGCAGTGGTGAGGAAATGAAACATAACAGATATTGGAAGGTTACCGAATGTTGTATTACATAATGACTACACCTCATTTGCCTAAACCAGAACACCCCTTTAAGCATGCCTTTAATGTGCAATTTCAACACAGTGGGCGTGCGCCCTGGATGTTTTCAGACCCTAGAAATGCCCCTGCTTTAAACCCTATGGCAGCTGTGAGAAATTACCAGCTTCTCAATCAAAGCCCTAACAGTTTCACAGTATTTATTAACCCTTTCCACAGAGCCATGTAAATACAGTGATAATGAACAGGATATATGTCACAACATATATCTAAAATGCAGTTACACAGTATTAAACAGTATAAGTTACCCCTTTCAAGATAAATAAAGTATGAAGTTTTAACTCTGCATAGGGGATATAGGCAAATGTCAAAGTACTCCCTGTTCTCAGACATTTCAGGGGAGAGGATGACTGTAGGACAGGAGAATACAGTCTATTGCCCCCTGTTATCAGACATTTCAGGGGGGAGGATGACTGTAGGACAGGAGAATACAGTCTATTGCTCCCTGTTATCAGCCATTTCAGGGGAGAGGATGACTGTAGGACAGGAGAATACAGTCTATTGCCTCCTGTTATCAGCCATTTCAGGGGGGAGGATGACTGTAGGACAGGAGAATACAGTCTATTGCTCCCTGTTATCAGCCATTTCAGGGGAGAGGATGACTGTAGGACAGGAGAATACAATCTATTGCCCCCTGTTATCAGCCATTTCAGGGGAGAGGATGACTGTAGGACAGGAGAATACAGTCTATTGTCCCCTGTTATCAGCCATTTCAGGGGGGAGGATGACTGTAGGACAGGAGAATACAGTCTATTGCTCCCTGTTATCAGCCATTTCAGGGGAGAGGATGACTGTAGGACAGGAGAATACAGTCTATTGCTCCCTGTTATCAGCCATTTCAGAGGAGAGGATGACTGTAGGACAGGAGAATACAATCTATTGCTCCCTGTTATCAGCCATTTCAGGGGAGAGGATGACTGTAGGACAGGAGAATACAATCTATTGCCCCCTGTTATCAGCCATTTCAGAGGAGAGGATGACTGTAGGACAGGAGAATACAGTCTATTGCCCCCTGTTATCAGCCATTTCAGGGGAGAGGATGACTGTAGGACAGGAGAATACAATCTATTGCCCCCTGTATTCAGCCATTTCAGGGGAGAGGATGACTGTAGGACAGGAGAATACAGTCTATTGCCCCCTGTTATTAGCCATTTCAGGGGAGAGGATGACTGTAGGACAGGAGAATACAGTCTATTGCCCCCTGTTATCAGCCATTTCAGGGGAGAGGATGACTGTAGGACAGGAGAATACAGTCTATTGCCCCCTGTTATCAGCCATTTCAGGGGAGAGGATGACTGTAGGACAGGAGAATACAGTCTATTGCTCCCTGTTATCAGCCATTTCAGGGGGAGGATGACTGTAGTACAGGAGAATACAGTCTATTGCCCCCTGTTATCAGCCATTTCAGGGGAGAGGATGACTATAGGACAGGAGAATACAATCTATTGTCCCCTGTTATCAGCCATTTCAGGGGAGAGGATGACTGTAGTACAGGAGAATACAGTCTATTGCTCCCTGTTATCAGCCATTTCAGGGGAGAGGATGACTGTAGGACAGGAGAATACAGTCTATTGCTCCCTGTTATCAGCCATTTCAGGGGAGAGGATGACTGTAGGACAGGAGAATACAGTCTATCGCCTCCTGTTATCAGCCATTTCAGGGGAGAGGATGACTGTAGGACAGGAGAATACAGTCTATTGCTCCCTGTTATCAGCCATTTCAGGGGAGAGGATGACTGTAGGACAGGAGAATACAGTCTATTGCTCCCTGTTATCAGCCATTTCAGGGGAGAGGATGACTGTAGGACAGGAGAATACAGTCTATTGCTCCCTGTTATCAGCCATTTCAGGGTAGAGGATGACTGTAGGACAGGAGAATACAGTCTATTGCTCCCTGTTATCAGCCATTTCAGGGGAGAGGATGACTATAGGACAGGAGAATACAATCTATTGCCCCCTGTTATCAGCCATTTCAGGGGAGAGGATGACTGTAGGACAGGAGAATACAGTCTATTGCTCCCTGTTATCAGCCATTTCAGGGGAGAGGATGACTGTAGGACAGGAGAATACAGTCTATTGCTCCCTGTTATCAGCCATGTCAGGGGAGGGGATGACTGTAGGACAGGAGAATACAATCTATTGCCTCCTGTTATCAGCCATTTCAGGGGAGAGGATGACTGTAGGACAGGAGAATACAGTCTATTGCCCCCTGTTATCAGCCATGTCAGGCGAAAGGATGACTGTAGGACAGGAGAATACAGTCTATTGCCCCCTGTTATCAGCCATTTCAGGGGAGAGGATGACTGTAGGACAGGAAAATACAGTCTATTGCCCCCTGTTATCAGCCATTTCAGGGGAGAGGATGACTGTAGGACAGGAGAATACAGTCTATTGCCCCCTGTTATCAGCCATTTCAGGGGGGAAGATGACTGTAGGACAGGAGAATACAATCTATTGCCTCCTGTTATCAGCCATTTCAGGGGAGAGGATGACTGTAGGACAGGAGAATACAGTCTATTGCCCCCTGTTATCAGCCATTTCAGGGGGGAAGATGACTGTAGGACAGGAGAATACAATCTATTGCCTCCTGTTATCAGCCATTTCAGGGGAGAGGATGACTGTAGGACAGGAGAATACAGTCTATTGCTCCCTGTTATCAGCCATGTCAGGCGAAAGGATGACTGTAGGACAGGAGAATACAGTCTATTGCCCCCTGTTATCAGCCATTTCAGGGGGGAGGATGACTGTAGGACAGGAGAATACAGTCTATTGCCCCCTGTTATCAGCCATTTCAGGGGAGAGGATGACTGTAGGACAGGAGAATACAATCTATTGCTCCCTGTTATCAGCCATTTCAGGGGAGAGGATGACTGTAGGACAGGAGAATACAGTCTATTGCTCCCTGTTATCAGCCATTTCAGGGGAGAGGATGACTGTAGGACAGGAGAATACAGTCTATTGCCACCTGTTATCAGCCATTTCAGGGGAGAGGATGACTGTAACATAGTACATAAGGCCGAAAAAAGACATTTGTCCATCCAGTTCGGCCTGTCATCCTGCAAGTTGATCCAGAGGAAGGCAAAAAAAAAACTGAGGTAGAAGCCAATTTCCCCCACTTCAGGGGAAAAAATTCCTTCCCGACTCCAATCAGGCAATCAGAATAACTCCCTGGATCAACGACCCCTCTCTAGTAGCTATAGCCTGTAATATTATTACGCTCCAGAAATACATCCAGGCCCCTCCTGAACTCCTTTATTGTACTCACCATCACCACCTCCTCAGGCAGAGAGCTCCATAGTCTCACTGCTCTTACCGTAAAGAATCCTCTTCTATGTTTGTGTACAAACCTTCTTTCCTCCAGACGCAGAGGATGTCCCCTCGTCACAGTCACAGTCCTGGGGATAAATAGATGATGGGATAGATCTCTGTACTGACCCCTGATATATTTATACATAGTTATTAGATCTCCCCTCAGTCGTCTTTTTTCTAAAGTGAATAACCCTAATTTTGATAATCTTTCAGGGTACTGTAGTCCACCCATTCCAGTTATTACTTTAGTTGCCCTCCTCTGGACCCTCTCCAGCTCTGCTATGTCTGCCTTGTTCACAGGAGCCCAGAACTGTACACAGTCCTCCATGTGTGGTCTGACTAGCGATGTGTAAAGTGGTAGGACTATGTTCTCATCACGGGCATCTATGCCCCTTCTGATGCAACCCATTATCTTATTGGCCTTGGCAGCAGCTGCCTGACACTGGTTTTGCTGTTTATTAAAATTCCTAGGTCCTTTTCCATGTCAGTGTTACCGAGTGTTTTTACCATTTAGTATGTACGGGTGACTTGCATTATTCCTTCCCATGTGCATAACTTTACATTTGTCAGTGTTAAACCTCATCTGCCACTTATCTGCCCAAGCCTCCAATCTATCCAGATCCCTCTGTAGCAGTATACTGTCCTCTGTAGTATATATATATATATATATATATATATATATAGTATACTGTCCTCTGTAGTATATATACAGTATACTGTCCTCTATAGTATATATACACAGTATACTGTCCTCTGTAGTATATATATACAGTATACTGTCCTCTGTAGTATATATACAGTATACTGTCCTCTATAGTATATATACACAGTATACTGTCCTCTGTAGTGTATATATACAGTATACTGTCCTCTGTAGTATATATATATATATATATATATATATATATATATAGTATACTGTCCTCTGTAGTATATATACAGTATACTGTCCTCTGTAGTATATATACAGTATACTGTCCTCTGTAGTGTATATATATACAGTATACTGTCCTCTGTAGTATATATATATATAGTATACTCTCCTCTGTAGTATATATACAGTATACTGTCCTCTATAGTATATATACACAGTATACTGTCCTCTGTAGTGTATATATACAGTATACTGTCCTCTGTAGTATATATATATAGTATACTGTCCTCTGTAGTATATATACAGTATACTGTCCTCTGTAGTATATATATACAGTATACTGTCCTCTGTAGTATATATACAGTATACTGTCCTCTGTAGTATATATATACAGTATACTGTCCTCTGTAGTATATATACAGTATACTGTCCTCTGTAGTATATATACAGTATACTGTCCTCTGTAGTGTATATACAGTATACTGTCCTCTGTAGTATATATACACAGTATACTGTCCTCTGTAGTATGTGTGTGTATATATATATATATATATATATATAGTATACTGTCCTCTGTAGTGTATATATACAGTATACTGTCCTCTGTAGTATATATACAGTATACTGTCCTCTGTAGTGTATATACAGTATACTGTCCTCTGTAGTGTATATACAGTATACTGTCCTCTGTAGTGTATATACAGTATACTGTCCTCTGTAGTGTATATACAGTATACTGTCCTCTGTAGTATATATACAGTATACTGTCCTCTGTAGTATATATATAGTATACTGTCCTCTGTAGTGTGTATATATACAGTATACTGTCCTCTGTAGTATATATATACAGTATACTGTCCTCTGTAGTGTATATATACAGTATACTGTCCTCTGTAGTATATATATACTGTCCTCTGTAGTGTGTATATATACAGTATACTGTCCTCTGTAGTGTATATACTGTCCTCTGTAGTATATATATATACAGTATACGGTCCTCTGTAGTATATATACAGTATACGGTCCTCTGTAGTATATATACAGTATACGGTCCTCTGTAGTATATATACTGTCCTCTTTAGTGTAAATTACTTTACACAGTTTAGTGTCATCTGCGAAAATTTATATTTTACTGTGCAAGCCTTCTACAAGATCATTAATAAATATATTGAAGAGAATAGGGCCCAATACTGACCCCTGAGGTACCCCACTAGTGACAGTGACCCCTCCAGTACTGACCCCTGAGGTACTCCACTAGTGACAGTGACCCAATCTGAGTGTGTACCGTTAATAACCACCCTCTGTTTTCTATCATTTGCCATGCGCCAATCCTGTGGGACATTCCATGTCCGTATGGAGTCTGTAAATATCAGAAATAAGGGTCTGGCTATGACATTACTTAATTCCCTTAGGATACGGGGGTGTGTGCCATCTGGTCCTGGCGATTTGTCTATTTTAATCTTTTTAAGACGCCGCTGTACTTCTTCCTGGGTCAGACAGGACACTTTTAATGGGGAATTTATTTTTACATTCTGTGACTCATCTGACGGTTTATTTTCCTCCGTGAATACATTGGAGAAAAAAATATTTAACAGCTTTACTTTCTCCTCGTCGCTCTCTGCGACTCCCCCCTCATTACTCTTTAAAAGGGCCGACACCTTCAAATTTATACTTTTTAACATTTATATAATTGAAGAAGAATACAGTCTATTGCCCCCTGTTATCAGCCAGACCTCCGTACCAGGGGTGCACCTAGCCTTTCTGCTGCACCCCCCAAACTGCTATCAATTCATTCATAAGTTCTAGAAGGAATAATAATGGAATGCCACAACATAGCGTCAAAAGAATAGATGCTCCAGAATTGTTATTGCATGGGGAATGCATGAAGTTACTAAAACGGGCCTGTCAGGAGAGGTGAAAGGTCCTCTTTAAGGGTTGGATCCACACCTGTAGTTTCTGGACCATTTTTTTTTTTTTTTTTGTAACGTCAGGAGTGGATTCAAAAGGAATAACTCAAAACTTGGTGCAATTCCTAGCCTCAGCCTGTATCTGACATGCACCCTTCAGGGCAGGCAGCGGTCTAGTCTGCAGGAGTACACTGCACCCCCCAGTGCACTACCCAGAGCGGCCACTGGATGGCAGGAAAGCACTGAGGACCATCGATCACTAATCAGTGTCTCAGGTCTCCAGGATTAGTTGTTAAAAGTAAATGAACCCTTAGCTATCTGCAAGGAAACTCTTATCTGTGGATCATCCATTATATACCTTGTTAAAAGCTTTCCCAGGCTGAATTCTATTTCTCTCTGCTGTTCAGGAATCTGAAAAAGCTGGGTGGCAACCCCTGTTAGAACAGTAACACCTATATAAGTTGTAGCTCAGCTTTCCCAGGAGCAGATATTCAGAGCTGCATTCATAATTCTCAGGTTCAGGGGCGTAGCTATAGGGGGTGCAGAGGTAGCAGTCGCTACCGGGCCCAGGAGCCTGAGGGGCCCAAAGACCCTTGTGCCACATAAGACACTGGCATTATAGAAAGTGCATGCTGGTCAATTTACCCCTCTGGCTGGAGGGAAGGGGTTAGGTTAAGAATTTGGAATGGGGGGGGGGGGGTGCCCTTTCAATGTTTGCCTCAGGCAGCAGGAAGGATATGTGCTCCCCTGCACCTGGCCAACAAGCACTGAGGGACGGGGGCCCAAGCTGAACTCTTGCACCAGGGCCCATGAGCTTTTAGCTACGCCCCTGCTCAGGTTACATCATGTGTTACACTCCAGTCACATCCAGAGCTGCATTCATAATTCTCCTGTTTTGTCTTAAACTCCAGTCACATCTAAAGCCACACTTCACACAAGTCTTCTGTTATGCAATGTGACATGTTTGGTGACTTACAGCACAGAAGGGTCACTTTAGGGTCCCCACTCCTTCTCCTGTCATGTCTCCTGGTCCGGTTCTGTTGGTTTTCAGTGGTGAAGTCACATTTGCTGTCTTTACAACCCTGGTCACACTCGGTCATCATGGTCACACCATTCAGGTCATGTGATGCACATTGGGTACATGTCTGTTGTGTGCAGTTTCCATTGATTTCTTTTGAATGCAACACCGTGCACTGATACTATGTATACGCACTGTGCACTGATACTATGTATACACACCGTGCACTGATACTATGTATACACACTGTGCACTGATACTATGTATACACACTGTGCGCTGATACTATGTATACACACTGTGCGCTGATACTATGTATACACACCGTGCACTGATACTATGTATACACACACTGTGCACTGATACTATGTATACACACTGTGCACTGATACTATGTATACACACTGTGCGCTGATACTATGTATACACACCGTGCGCTGATACTATGTATACACACCGTGCACTGATACTATGTATACGCACCGTGCACTGATACTATGTATACACACCGTGCACTGATACTATGTATACGCACCGTGCACTGATACTATGTATACGCACCGTGCACTGATACTATGTATACGCACTGTGCACTGATACTATGTATACACACTGTGCACTGATACTATGTATATACACTGTGCACTGATACTATGTATACACACTGTGCACTGATACTATGTATACACACTGTGCGCTGATACTATGTATACACACTGTGCGCTGATACTATGTATACACACCGTGCACTGATACTATGTATACACACTGTGCACTGATACTATGTATACACGCCATACACTCAGACACCTTGGGGAAAGCAGCAGTATACAGGTGAGTGGGGGGGGGGGGGCAGCAGTATACAGGTGAGGGGGGGGCAGCAGTATACAGGTGAGGGGGGGGGGGGGGCAGTATACAGGTGAGTGGGGGGGGCAGCAGTATACAGGTGAGTGGGGGGGGCAGCAGTATACAGGTGAGTGGGGGGGCAGCAGTATACAGGTGAGTGGGGGGGGCAGCAGTATACAGGTGAGTGGGGGGGGGCAGCAGTATACAGGTGAGTGGGGGGGGGGCAGCAGTATACAGGTGAGTGGGGGGGGGGCAGCAGTATACAGGTGAGTGGGGGGGGGGCAGCAGTATACAGGTGAGTGGGGGGGCAGCAGTATACAGGTGAGTGGGGGGGCAGCAGTATACAGGTGAGTGGGGGGGCAGCAGTATACAGGTGAGTGGGGGGGGGGCAGCAGTATACAGGTGAGTGGGGGGGGCAACAGTATACAGGTGAGTGGGGGGGCAGCAGTATACAGGTGAGTGGGGGGGGCAGCAGTATACAGGTGAGTGGGGGGGCAGCAGTATACAGGTGAGTGGGGGGGGGGGCAGCAGTATACAGGTGAGTGGGGGGGGCAACAGTATACAGGTGAGTGGGGGGGCAGCAGTATACAGGTGAGTGGGGGGGCAGCAGTATACAGGTGAGTGGGGGGGGCAGCAGTATACAGGTGAGTGGGGGGGGGGGCAGCAGTATACAGGTGAGTGGGGGGGGGCAGCAGTATACAGGTGAGTGGGGGGGGCAGCAGTATACAGGTGAGTGGGGGGGGGGCACACGTGTTTTATGGTCAGGGTTTTGCTCTGCTCAGCAGTGAGGGGTCATTGCTGAATACACCCGGCAGGGCGGGGGTGGGGTGGGGCTCAATGGCCCATAGAAAACTCTGGTCGGACTCTGCTGAGTCAGGTGAAGCTGCTGAACTGCAGAGCAGCCTGGTCATGGTGGGCTACTGGGGAGGGGGCCACGGCAGAAAGCGGCAGATCCGGCGTGTTTTCAGATGCAGAGTGGAGTGCCACTTAATGAGGAGCCCAGGTAACTGTCTGCCCGGCCCTGGGGGGTCTCAGGTAATCCCCATCCTCTGACACTGGGGGAGGGGGGTCTCAGGTAATGCGCTGCGGAGGTCGCTGTTAGGGTCCATTCACATGTCCGTTGTTTCTTTCCTGATCTGTTCCGTTTTTTGCGGAACAGATCTGGACCAGTTCTGTACCCATTCATTTTCAATGGGTCCTGAAAAAAAATCAGACATTGAGCTGTCCGATTATTTTTTTTTTTTTCAGGACCCATTGAAAATGAATGGGTCCAGATCTGTTCCGCAAAAAACGGAACAGATCAGGAAAGAAACAACGGACATGTGAATGGACCCTTATGGGGGCGCTGCGGAGGTGGCTGTCATGGGGGCGCTGCGGAGGTGGCTGTCATGGGGGCGCTGCGGAGGTGGCTGTCATGGGGGCGCTGCGGAGGTGGCTGTCATGGGGGCGCTGCGGAGGTGGCTGTCATGGGGGCGCTGCGGAGGTGGCTGTCATGGGGGCGCTGCGGAGGTGGCTGTCATGGGGGCGCTGCGGAGGTGGCTGTCATGGGGGCGCTGCGGAGGTGGCTATCATGGGGGCGCTGCGGAGGTGGCTGTCATGGGGGCGCTGCGGAGGTGGCTGTCATGGGGGCGCTGCGGAGGTGGCTGTCATGGGGGCGCTGCGGAGGTGGCTGTCATGGGGGCGCTCTGATGAGCCGTGGTCTCTCTCTCGTTCTCTTTTTGGAAAGTTCCCTATTAAATCCCTCGTAAGGTGTGTGACATTGACGGGGTGGAGTCTGACAACCACTTGGCGATCTGGGGAGGTAGTTGTCAGGAGATTAGTCATTGCTTTGCTACAATAGAGCAGATTGCAGAAAGCCCAAAGCCGTGTGGGGGATGGGCTCATACAGGCACATGGGGTCAGATGAGGAGCGCCCCGTGTGGCCGGCGACCTGGATGCATCCTACAGCGCCTTATCACCATCTTCATCATCTCCTGACAGAAAAAAGAAAAATGACCCCGACAAGACGCCGCGACCGAACCAGCGCCTGGTCAGCCCCGAGCACCAGTACACCATGGACTACGGGAGGGTCGGCAAGTGTGTCATCATCAACAACAAGAACTTCCACGAGACAACAGGTGACCGGGGGAGGGGCCTAGTGTGGGGGAGGAGGGGCCTAGTGTGGGGAGGCGGGGCAAACGGAAAAGACACACTGAGAAGAACTATCTGTGCAGTTGCCTGTGGGTCAGGGTATAGATAAGCGGCATTCTCAGTGATGGCACCGCTGATCTCTAGTGAATGGATAGGCGGCATTCTCAGTGATGGCACCGCTGATCTCTAGTGAATGGATAGGCGGCATTCTCAGTGATGTCACCGCTGATCTCTAGTGAATGGCTAGGCGGCATTCTCAGTGATGTCACCGCTGATCTCCAGTGAATGGACAGGCTGCATTCTCAGTGATGTCACCGCTGATCTCTAGTTGATGGATAGGCGGCATTCTCAGTGATGTCACCGCTGATCTCTAGTAAATGGATAGGCGGCATTCTCAGTGATGTCACCGCTGATCTCTAGTGATGGATAGGCGGCATTCTCAGTGATGTCACCGCTGATCTCTAGTTGATGGATAGGCGGCATTCTCAGTGATGTCACCGCTGATCTCTAGTTGATGGATAGGCGGCATTCTCAGTGATGTCACCGCTGATCTCTAGTAACTGGATAGGCTGCATTCTCAGTGATGTCACCACTGGTCTCTAGTGATGGACAGGCTGCATTCTCAGTGATGTCACCGCTGATCTCTAGTAAATGGACAGGCTGCATTCTCAGTGATGTCACCGCTGATCTCTAGTGATGGATAGGCTGCATTCTCAGTGATGTCACCGCTGATCTCTGTTCCTCTCTTCTGCTACTCAGGGATGTGTATACGTAACGGCACAGATAAAGACGCCGGTGATCTCCTTTTTTGCTTCAAGAAACTGGGATTTGATGTAACGGTTTATAACGACAGAAGCTGCGAAGAAATAGAGAGACTGCTACAGAACGGTGAGTGCGGTGAGGAATGAGCGGGGTGAGCGCGGTGAGGGAGCAGGCAGGTGAGTGCGGTCAGTAATTAGCAGGGTGAGCGCGGTGAGGGAGCAGGCAGGTGAGTGTGGTGAGGGAGCGAGCAGGTGAGTGCGGTCAGTAATTAGCAGGGTGAGCGCGGTGAGGGAGCGGGCAGGTGAGTGTGGTGAGGGAGCGAGCAGGTGAGTGCGGTGAGGGAGCGAGCAGGTGAGTGCGGTCAGTAATTAGCAGGGTGAGCGCGGTGAGGGAGCGGGCAGGTGAGTGCGGTGAGGGAGCGAGCAGGTGAGTGCGGTGAGGGAGCGAGCAGGTGAGTGCGGTCAGTAATTAGCAGGGTGAGCGCGGTGAGGGAGCGGGCAGGTGAGTGCGGTGAGGGAGCGAGCAGGTGAGGAATGAGCAGGTGAGTGCGGTGAGGAATGAGCGGGGTGAGGGAGCGAGCAGGTGAGGGGGCGAGTGCGGTGAGGGAGCGAGCTGGTGAGCGCGGTGAGGGGGTGAGTGCGGTGAGGGAGCGAGCTGGTGAGTGCTGTGAGGGAGCGAGCGGGTGAGTGCTGTGAGGGAGCGAGCGGGTGAGTGCTGTGAGGGAGCGAGCGGGTGAGTGCTGTGAGGGAGCGAGCGGGTGAGTGCTGTGAGGGAGCGAGCGGGTGAGTGCTGTGAGGGAGCGAGCGGGTGAGCGCGGTGAGGGGGTGAGTGCGGTGAGGGAGCGAGCTGGTGAGTGCGGTTAATGAGCGTTAACAGACGGCTGCCTTATAAAATGACAGGAGTGTAATAAGCGCCTGGTGAACGTCACCCAGCTTTCCCACACACGTGACCCTGAGCGCTTTCTTCTTCTCTCGTCAGTGGCGCAGCAGAATCACAGCGACAGCGCTTGCTTTGCCTGCATCCTGCTGAGCCATGGAGAAGAAGGACAAATCTACGGCACTGACGGGGCGATGGCGATAAAAACTCTGACCACCCTGTTCCGGGGAGATAAGTGTAAAAGTCTCGTCGGGAAGCCGAAACTCTTCTTTATCCAGGTAAGTCGGCTCCAAACCGGACTGGTGCACTGAAAGCCCACAGCTCACTGGTACACGGCTCCATACCGCAGCATGTCACTGGTACACTGCTCCATACCGCAACATGTCGCTGGTACACGGCTCCATACCCCTGCATGTCGCTGGTACGCGGCTCCATACCCCTGCATGTCGCTGGTACGCGGCTCCATACCCCTGCATGTCGCTGGTACGCGGCTCCATACCCCTGCATGTCGCTGGTACGCGGCTCCATACCCCTGCATGTCGCTGGTACGCGGCTCCATACCCCTGCATGTCGCTGGTACGCGGCTCCATACCCCTGCATGTCGCTGGTACGCGGCTCCATACCCCTGCATGTCGCTGGTACGCGGCTCCATACCCCTGCATGTCGCTGGTACGCGGCTCCATCCCCCTGCATGTCGCTGGTACGCGGCTCCATACCCCTGCATGTCGCTGGTACGCGGCTCCATACCCCTGCATGTCGCTGGTACGCGGCTCCATACCCCTGCATGTCGCTGGTACGCGGCTCCATACCCCTGCATGTCGCTGGTACGCGGCTCCATACCCCTGCATGTCGCTGGTACGCGGCTCCATACCCCTGCATGTCGCTGGTACACGGCTCCATACCCCTGCATGTCGCTGGTACACGGCTCCATACCCCTGCATGTCGCTGGTACACGGCTCCATACCCCTGCATGTCGCTGGTATACGGCTCCGTACCCCTGCAGTCTTACATTTTCCACGCCACCCCCCTCTGCACTGCCCTCCATTTCTGCCAGATTCCACCCTATTTGCTATTCAGCTCCCACAGATTTTACTGGTCCCACCGTGACCCGGCTGCTCCATAAAGTCTATTGGGCTTTATAACCAATAATGTTCACATTCACCGACAGCAAGCAGAGATCCCAGAAATAAGGAAACACAAAGTCTATTAGTAAGTTACAGAACTTTCCATTATATTAGGATTAAGGTTTATTGACATTAAAACCAGAAATCCCAGTTATGAATAATCTGTGACTTCACCGGGAACAATAGGGACTCAGTGCCGGTCCTGCACCTGCCACTTACTATCCCGGAATCCAGCGCCCCATCCCCCCCCCCCCCCGGAATCCCGTCTGCCCAGCGTCTTCTGGGTACTTAATATTTGGTAATAATGAGGGGACTTTCTGTGATTTTTGCAGTGGATTGCATCCAGCCGCCACAGACACCAGTTAAAGGGATGGGACTGGCAGACAATCCCATTCTTGTGTGGATCCTGAAGGGAAGCATTGTATACTCCAGTCACATCCAGAGCTGCAGTCACATCTCTCCAAGCTGAAGTTGCTATAATGAAGTGGTCTCTGCTGCACTGCATTCTCAGTGAGGTTCAGGGGCGGATTGGCCATAGACCTTACAGGGAAATCTCCCGGGGGGCCACCTGGGCCCTCCTCACTGCCGCCCAGTGGAAGGTTTTGGGGATGTATTTTGTGCTGGACTGTGGTATTTGGCTCTGTTGTGGCGGTATAATGTGCACAATGTGGTATTGCTCGCCCTGCCTTCCATCAATTTGGACCCAACTACAAAATGGGGCCACTCTTAGTATTTTGTTAAATTCCCAGTCTGCCCCTGGTGTGTATTGGATATGTTCACTCCGTAGGCTGCTGAGTTGAGTGCAGCACTGGGTGTGACTAGTGTATAAGCCATATGTCTCCCAGGTGTCTGGCTCTGTGGATTTCCAATCTTCAAAGCTTAATCTTTGTGTAGTAAAAACTTTCTAATAAACAATGCCTTCAGTTCAATATGGTCGAGATCTCCGCTTGCTGCAGTGAATGGAAAGACTACTCACATCTGAGGGTTTGTAACAGTTGTACCCAATCTAGACAATGCTCTATGAGCTACACAAATGAGCACCACATCCCTCTCCTGTGCTAATAGTTTGTTACAATGTATCAGATATCGTACAGACTGGATACATTGGGGGTCATTTACTAAATGCACCATGTCAATTTTCAGCGTAAAAAGTCATAAAACTCATTTTTGTGACTTTTTTTTAACGGCCATGTGACAATATTCTATTGCACGGATATTTTTACGCCATACTTGCCACATGGAAGTGGTGGGGGCCAGGACCCAGCTGATTTATCATCTTTTATGACTGGAGACAGGCGTAAAGGGGGAATAAAAACTACTCCAGTCAGTGTCTATCAGTCGGGGGCTGAAGTAGTTTACGCTCCAGGTGCACGGACTGCCGGAGGTGCAAGCCTCGCCATAAATTAGCCTAATCCTAGTCAGCACAGAGGGAAACAAAGAACAGCGTAAAATGCTGGTCTTTGTAAATGACCCATTTTGTATCGGAGGCTGGGCAGACTGGGTGCATTGCATGGGAGGCTGGGTGCATTGCATGGGAGGCTGGGCAGACTGGGTGCATTGCATGGGAGGCTGGGCAGACTGGGTGCATTGCATGGGAGGCTGGGCAGACTGGGTGCCTTGCATGGGAGGCTGGGCAGACTGGGTGCCTTGCATGGGAGGCTGGGCAGACTGGTTGCCTTGCATGGGAGGCTGGGCAGACTGGTTGCCTTGCATGGGAGGCTGGGCAGACTGGGTACTTTGTATAGAAGGATTATGGCCAGCTTTATCCGGATAATAACATCATTATCCATCTTTCTGGTCCATGATCCATTAAGATGTAACTGCAGCTCCTGGGCCCTAATGTAAACACTGTTATAGGGCCCCACTGATCATGTGTCCTCCTATGTGGCAGACAGGTCTTTGGGCCCCTCAGGCACCAGGGCCCGTGTGCTACCTCTATAGCAATACCTCACAAGTCAGGGAGTTGGCAGTGTTCCATTCTCCGGATAATGGGTACAGTAGGTGATTGTTCGTCACATATCTTGGCGCTGGTTTCGTCTGATCCCCAGGGTTTTTTCCTGCCCGTTTACCTGACATTTTACTTCTGCCAAAACCAACAGCATGTTCCACAACAGTCAGTCAGTGACGCTGCCTTGTCCCATTCCAGGCCTGCCGGGGCTCGGAGTTCGATGAGGGGATTCAGACCGACTCGGGGCCCGCCAACGACTCTATGGAGACAGATGCCAGTCCCAGATACAAGATCCCGGTGGAGGCCGACTTTCTCTTTGCCTATTCAACGGTACCAGGTAAATGGTGACCACAAGCGCCCCATCGAGCTAGCGCCTGCGCAGGGACTGTATAGGGGAGCGGTTCCCACATTAATGGCATGTCCCAGTGCAGGACCCCTCCATCCCCCACTGCTCCATATCACCAAACCAGTGAGGGGGGAACCAACCCAGGACCTTCCCTTCTCACCTCTAAGCAAACAAGCATCAGTAGGGGCCCGTGTATTTCTGCTGTAGGGCCCCGCGCCTCTATGGACGGAGCAGTCACGGATCAGGTCCCGGCCTCTCCTGCCAATGACACGTCTCTGCCCTGTGATGCGTCCGTGTATGATCTCGGGGCTCGCAGGGAGGTCGGTGACGGTTCCCACAAGGGCATGGGGCTCTGGAGTAGTCGCCGGCGGACTAAGCAATGATCTATAGTCCTAGTATTCAGATCTATATAGTACATGGCGTATAATCCATTATATTAGATTACATGCAACATATACTGTACTATCAGATCTCTGTATAGTCCTCAGTCCCATACATGTATGTTTACTATGTACTCTCTAGTAATGGTGTATGATCCCTTATATTATTAGAGTATTACTGTAGTGTTCTTAAAGGGGTTTTCCAGGCTCACGATATTGATGACCTTTCCTTGGGATCGGACACTCTGCACCCACCAAGCGGGGGTTCCCTGCAGCCTCCAGCGCCGGGACTAGCACTTTAAATGGAACAGGAAGCACAGCGCCGTTCAAAGTGTAGTGGCCATCCTGGGTTACTGCAGTTCAGCCTTCATTGAAGTGAATGGCAGTGACCCGACATGACCCCTATGAACGGATCTATGCTTCCCATTCCACTCTAAGTGCTGGTTCTGGTGCTGGAGGCTGAGAGGGGGTGTCAGGTGTCGGACCCTCACAGATCAGATATTAATGACCTATCCTGAGGACAGGTCTGCAATGTCATGGGGCTGGAAACCCCTTTAATATTAAAGGGATTATCCCATGACTAATGTAAAAAATGAAAATCGGACATTATATAGAACATTACGACCTCTTTCTAACAAAGCTAGAACCAGCCCTGTACCTCACATGGATCCAGAGATCTCCCCATTCATTACTACCTTTATATCAAGCTGGCAGCTCAAGGAGAGTGTCCTTTCTGCTGCAGCTCAGGAGGCGTGTCCTTTCTGCTGCAGCTCAGGAGGCGTGTCCTTTCTGCTGCAGCTCAGGAGGCGTGTCCTTTCTGCTGCAGCTCAGGAGGCGTGTCCTTTCTGCTGCAGCTCAGGAGGCGTGTCCTTTCTGCTGCAGCTCAGGAGGCGTGTCCTTTCTGCTGCAGCTCAGGAGGCGTGTCCTTTCTGCTGCAGCTCAGGAGGCGTGTCCTTTCTGCTACAGCTGCCCCTATCACAGCTCAAGAGGAAGGATGAAGGATGAAACTGAGCATATGCGGCCTTCTAAGTGAGCAGGTCAAAGAAATGAGGAGAAAAAAAAACAGCAGTTGGTGCTATATAGAGACATTTTATTAATTTATTTTTTAGCTATACAAAATTTTGAATTAAATGCATCTAGAAAAAGTATTCAGATCCAGGTGCTGGCTTGAAAACTGTAGAATATTTTTCGTGGGAGAACCCCTTTAACCACTTACCGCTACTGAAACGCCGAAAGGCGTCATCTCTTGCGGCTCCCCCAGGCTACGCTAACGCCGATTGGCGTCATCTCGCGTGAGCCGAGATTTCCTGTGAACGCGCGCACACAGGAGCGCGCGTTCACAGGAACGCATAGTGCACAAGTTCTTCTGCAGCCTGCCGGCCGCGATCATTGGCTGGCAGGCTGTAGATTTTTGAATGGACAAATGAAATGCTTATATCAGACGCTATTTTGAAAATAGCGTCTGATATAAGTGCTGCCTGGTTCTGGTGGTCCCTTTCGCTTGGATCGACCACCAGAGGACACAGGCAGCTCTGTAAGTAGCACCAAACACCACACTACACATTAGACATTACCCTGTCATTTATTTAACCCCTTATTTAGCACCTGATCGCCCATATTAGACTCCCTGATCACCCCCTTGTCCACCCCCTGTCACTGATCACCCCCCCTGTAAGGGTCCCTTATCACCGCCAGTTAGTTAGCTACTTGCTAGGTAGTTTAGCGCCCACCGCACCGCAGTCACCGATTAGTCGCTGATTAGCGTCATCGCTGTCGCTAATCAGCACTAGTACTATATAGTATCTGTAAGTGATCAATACTGATCGCAATCAGATCTATATCAGTACATTAGGGTCACCTTAGGTTCTACAAAAAACGCAGTGTTCGCCCGATCAGGCCCGATCTTGTGCGCACACTTGCGTTCAGTCCGCCCCACCGCAGTGACAGAATTTTTTTTTCTGATCACTGCAAAAACACCGTAAAATCACTGCGGCGCTATAAAGATCACTTTTGAGCTTTCTGGATCTTTATTAGCGGTCGCAGCTTTACTTCTCAAGCACTCCTTTTTACTAGGCAGGTGTGCTCTTTTTCCTGGGTAGTCTGAGAGGAATACCCCCTAAATTTAGTGAACCCAAAATGTCAAACAAGGGGTATTCCGCTGAAGAGGCCTATAGGATTCTGGCCGATGGGGGTGCCTCACCCGCTGAATCCAGTGGTTCAGAATATGAACCTGTAGACAGCAGTGGCACTCTAACCGCTAGTGAGGATGACGAGGTAGAGGTCCCTGCTACGGTCAGGCGTACCCGACCCCATGTCAGAGTTCTGCATACCCCGCGTGATGAGCCTCATTTGCAGCAGAGTGGTGCTAGCGCTGATCTTGTTTATGGTGCGGCATACACCAGCAGCGCAGCACATCCTGGACCTTCTACCAGCACTGCCGTATTCCCTGGTGAAGTGGCGAGCACCAGAAGGGCAGTTCCAGCAGGTACGGTGGCACGTGCAATAACTCACCCGTCGCAGCCACCGCGTTCACAGGCCCGTAGAGCCCTTAGTCTCCCAGAGGTGCTGGCAAATCCCAATTGGCAATCCCCTGCTTCCACCACACCCGTATTGCCCCCTTTCACCGCCCAGTCTGGAGTTCGCGTGGAGACGGCTCAGTTAGGATCGGCCCTTCAGTTTTTTGAGCTGTTCTTCACAGCGGATCTCTATGACCTAGTTGTGGCAGAAACCAACCGCTACGCCACACAGTTTATTACCGCCAATCCGGAAAGCTTCTATGCCCAGCCTTTCCGGTGGAAACCAGTCACCGTTTCCGAGTTAAAAAATGTTTTTGGGCCTTCTCCTCAGCATGGGTCTAACAAAAAAAAATGTATTGCGGTCATATTGGTCTAAAGACCCAATACATTACATGCCCATGTTCTCTGCTGCAATGTCCAGGGCATGTTTTGAGGGCATCATGTGCTTTATGCATTTTACGGACAATAGCACCTGTCATCCAAGAGGCCACCCTGCTTATGACCGGCTCCACAAGATTCGGCCCCTCATTGACCGTTTGTCATCCAGATTTGCAGATGCGTATACCCCCAATCAGAACACCTGCATAGACGAGTCCCTAGTACATTTTACCGGGCGCCTTGGCATCAAACAGTACATCCCCAGCAAGCGCGCCCGGTATGGGGCCAAACTGTATAAGCTCTGTGAAAGGGCCACAGGCTATACATATCGTTTTAGGGTCTATGAGGGAAAAGACTAAAAACTGGAGCCGGTCGGATGTCCTGACTACCTGGGGAGCAGTGGCAAGATTGTCTGGGACTTGGTGTCACCCTTACTCCACAAGGGGTACCACTTATACGTGGAACATTTTTACTCAAGCGTGGCCCTCTTTTGGCACATACATCTAGTCGGAATTCAATGCTGTGGCACCGCGCGAACTAGTCGCCGGGGCTTCCCCCAACGGCTCGTCAGTACCCGACTTGCACGGGGGGAGAGTGCTGCCTTGTGTGACCAAGAACTGCTCGCGGTGAAGTGGAGGGACAAGAGGGACGTTTACCTTCTGTCCACCATTCACGCAGACACGACAGTACAAATTGAACGGGCAACTGGAGTCATTGTGAAACCCCTCTCTGTCCATGACTATAACCTTCACATGGGAGGGATGGACTTCAATGACCAGATGTTGGCTCCCTATTTAGTGTCCCGCCGCACCAGACGCTGGTATAAGAAGGTGTCTGTATATTTAATTCAATTGGCGCTGTACAATAGTTTTGTTCTCTACAGTAAGGCTGGGAGAACGGGATCCTTCCTAAAATTCCAGGAAGAGATCATTTCGGAACTCCTGTATCCAGGAGGGTCCGTGCCCCAAGTCCCTGATGTAGTTAGCCGGCTACATGGCAAACACTTCCCGAGTGTCTATCCTGGTACCCCAACTCAACGTTCCCCAAGAAAAAGATGTTGTGTCTGTAGCAGGGCTGGAATAAGGCGTGACACCACCGTTTTTTGTCCTGACTGTCCTGACCAGCCTGCCCTATGCTTAGGGGAGTGTTTCTGCAAGTACCACACACAGGTACACTATTAGTGTAGGGATCGCGTCACACAGGACAGGCACACAGGGCTATTAGGGCCATTTCACACAGAGCTGCCACAAACCTCTCCTTTCACCTGGGACAAAGTGCATAACGTACTTCGCCACATCTCTGGGCGATTTGCGCTTTGCACATTGTCCTATGGGGAAGGAGAGGTTTGTCCTCTAAAGGTAAAAAAAATAAAAAATAAAAATCACCGGTAAGCAAAAAAGTTATTGTTCTGTTTCAAAAGTTTATAAAAGTTAATGTTCTCTAAAGTTAATGTTAATAAATTTATTGCGTTGCGGCCTGTTTTTTTTTTTTTTTTTTTTTACCTTCCAGGTGGACCAACCGATCGACCAGCTGCAGCACTGATGTGCATTCGGACAGAAGCATTGCGCTGCTGTCAGATTACACGCAAGTCGGTGTATGCGGCGCTGCAAGACGAGATTTCTCCTCTGCAGTAAAAGATATGTTTGCCGAGGCTTATGAGCTGAGGAGGTGGCGGTGTTCATATGCTTTGGCAAACACTTTGTATATATATAAAAAAAAAAATCCCAGCAATGATTTATTCATCCACATCGATTGATGTGAATGGAGAAATCGGGTTTGCCAGGGCATACGAGCTAAGTGGGTATGGATGTTGGGCGGAGCTCCTATGTCCTGGCAGACGCCTTTCCCCTCCTTTTTCTTTTTTTGGCAGAGATTTTTTCATCCACATTGATCGATGCGAATGAAGAAATCTGTGCCGTTCATTTGTTCTTTCAGCCCAGAGGCTGAGCGGAAAAAAAAAATCTTATTACCCGTATGCTCAATATAAGGAGAATAGCAGAAACTCCTAATGCTGGGCATACATGTAATGATTGCGGAGACCCTCAAATGCCAGGGCAGTACAAACACCCCACAAATAACACCATTTTGGAAAGAATACACCCCAAGGTATTCGCTGAGGGGCATATTGAGTCCATGAAAGATTGAAATTTTTGTCCCAAGTTAGCGGAAAGGGAGACTTTGTGAGAAAAAACGAAAAAAATCAATTTCCGCTAACTTGTGCCAAAAAAAAAATATTTCTTTGAACTCACCATGCCCCTCATTGAATACCTTGGGGTGTCTTCTTTCCAAAATGGGGTCACATGTGGGGTATTTATACTGCCCTGGCATTTTAGGGGCCGTAAAGCGTGAGAAGAAGTCTGGGATCCAAATGTCTAAAAATGCCCTCCTAAAAGGAATGTGGGCCCCTTTGCGCATCTAGGCTGCAAAAAAGTGTCACACATGTGGTATCTCCTTACTCAGGAGAAGTTGGGGAATGTGTTTTGGGGTATCTTTTTACATATACCCATGCTGGGTGAGAGAAATATCTTGGTCAAATGCCAACTTTGTATAAAAAAAATGGGAAAAGTTGTCTTTTGCCAAGATATTTCTCTCACCCAGCATGGGTATATGTAAAATGACACCCCAAAACACATTCCCCAACTTCTCCTGAATACGGAGATACAAGATGTGTGACACTTTTTTGCAGCCTAGGTGGGCAAAGGGGCCCATATTCCAAAGAGCACCTTTCGGATTTCACTCCTCATTTTTTACAGAATTTGATTTCAAACTCCTTACCACACATTTGGGCCCCTAGAATGCCAGGGCAGTATAACTACCCCACAAGTGACCCCATTTTGGAAAGAAGACACCCCAAGGTATTCCGTTAGGGGCATGGCGAGTTCCTCGAATTATTATTTTTTTGTCACAAGTTAGTGGAAAATGATGATTTATTTTTTTTTCTTACAAAGTCTCATATTCCACTAACTTGTGACAAAAAATAAAAACTTCCATGAACTCACTATGCCCATCACGAAATACCTTGGGGTGTCTTCTTTCCAAAATGGGGTCACTTGTGGGGTAGTTATACTGCCCTGGCATTCTAGGGGCCCAAATGTGTGGTAAGGAGTTTGAAATCAAAATGTGTAAAAAATGCCCTGTGAAATCCGAAAGGTGCTCTTTGGAATGTGGGCCCCTTTGCCCACCTAGGCTGCAAAAAAGTGTCACACATCTGGTATCTCCGTACTCGGGAGAAGTTGGGGAATGTGTTTTGGGGTGTCTTTTTACATATACCCCTGCTGGGTGAGATAAATATCTTGGCAAAAGACAACTTTTCCCATTTTTTTATACAAAGTTGGCATTTGACCAAGATATTTATCTCACCCAGCATGGGTATATGTAAAAAGACACCCCAAAACACATTCCTCAACTTCTCCTGAATACAGAGATACCAGATGTGTGACACTTTTTTGCAGCCTAGGTGGGCAAAGGGGCCCATATTCCAAAGAGCACCTTTCGGATTTCACAGGTCATTTTTTACAGAATTTGATTTCAAACTCCTTACCACACATTCGGGCCCCTAGAATGCCAGGGCAGTATAACTACCCCACAAGTGACCCCATTTTGGAAAGAAGAGACCCCAAGGTATTCGCTGATGGGCATAGTGAGTTCATGGAAGTTTTTATTTTTTGTCACAAGTTAGTGGAATATGAGACTTTGTAAGAAAAAAAAAATAAAATCATCATTTTCCGCTAACTTGTGACAAAAAATAAAAAGTTCTATGAACTCATATGCCCATCAGCGAATACCTTAGGGTGTGTACTTTCCGAAATGGGGTCATTTGTGGGGTGTTTGTACTGTCTGGGCATTGTAGAACCTCAGGAAACATGACAGGTGCTCAGAAAGTCAGAGCTGCTTCAAAAAGAGGAAATTCACGTTTTTGTACCATAGTTTGTAAACGCTATAACTTTTACCCAAACCATTTTTTTTTTTACCCAAACATTTTTTTTTTTATCAAAGACATGTAGAACAATAAATTTAGAGCAAAATTTATCTATGGATGTCGTTTTTTTTGCAAAATTTTACAACTGAAAGTGAAAAATGTCATATTTTTGCAAAAAAAATCGTTAAATTTCGATTAATAACAAAAAAAGTAAAAATGTCAGCAGCAATGAAATACCACCAAATGAAAGCTCTATTAGTGAGAAGAAAAGGAGGTAAAATTCATTTGGGTGGTAAGTTGCATGACCGAGCAATAAACCGCTAAAGTTGTGGAGTGCCGATTTGTAAAAAAAAGGGCCTGGTCACTAGGGGGGTATAAACCTGTGGTCCTTAAGTGGTTAATTTATACTTCCGTGATTTTATGTAGCTTAATTGGTGTATTAATGAGAACGAAGTTCTGCAGCTTTCATATTCAAAATGCTTGCTGTCAGTGAACAAGAACACTCATGTTTCCATTCAGAGGCAGTAAACGTGTACAAAGCTAATCCTGCTCTCAGCTGAGGGTTTGCTACATTTGTATTTATTCTAAACAATGCTCCATGAGCTAAACCCAGCAGCAGCACTAATCTCGCTTGCTAGTTTGCTACAATGTATCATTCTGGGGCAGAATATTGTCTAGACTGGATACAATTGTATCTCCTTCTCAACCGAGAAGATGTCAAGACTAGGTGAAAATGGTTAGGAGAAGAAACACAAAGTCTAATTGGGAATTTGTAAAGCTTCTCATTTACAAGGTGCTTAAAGGGGTATTCCCATCTGGCACATTGATGGCATACCGCTAGATTAATGCACGCTATGCCATCAATGTCTCCAGAACAGGACTTTCGAAGTGAACAGGGAGCAGCCGCGCATGTGTGGGCACCGCTCACTGCTACGGCCTCAGGTTCAGCTATTTCCGGCAGTCCCATGGCGATGAATGGAGCAGCGGCCGCACCTGAATTGTGCGCTCTACATTCACCACTATGGGACTTAATAGCCAAGCACGCGCACCCCCATGACAATGGAGGGCACACTGTGCATGCGCAGTATACTCTTCTTGATTTTGGCGTCCCAGAGGAAAGAACTGCATGCCATAGCAATATGCCATCAATGTGCCAGTTGAGCCAACCCCTTTAAGATTTATTATAGAACTAAAAATCAGCTAGTATAAAAGTATATCATCAGCCATAGTAACTTAATCTGATGCCTCCTATCCTTATGTCCCCCTCCTTTGTATTACCAGTATATCATCCTTCACCTCCGTGTCCCCGCAGGTTACTATTCCTGGAGAAATCCGGGCCGGGGCTCCTGGTTCGTTCAGGCGCTCTGCAGCGTTCTCAATGAGCACGGGAAGCAGCTGGAGATCATGCAGATTCTCACCAGAGTCAACCACATGGTGGCCACCAGCTTCGAGTCCTGGTCCGACGACCCGCGCTACAGCGAGAAGAAGCAGATACCGTGCGTGGTGTCCATGCTCACCAAGGAACTGTACTTCTAGACGATGATGTTCCAGACCCTCAGGGAACCCGCAGGCAATGGTCAATATAGAAAACTGGGTCAACAGAACAGATCCCAAGATCTCTGCAGAAATCTCCACATTTCTTCATGTCCGTCTGATGTCATCGAGGAGATCTCCTCTCGGTTCTGTGGAATCCACTGACGATAAAGGGAATGTAGAAAAGTCTCTCCACCGTGCAGATGACCCGCAAATCCCAGTAACATTAACTACATTTCCAGTACACCCCCCCAGTACTGAGCTCTCCCGTTCTTGTCATGTCTTAATTTCAGCCATATCTGTGCCTAGGAAAGCTGGGTGACTACTGGTGACCGCCATGACTGCGTCCACAGGGGTTGTCGCACAGCTTTCTTAGACTCCTGAAGGGCATACATGGAGCAGCGGGATTTACTGCCCCCTAAATGCCCAGATTTTGCATTCAAAACCGATAGAAAGTTGGCCATATTGGTTATCACCCAGCTTTCCCAGAGACAGATATTACCTATGACATAAGAGGATTAGAGGGATGGCTACCCAGCTTTCCCACAATCCTGAAGGGCACTCCTGGAACCAGGGAAGGGGGACTTTTCTGATTAATTGTGCAGATTTTCTATTCATAGCTCTGCATGACGACTTGATGACCATTATATCGGTTGTCATCCAGCTTTCCCAGAAACAGGTAGAATTAAAAACAACTCAGGGACTTAGATTTACTGGGAAATGGGGAGGGTGTTCTCCACAATCAGTATATTTGGGGTGCGTCTCTGAATACCTCAACATGGTCAGTATTTGTGATCCAGACGGAATAGTCTTTTAGTTGCACCCGGAATATAATGTGTATATATATTTTTCTTTGCTAGCTGTCTCCTCCCCCTTCAGTAATACACTCCTCCTCCTTTCTGTGAAGCTCCTCCTCTCCACCGCGAAGCTATGAGACTCAGGATATAGAAATAAAAGAAACTATCTAGAAGAAAAATGAGGATATTCATATCCCGGAGAATTACAGCAATAATGGTGAAAAGATTTTATAAAAATGAGTTTTAATAAACCTTTTTATCTTATTGTGAATGTTGTTCTTTTTACTTTCAATGTTATGTTCTCACCACCCCAGGAGGAGCGTTCTACTTTATACATTGACAGCCCTGCTAAGAATTAGCTGCTCAGACAAGTGGAGGAGGGAAATGAAAAAACTGCCCCCTATGTACAAGAATATAACTACTATAATACTGCCCCCTATGTACAAGAATATAACTACTATAATACTGCTCCTATGTACAAGAATATAACTACTATAATACTGCTCCTATGTACAAGAATATAACTACTATAATACTGCCTCCTATGTACAAGAATATAACTACTATAATACTGCTCCTATGTACAAGAATATAACTACTATAATACTGCTCCTATGTACAAGAATATAACTACTATAATACTGCTCCTATGTACAAGAATATAACTACTATAATACTGCCTCCTATGTACAAGAATATAACTACTATAATACTGCTCCTATGTACAAGAATATAACTACTATAATACTGCCTCCTATGTACAAGAATATAACTACTATAATACTGCTCCTATGTACAAGAATATAACTGCTATAATACTGCTCCTATGTACAAGAATATAACTACTATAATACCGGCTCCTATGTACAAGAATATAACTACTATAATACTGCCTCCTATGTACAAGAATATAACTACTATAATACTGCCTCCTATGTACAAGAATATAACTACTATAATGCTGCCTCCTATGTACAAGAATATAACTACTATAATACTGCTCCTATGTACAAGAATATAACTACTATAATGCTGCCTCCTATGTACAAGAATATAACTACTATAATACTGCTCCTATGTATAATAATAATATAAGTACTATATTTCTACCTCCTATTCTGATGGGAGTGCACCCTGGTAACCAGAGTATTTGTTCAAGTTATATTTTGTATACTGGGTTGTCTGTGGAGCATCCGCCTTCACTCGGTCAGCATTTGGTCTGTAATCCATCAGTATTGCTAAAGCCAAAAAAAAACAGGCGTGGATCCAAAACAGAGATGACCCGTGAATGGAATATTTGCATGTCTTCTGTGTTTAGCTCCCAGTCCTGCTTTTGGTTACCAAATCATGATCCAATTCTGATGGGACCGTACAGGCCTTACAGCTGCTACACAGACAGGATCCGTTGTGCATCTTATTTTTCCTTCTTTCTGACAGAACAGAAGAAAGGTCAAATAAATGATGATGTCAGCCAGGCCGAAAGGCAAAATAGTGGACCAGTCATGATCGGGAGGGTGGAACAGAATGAGAAGTCCACAGAGTGGACCTCTGACATAGTAGTGAGGTGGAAGCAGCATAAGGAGACCACCGAGTGGCAAGGTGACAGAGTGGGGGGGTGGGTGTTAATACCAGTACCTGCTGAAGATGGTGGGTGAAAGAAGTAGCACTTGGCATCAGATGTGTGGCACCAGGCGGGTGGCAGCATCAGAATAGTAGCTGAGGCAGCTAGTCAGCAGAAACCGGTCTCTTTTATCTAAGTGTTGGTGTGGCACCATGGATGATCTAATCTGATGCATCAGGCATTGGTGGGTGGAAATCCTGGCTGATCCACGCCTGATTCATCCTGACAAAGGTCAGTTTCTTCACATTTTGGGTGGACAGGCGAGTTCTCCTTGGGGTAACCATGGCCCCCGCCGCACTAAACACCTGCTCTGATGCCACACTACTGGCCGGGCAGGACAGCTTTTCCAGGGCAAACTCTGCCAGTTGCGGCCACAAATCCAGTTTGGCTGCCCAGCAGTCCAGGGGATCTTCGATGTGGGTTGGCAGGGTGCTGTCCAAGTATGCCACCACCTGCTGGTTCAGGTCTACCTGCTGCTGCTGCTGGTGAGTAGTTTCTTCACTAGGCGGGTGAAGAAAGCTGCTCATCACCGACTCTAGACTCGGGCTGCTGCTGATAGAGCTGGAACTGCTCCTGCCACCCCACCCCTCCCCAGCAGCCATGGCAGTGGAACATGAGTGCAGATGGCCCCCAGGTCAGACCTGCGATAGTAGTTCAGTTCGTTCTCCCTCTCAGCGGGTGTAAAAAAAAAAAAAAAAAAAAAAAGGCCCCTATTCTGGATTAGTAGCGAGGGTACAACAATGCGGAGAGCAAGAATACATCCCTCTGCTGAATGCTGACAATTCGGCTGTCACTACCCAAGCAAGTGAGCATGCATCGGGCCATTTGTGCAAGTGACTCGGAGGGACTCCCTGCCTCCATCTCCACTGCATACTGCCACGGTGTGTCTGGGTCCTCTGCCTCGTCTTCCTCATCGCCCTGTAGCTCCTCTGGCTGCTCCTGCTCCTCCTCTCCTGTCATCTCTGTAGAAAAACCACCCATTTGGCTACACATTGCCTGAGCTCCAATCTCCTCCTCCTCCTCCAGTTCAGCCCCCACAGGGCTTATGTGGCCGTGAGATATAGCCACGTCTCCAGTACCCTGACCAGCCATATTTACCAGCATCTGTTCCAGGACATGAAGCAGTGGAATGACGTTGTTCATCCCGTAGTCCTGACAAATAACGTGGCCTTCTCAAAGAACCTGAGCAAACGGCAGGTGTCACGCATGAGATGCCACTGGCTAACATCGAAGTTACACAGGGGAGTACTCCTGTCCGCTGGGATCATCAAGAAATCGTTTATGGCCTTTCTCTGTTCGTATAGTCAGTCCAACATATGGAGGGTGGAATTCCAACGGGTGGAAACGTCGCATATCAGCCTATGTTGGGGGGTGCCGTTCTGCCGCTGCAGCTCTAGGAGGGTGTGCTTTGCGGTGTACGAGTGGCTGAAGTGCACGCAAAGTTTCCTGGCCATTTTTAGGATGTCTTGCAGATGGGTGGAAGACTTCAGGAAACGCTGGACAACCAGATTGAACACGTGTGCCATGCAGGGCGCATCGCTCGGCCCTCCTTGACGCAGCACCATCACCATGGTTCCAATTTTCAGTTGTCTCTCTGAGAAAGCCAGGATTCGATTTCTTGATGAAGGACACGGAGCAGTCTCTCCCCTGCGTGACTCCTTTCGCCAAGGCAAACGAGGTGCAGAACAGCGTGACACCGCCGTGCCCTGCACATGTGGTATGCTGGAGGGGCACTGTGAATTGTCCCTGCAGTGGAGGCTGAGGACATGGTGGAGGATGAGGAAGCAGAGGCGGACATTGTTACAGGACCAACGGCGTGACAACGTGGAGGCGGAAGCGGCGTCACCTGGCCAAGTTGTTGGTGTGGCTGTGCAGGAACCACATTCACCCAGTTGGCCGTAAAGTACCGTAAAATTGTCCCTGACTGTAGTTACAGCTCCACACATCGGCGCTGCCGTGCACTTTGGCAGACACCGACAGGCTCAAGGACTGGCCCACCTTCTGCTCTACATATTTGTGCAGTGCTGGTACTGCCTTTTTGGCAAAGAAATGACGGCTTGGGACTGTCCACCTCGGCTCGGCACAAGCCATCAGTTCTCTGAAAGGTGCAGAGTCCACCACTTGGAAAGGGAGGAACTGCAGCACCAGCAACTTGGACAGGAGCACGTTCAGCTTCTGCACCGTTGGATGAGTGCAGGCATACTGTTGTCTCGTGGCAATCGCTTCGGTGATCGATTGCTGACGGAATGACTGACAAGCAGTAGGAGGAGGAGCAGGAGCATCAGAACCAGTAGATGATGGGAAGGACAGACAGCTCCCTTCGGCTGAGGTGGTGGAGCCTTGACTGCCGGAAATTGGCTGCGTGCCACTGGGTGGCAGGTTGGACCACCACATCGGAGCCACGGTTCTCCCAGGCCACTTTATGGTGACGCTGCAGATGTTGACGCAGGGCGCTTGGCAGCCTGGCCACACTTCACCTTCTGCCCACAGATGCGACATATGGCCATGTTCACCTTCTCTGGCAATTTGAAAAAAAACTGCCACATCGCCGAGTAGGTGATTTTCCCCCCAACACTCCGCAATGACCTACTGCTACCGCCGCTGCCTCCGTGAACCCCCTGCACCACTACTTCACGGGCAGGTAGGCTGCTGTGAAGCAGGTGGTCTACCCCGGGCACATTTGGCTCACGACCTCCCACTGCTGACTCCCGGCCACGCTAGCGACTTGCTGCCTCAGCCGCTGCCTGACCGCTCGCAACACCAGCTCCCACGCCACTCTCCTCATCGCTACTTGCCCGCCTACCGGAGGAAGCGGTGGATTTCTCCTCCACATCTTGGCTGGGCAGTAGCTGCTGACTATCCTCTAGTAGCTTGTCCTCGCTGTATAGTGGAGCTGAGCCCACAGCATATAATACTTCTCTGGCTGAGGGAACAGCAAAGGACAGAGGCAGGGTGAGGACAGGTGAGGGCACTGGGCATGCTCCCGGGCCATGCCAACTAAGGGTTGTGTCTGAGGAACCCACCGACTCTTGGCTGGGGGTGTCAGAGGTCACTTGGGATGAAGTGGATGAACGAGTTAACCAATTAAGAACCGCTTGGTTGCTGTTCAAAATACGACCGCTAGCTGACACTGGGAGCTCAGGCCTCTCGCTGCGACCCCTGCTGCCACGGCCCCTTACTCTGCTGCCACCTCTGCCTGCGCCAGAAACATTTATGCCTCTGCCCCTCCTCTGTGCAGGGCCTGGCACTTCTCTGCCTAACTTACTTGTAGCTGAACTAAACAAATGAAATCGAAATTCAAACACTCCTAGAAGCGACAAATATCTTTTTCTTTTTGTACTGAAATAGGCCACTAAACGCTTTCACGACAATTAACTGCTGAAATGCACTGAGAATATATTTTTCTTGTTGTACTAAAATACGCCCCTTTACGCTTTGACCATAAAAAAATTTAAGAGTGAAGTGCGTATATATTTTTCTTTTTTTACTGAAATACGCCCCTATACGCTTTCAACAGAAATAACTGCAGAAGTGAACTGCGTATATATTTTTCTTGTCGTACTGAATAAGATACTATGATATAAGCCACTAAAGGCTTTCCAACATAGCACGTGCACCCCAAGAACAAATAGCCATTAGACAGCTCTGTCATTCCATCTATTTGGATCCCAAAAGAATCATTCACTGCACTTGTAAATCACTTTCCTAGCACTGTCCCTGGCGCCTTCAGACGTCTCTCCCTGCACTAAGATGCTGTGAAATGATTCCTCCCTATTCTTTCCCTGCACTTAGAAATCGTTTTTTTCTGTCTTATTTCCACCACAATCATTTTTCCAATAGATGCCCCGATAGTGCTCTCCCCACCCCCAATGTCTCCATAGTGCCCCCAGTAGATGCCCCCATAGTGCTCTCTCCACCCCCAATGTCTCCATAGTGCCCGCAGTAGATGTCCCCATAGTGCTCTCTCCACCCCCAATGTCACCATAGTGCCCCCAGTAGATGCCCCGATAGTGCTCTCCCCACCCCCAATGTCTCCATAGTGCCCCCAGTAGATGTCCCCATAGTGCTCTCTCCAGCCCCAATGTCTCCATAGTGCCCCCAGTAGATGCCCCCATAGTGCTCTCTCCACCCCCAATGTCTCCATAGTGCCCCCAGTAGATGCCCCCATAGTGCTCTCTCCACCCCCAATGTCTCCATAGTGCCCCCAGTAGATGCCCCCATAGTGCTCTCTCCCGCCCCAATGTCACCATAGTGCCCCCAGTAGATGTCCCCATAGTGCTCTCTCCCGCCCCAATGTCACCATAGTGCCCCCAGTAGATGTCCCCATAGTGCTCTCTCCACCCCAAATGTCTCCATAGTGCCCCAGTAGATGCCCCCATAGTGTTCTCTCCACCCCCAATGTCTCCATAGTGCCCCCAGTAGATGTCCCCATAGTGCTCTCTCCCGCCCCAATGTCACCATAGTGCCCCCAGTAGATGTCCCCATAGTGCTCTCTCCACCCCAAATGTCTCCATAGTGCCCCCAGTAGATGCCCCCATAGTGTTCTCTCCACCCCCAATGTCTCCATAGTGCCCCCAGTAGATGTCCCCATAGTGCTCTCTCCCGCCCCAATGTCTCCATAGTGCCCCCAGTAGATGCCCCCATAGTGTTCTCTCCACCCCCAATGTCTCCATAGTGCCCCCAGTAGATGCCCCGATAGTGCTCTCCCCACCCCCAATGTCACCATAGTGCCCCCAGTAGATGCCCCCATAGTGCTCTCTCCACCCCCAATGTCTCCATAGTGCCCCCAGTAGATGTCCCCATAGTGCTCTCTCCCGCCCCAATGTCTCCATAGTGCCCCCAGTAGATGTCCCCATAGTGCTCTCTCCACCCCCAATGTCTCCATAGTGCCCCCAGTAGATGTCCCCATAGTGCTCTCTCCACCCCCAATGTCTCCATAGTGCCCCCAGTAGTTGTCCCCATAGTGCTCTCTCCACCCCCAATGTCTCCATAGTGCCCCCAGTAGATGTCCCCATAGTGCTCTCTCCACCCCCAATGTCTCCATAGTGCCCCCAGTAGATGTCCCCATAGTGCTCTCTCCAGCCCCAATGTCTCCATAGTGCCCCCAGTAGATGCCCCGATAGTGCTCTCCCCACCCCCAATGTCTCCATAGTGCCCCCAGTAGATGTCCCCATAGTGCTCTCTCCACCCCCAATGTCTCCATAGTGCCCCCCGTAGATGCCCCCATAGTGCTCTCTCCAGCCCCAATGTCACCATAGTGCCCCCAGTAGATGCCCCGATAGTGCTCTCCCCACCCCCAATGTCTCCATAGTGCCCCCAGTAGATGTCCCCATAGTGCTCTCTCCAGCCCCAATGTCACCATAGTGCCCCCAGTAGATGTCCCCATAGTGCTCTCTCCAGCCCCAATGTCTCCATAGTGCCCCCAGTAGATGTCCCCATAGTGCTCTCTCCAGCCCCAATGTCACCATAGTGCCCCCAGTAGATGCCCCCATAGTGTTCTCTCCACCCCTAATGTCTCCATAGTGCCCCTAGTAGATGCCCCCATAGTGCTCTCTCCAGCCCCAATGTCTCCATAGTGCCCCCAGTAGATGCCCCCATAGTGTTCTCTCCACCCCTAATGTCTCCATAGTGCCCCCAGTAGATGCCCCGATAGTGCTCTCCCCACCCCCAATGTCTCCATAGTGCCCCCAGTAGATGTCCCCATAGTGCTCTCTCCACCCCCAATGTCTCCATAGTGCCCCCAGTAGATGTCCCCATAGTGCTCTCTCCCGCCCCAATGTCACCATAGTGCCCCCAGTAGATGTCCCCATAGTGCTCTCTCCACCCCCAATGTCTCCATAGTGCCCCCAGTAGATGTCCCCATAGTGCTCTCTCCACCCCAATGTCTCCATAGTGCCCCCAGTAGATGTCCCCATAGTGCTCTCTCCACCCCTAATGTCTCCATAGTGCCCCCAGTAGATGTCCCCGATAGTGCTCTCCCCACCCCCAATGTCTCCATAGTGCCCCCAGTAGATGTCCCCATAGTGCTCTCTCCCGCCCCAATGTCACCATAGTGCCCCCAGTAGATGTCCCCATAGTGCTCTCTCCACCCCCAATGTCTCCATAGTGCCCCCAGTAGATGTCCCCATAGTGCTCTCTCCACCCCCAAATTGCCCAATGTCTCCATAGTGCCCCCAGTAGATGTCCCCATAGTGCTCTCTCCACCCCCAATGTCTCCATAGTGCCCCAGTAGATGCCCCCATAGTGCTCTCTCCACCCCCAATGTCTCCATAGTGCCCCCAGTAGTTGTCCCCATAGTGCTCTCTCCAGCCCCAATGTCTCCATAGTGCCCCCAGTAGATGTCCCCATAGTGCTCTCTCCACCCCCAATGTCTCCATAGTGCCCCCAGTAGATGCCCCCATAGTGCTCTCTCCACCCCCAATGTCTCCATAGTGACCCCAGTAGATGCCCCCATAGTGCTCTCTCCAGCCCCAATGTCACCATAGTGCCCCCAGTAGATGCCCCCATAGTGCTCTCTCCACCCCCAATGTCACCATAGTGCCCCCAGTAGATGCCCCGATAGTGCTCTCCCCACCCCCAATATCTCCATAGAGCCCCCAGTAGATGCCCCCATAGTGTTCTCTCCACCCCCAATGTCTCCATAGTGCCCCCCGTAGATGCCCCCATAGTGCTCTCTCCAGCCCCAATGTCACCATAGTGCCCCCAGTAGATGCCCCGATAGTGCTCTCCCCACCCCCAATATCTCCATAGAGCCCCTAGTAGATGTCCCCACATCATGGTGTAAAATAAAAAACTATAAACGCAGATACTTACCTCCGCTGTCAGTGGACCTTCCGGTCTGTTTCCTGAGCCGTGCGCTGCCTGGTTCAGGCGACACGATAATGATTACGTCATTACGCCACATTTGCCGCCCTCTGACTGGGCCTGGAGCCTATGAGAGGTGACAGCGGGGCGGAGAGACATGGTACCCGTGCCTCTGCCGCAGTACCTAATTGTATTGCCGTCTTCAGGATGATCATACATATTCAGCGGTTGTGACCGCTGCGACCCCCATAGCTACACCAGTGGCACCCGCTTGTGTCCCGCTTATTTATACTCCTCTAGAAGACTCCTCAGGCACCTTGGTGATCTCCACAAGTAAAAAAAATCCTGAGATCTTCAGGGCTGATTCGAGTGACCATGTTAGACCGGTCATCAGTCCCACCGATGTCTTCAGTTTATGTTGCACTGTATAAGCCAGGGCTGGTGTTGGCCGGTTTGGCACATCTGGGCTGGTGGTGGCCGGTTTGGCACGTCTGGGCTGGTGGTGGCCGGTTTGGCACGTCTGGGCTGGTGGTGGCCGGTTTGGCACGTCTGGGCTGGTGGTGGCCGGTTTGGCACGTCTGGGCTGGTGGTGGCCGGTTTGGCACGTCTAGGCTGGTGGTGGCCGGTTTGGCACCTCTGGGCTGGTGGCCGGTTTGGCACATCTGGGCTGGTGTTGGCCGGTTTGGCACATCTGGGCTGGTGTTGGCCGGTTTGGCACATCTGGGCTGGTGTTGGCCGGTTTGGCACATCTGGGCTGGTGTTGGCCCGGTTTGGCACATCTGGGCTGGTGGTGGCCGGTTTGGCACATCTGGGCTGGTGGTGGCTGGTTTGGCACATCTGGGCTGGTGGTGGCCGGTTTGGCACATCTGGGCTGGTGGTGGCTGGTTTGGCACATCTGGCCTGGTGGTGGGCTATTGGGGACTGTGTCTTCTTTTTTGACCTTTTGCCACTAGGGGGCGTCTGATGATAATACACCACAGTGTCCCTATGGCACTATCCCGCAGACTATAGTACAATGTGTATGTTTTGGTTATATATTTGGGGGGGGGGGGGGGGGGGGTCTTGCTTTTTGCTTTTCCATTTATAGAGAACGATCCTTTGGTCTTGATTACAGTTCTGGAAGTTGTCAGCAGCCGGTGATTATAGCGTCCTTGTAAAGGCGGCCCAGTGTCTGACACAATACCTGGCGTCTTACACTGTTCAGTAGCCTTTTCCTTCTAGAATATTACCCCCCCCCCCCCCTTCCCAGCTTCCAGGGTCCTCCAGCTTTCCCCGATTCACCTACAGATATACAGAGTCCTGCTCCTTATCTTCTGAAGTGTCAGTCTTTACTGCAGTTGAAGCATTTTATTCATAGCTAGAAATGAGATATTGGCACAATGGACAGTAAAGGTGCATAGTTACAGTAAATTGTGAGGGTGCTCTTGGCTGCAGTGTGTCAGTATTTACTGTTGTTCTTGCATTGTATCCATAAACTGGGGAGTTTTGGAAGACCTGACCTATGGCTCCGGCCCAGACGGGATGATTAATACACCCAATGCTGAGCTGTGGTGTCGCTGCTGATTACACTCAGTAATTAACATTTCACACGGACTCTAGAGGCTGATAACGAAACGCTGAAAGGGTAAATCGGGTTAATTACATTACAGCAGATGGATCCGGAAGTACAGAGGAGAATACATGAGTTGGGTAAGGGACTTAGATGCAGAATGTCAGTCTTTACTACAGTACTGGCATTCTGTTCATAGATCCTTTCCAGAGAGTACGAGGTGCGGAGGTCATGGTTACTGATAACTAATCCAAGAATGACCTCCTAGTCCCGGTGCGCGGAGCCAGGGCGTGTTCACTTGGCACTGACGAGGGCAAACACCAAAGCAGAAGTGTTTGCCGAGATTTAGTTCTGTTTTTCTTCCTTGTTGCTGTGACATAAAGAAGGGTTAATGGCGGAGCCTGGTCCGAGCCCTAATAAACCTGCGCCATTTCTGGGTCTTGGGCGAGGGGATCCTGGCCGTCTGGTGCCCGTACTCCACGGGTCACCGAAAGTTCACAGAGAAAAGTTCCCAGTGCCCGGTTATTGCTGGTGTTGGGTATCGGCACCGGGTCCAACCATTTATTACCGCCTCTAGTGCAGCATGTTGACGCCTAATGACGGTACATCAATGGCGCAGGCAGAGGCGCGCCGTGCCTGCACGATCACCGCGGGAGCCCGGCGACGAGAGCGACAGCCCAACACACCAGACATAACGTACGGCTCTGCTCAACAACATGGGAGCCTAAAAAAGCCAAGAAATCCTAATAATAACAACAACTTATCTTTCCAGAAATGCACTGGAAATCCTACAAATGACATCAATAGCGCAACAATGTCTCCAACCGCTGTTAACCCTTTACAGAAAGTAAAGAAAAGAGAACATTAGGCTGTTCAAAAAAACAGCAGCTCCGACATTTATTGCTAAAAACTAATATTTAATGAATCAGCTGAAGAAACGGTTTCCCTCTCAATGACTGGACGGATGTTTAGCGGCGTCGCCATTGTTTCTGAGCCGTCCGTGTTACATGGAGCCGACCGGCTTCTGGCCCCTCTGAACACGTCATCCAGTCCCGGGCGGCTGGACTACATTCCCCAGTTCTTCTGCATTTTTGATGCCCCCCCACAAGTTCTCTTTGGGATTGAGGTCGGGGGTTGGGCGGCTGCTCCATTAACTCCGTCCTGTTTGCCTGTATCCCAGATGCCGTTCTCTTTCTGCAGCGTTTTGGGGTATTTCTGGTATTTTTTCTTCCTCAGAGGGTAACATGGTCTCCTCCAGTATTCTGATCTCTTCACTCTGATCCCTGGTATGGGATAAACAGGCCCAGCGCCCCGGTGTCAGACACCGCCCCATGTCTCTGCCCCGCCATGCTCTGCTGTCTTCACCGTGGACCGGCCCTTGAATTCAGTGCTTTGTGCATCAGTCCACAGAATGTGGCTTCATTTCTCTTTGGGCCGCTCAGTGTGGTCCTTGGCAGATTTTAACCCATTCAGGACATTTCTGGACTTTGCGGGGAGTTCTTGTTGGTAATTTGGCTTCACTTCATCGTCTTCTGATTGTATCCGGTCTCATTGGTGACTTCAGATGTTCCTTCATCTTTCTGGAAGGGATCACCGGCTGAGCCTTTGCCATTCTGGCTCTTCTTCCATCCATTCGATCTGTAGACCCCCGTTTCCTTCTGCGTATTTTAAGGTTTTGGTTCCCACTTCAAGGCAGTTGAGACAGTTTTAGCGGAGCAGCCTGGAATTTGCTGACTTCTCTAAATGTTTTTCCCTCCAATCAACATTTTCAATCAAAGTGTGTTCTACATCAGAGCAATGTCTGGAATGACCCATTTCCCCAGTATTTCAGAAGGAAATGCGCTATAACCAACATGTGCAATATTTATGCCCCCCCCCCCACCTTAATTAAGGGCCAAAATTACCACCTGTTATTCCACAGAATGAAGACCTCCTCACTGCTATTACCATTAATGATTCAGATACTCAGGATGAGCGGGAAGCAGGTCCTGATTGATGGGTCTGTTTTCTTCCTATCACTAATAGAAATATCATCTTTACCAAAAACAGGGATTTATCAGGTTCCTGATGCTAGACTACTACTAGACAGACATGGGCGGGCTATTTAAATTCATTGGGTAAATTTGTTACAATACATCATGGATCATGGATGTGCATATAATATATGTTTCTTTTTTGCAACATTGTTCTCTTTGCAGTGCAATTGAAACTTATACTTCAGGACGTCATCTCTGTGAAGATTAAACAAGAGATGTCTACTTATACTGTTGTTGACATGTCTCCCCGGCAACGTGATGTCATCATCACATGACCATTGGCAGTGTGATGTCATCATTACAGGACCATGGGCGGGCTATTTAAGTTTGTTTGTTTGTGCTTTCACATATACTGCTGCTCACTTTCTGTTTGAAAAAGACACCTGTGAGTGTCGAAACGCACGTCACATGAGTGACCAATAAATCCTTTTGAGCAAAGAAAATTGGAGTGCCGGTTTTTCTTCGTTGTACTAGTACAGACATAACTGCTCACCCTTCCCCATACACTGAGCTCTCCATGGTACCGACATGTCAGGAGCTCAGCTGTGTATGTCCACAATCCAGTACAGGATAAGAAATGTATGTACACAGTGACTGCACCAGCAGAATAGTGAGTGCAGCTCTGTAGTATAATACAGGATGTAACTCAGGATCAGTACAGGATAAGTAATGTATGTACACAGTGACTGCACCAGCAGAATAGTGAGTGCAGCTCTGGAGTATAATACAGGATGTAACTCAGGATCAGTACAGGATAAGTAATGTATTTACACAGTGACTGCACCAGCAGAATAGTGAGTGCAGCTCTGGAGTATAATACAGGATGTAACTCAGGATCAGTATAGGATAAGTAATGTATGTACACAGTGACTGCACCAGCAGAATAGTGAGTGCAGCTCTGGAGTATAATACAGGAAGTAACTCAGGATCAGTACAGGATAAGTAATGTATTTACACAGTGACTGCACCAGCAGAATAGTGAGTGCAGCTCTGGAGTATAATACAGGATGTAACTCAGGATCAGTACAGGATAAGTAATGTATGTACACAGTGACTGCACCAGCAGAATAGTGAGTGCAGCTCTGGAGTATAATACAGGATGTAACTCAGGATCAGTACAGGATAAGTAATGTATGTACACAGTGACTCCACCAGCAGAATAGTGAGTGCAGCTCTGGAGTATAATACAGGATGTAACTCAGGATCAGTACAGGATAAGTAATGTAATGTACACAGTGACTGCACCAGCAGAATAATGAGTGCAGCTCTGGAGTATAATACAGGATGTAACTCAGGATCAGTACAGGATAAGTAATGTATGTACACAGTGACTGCACCAGCAGAATAGTGAGTGCAGCTCTGGAGTATAATACAGGATGTAACTCAGGATTAGTACAGGATAAGTAGTGTATGTACACAGTGACTGCACAAGCAGAATAGTGAGTGCAGCTCCTGGGGTATAATACAGGATGTAACTCAGGACCAGTACAGGATAAGTAATGTATGTACACAGTGACTGCACCAGCAGAATAGTGAGTGCAGCTCTGGAGTATAATACAGGATGTTACTCAGGATCAGTACAGGATAAGTAATGTATGTACACAGTGACTGCACCAGCAGAATAGTGAGTACAGCTCTGCAGTATAATACAGGATGTAACTCAGGATCAGTACAGGATAAGTAATGTAATGTACACAGTGACTGCACCAGCAGAATAATGAGTGCAGCTCTGGAGTATAATGCAGGATGTAACTCAGGATCAGTACAGGATAAGTAGTGTATGTACACAGTGACTGCACCAGCAGAATAGTGAGTGCAGCTCTGGAGTATAATACAGGATGTAACTCAGGATCAGTACAGGATAAGTAATGTATGTACACAGTGACTGCACCAGCAGAATAGTGAGTGCAGCTCTGGAGTATAATACAGGATGTAACTCGGGATCAGTATAGGATAAGTAATGTATGTACACAGTGACTGCACCAGCAGAATAGTGAGTACAGCTCTGGGGTATAATACAGGATGTAACTCAGGATCAGTACAGGATAAGTAATGTATGTACACAGTGACTGCACCAGCAGAACAGTGAGCGCAGCTCTGGAGGATAATACAGGATGTAACTCAGGATCAGTACAGGATAAGTAATGTATGTACACAGTGACTGCACCAGCAGAATAGTGAGTGCAGCTCTGGAGTATAATGCAGAATGTAACTTAATGATTTTCCTATTTCATGACGTAAAGTCATAGTTTTATTAAAGACACGGAGGCGAGTATTGCTTTCTCCTTCTTTACTTCCACCAATAGCAGCAAAGGAGAAATTAACATAATCAAAACAATAAAGGACCCTCCCCTAACAGATCCTATAATAAGCAGTGTCCTCTTTATATCTTCCTCTTTCTTTGAATCCACGACACCAACCGCCAAACCATAACCGAAAACGAACCGAACTGGAAACTGGTTCCGACACCGAACATTCTTGTCCCTCCAACTGAAGAACTCAAGCCAACATGGCTAACATCTCAGGAAACCTGGAACAACACGGAATTCCATCTGCCAAGGGGTTTTCAACCTGAAACAGAATAAATAATATAGCCAGTGTAAACACATGGGTACAAATGAGCAATCTCGACCCTATAACGGTCGTACATCAAAAAGGTCGCTGAAACAGAACCATAATAAACCTTAACGGTAAAACGTCATAAATAACAACAGAAGACAGAGTAATAGTCAATAATAATACCATAACAGTAATAATAAAAGGGGGGGCAGGAGAAACCTAGGGCGCGCAATACTCGCCTCCGTGTCTTTAATAAAACTATGACTTTACGTCATGAAATAGGAAAATCATTTAGTTTTACAGCAAGACACGGAGGCTTCGTATTGCAAGTTCAAAGCTGCTCAATAATAGCTGAAAACACATGAGGGGAAGGACGGAAATAAAACTCTGTGAACGTCGTGGCCCTAGACCAGTCAGCCAGACGCAGAATGTCCTCCAAACGAGCCCCCGAAACTGCCAGGGCAGTAGCAGCCGCGCCCCTGGCCGAGTGAGCGGTAAAGACCTCCGTATCAATCCCAGAAAGGGACATGACCCACTTCATCCAACGCGCTAAAGTGGGACTGGTAACCGGGCCAAAGGGATGACGAATAGAGAGGAAAAGCTGCGGATTGTCCGCAGAACGGTGAGACCGAGTGCGCAACTCATATTCCTGTAGGCAAGCTACAGGACAGAGCGCCGGAGAAGACGGAAAACTGGGATAGGACACAGACCGAATATTGGTCTTAGTACGCCGCGTGATGTTAAAAGTAACACCCTCGGGAGTAAAGGATCTGGCATCATGATCCAAAGCCCTGACATCAGATACCCTCTTACAGGAAATCAGGCAAAAAAGGGTCAGCAACTTGGCCGACAGATGACGGAGGGAAAGAGCCGCGTTGTCAGGCCAGGAAGAGAGGAAAGACAGCACCAGGGAAACATCCCACGTAGTGGTGAAACGTGGCCGAGGAGGCCGAGCCAAGCGTGAGCCACGTAAAAGTCGAGACACCAAAGGGTGTTGACCAGCAGGAACGCCATCAAATCCCTGATGAGTCGAGGAAATCGCAGAACGGAACAAATTGATGGACCGATAAGCTTTCCCTGCTTCAAAAAGAGATGTCAGGAATTGCAATAAATGGGTTACAGATGCCGAAACGGGATCCAGGTCCCGTTCCATGCACCAGCTAACCCAAGATCTCCAAGCTGCCCGGTAAGATTTTCGGGTGCCGGGAGCCCAAGCGTTGTCCAGGAGGCGTCTAGTTGCCTCCGAAATTCCCTCGACCTCTCCTGGAGTCCTGAGATTCGGCACGCTAGAAGTTGAAGGGAGCCCTCGACCAGCAGGGGATGTGGGGCACCCAGAGGGTCCTGGAGGAGATCCGTCCGCGTCGGGAGTAGGAGAGGAACATCGACTAGGAGTTCTAGGAGGATCGGGTACCAGGCTTGAGATCCCCAAAAGGGAATCACCACCACCAGTTCCGCCCCCTGACGCCGAGTCTGTAGCAACATCCTCGGAATCATGGCAAACGGTGGAAACGCGAAATGTAGGGCTGAAGACCAGTCCTGTAGAAACGCATCCACCGCTTCTGCTTCCGGGTCCGGCCGCCAGCTGAAGAACCTGGGCAGGTGAGTATTGAGTCGGGAGGCGAACAGGTCTATGGAGCAAGGACCCCAGATGTCCGAGATTGTGGAGAACATTTCCGGATTCAGCCTCCAGTCGCTGCCGTCCGTGAAGCATCGGGAATTCCGATCCGCTTTGTAGTTGTGAAGACCCGGCAGGTACTCCGCTTGAATCATGATGTACCTGGACAGACAGTAGGACCAGAACTCCTTCGCCAGTCGGGCTAAGGTGGCCGATTGAGTGCTGCCTAGGTGATTGACGTATCGGACCGCCGACACATTGTCCATGCGTAGACGGATGCATGCATGAGCTATGCCCTTGGTGAAACTCCTGATGGCAAACGAACCCGCTAGAAGTTCCAGCGCGTTGATGTGAAGATGGGTCTCGGACTCCGACCATCGACCCCCAGTGGAGATACCCTCGCAGTGGGCACCCCAGCCTTGGAGGCTCGCGTCCGACTCTACCATGAATTCCGGTTGGAATCCGAAGATTGCTCTGTCGTTCCAGGCTTCCAAATTGCTCAACCACCAACGAAGTTCCTCCTGAGCTTCCTGATCCAGAATCACCGCGTCTGCAAACGAGGCCCCGGCACGGAGGTGGGCGATCTTCAGGCGCTGTAACGCCCGATAATGGAGCGGAGCGGGGAAGACTGCCTGGATAGAGGAGGCTAATAGCCCAATGATGCGAGCCAGGTGGCGTAGGGATAGGGAGGGAGTTGAGAGAGCATGTCTCAACTCCTTGCGTATCGTCCGCAATTTCTCTGCAGGGAGACTGAGAGATTCCACGACAGAGTCCACCGTGAAGCCCAGAAACTCCATACGTCGAGTCGGTGTGAGGCAGGATTTCTCGAGATTGAGTAGAAAACCCAGACCCGTCAGAAGATCCGATGTCCACTGGAGATGTTGTAGCAGAGACGACTGACATTGGTGCATAATGAGGATGTCGTCCAGGTATATGACAAGACGAACCCCACGACTCCGCAGCCAGGCCATGACTGGGCGCAGTAACTTGGTGAAGCACCAAGGTGCTGAGGAAAGGCCGAACGGCAGGCAAGTGAAGCGCCACACTTCGCCCTTCCACAGGAAGCGCAGAAGATCCCTGGAGGAGGAGGCAATCGGGACCGTCAGATAGGCATCTTTGAGATCCAGCTTCACCATCCAGTCCCCTGGAATCAGCAAGTCCCGAAGGAGGTGAATCCCCTCCATCTTGAAGTGGCGGTAGCGCACCACAGAGTTCAGTGCCCGAAGATTTATGATTGGGCGAAATTGTCCCCCTTTTTTCTGAACTAGAAAAATGTGGCTGAGAACGCCCCTTTGGGTAGAAGGGGCCCTTTCTATCGCATCCTTGTGCACGAGGGAACAAAGTTCTACATCCACTAGCTCCCTGTCCGGTAGCGCCAGGGGAGGGGGAGAAAGAACGAGATCTGGCGAACCCGTAAGTTCTATGTGGAACCCCTGCACAGTGTTCAGCACCCATGGATCTGATGTGATGCTGGGCCAAACGTGGGAACATAGACGGAGTCTGCCCCCGACACAAGGAGCCAAAGAAGTCCCCACTGGGGAAAGACTTACCGAAAGATTTTCTGTAGTTCGGATTTCCTCTAACCGACCTGGAATGCCATTGGCCGCCTCTGGCCGGGAAGAACGAGGGAGGGTTCCTTTGGTCCTGGAAAGGAGGTCTCTGGTTGAAGGAGCCTCTGCCCGAGCTGCGGGCTTGATAACTGGAGCGGCCGGACAGACGGCCCCTACTACTGCCGGCCCTAGTGGAGACCCGTCCCTGAAATACCCTTTTCATGGAGGACTGGGCCTTGTCCAATGCGGTAAATGCTCCAACGTACCTGCTGAGGTCCTTAATGAAGGAATCCCCGAACAGTTGACCCTGAGCATCCTTCCCTGTCTCAGTGAGTGCCAGGTTGGCCAATTTTGGGTCAATTTTAAAAAGAATGGCTTTACGCCTTTCATCGGACAGGGAGGAGTTGGTGCTGCCCGCAATGCAAATGGCTCTCTGTATCCAGCCAGTAAGCTCCTCCGGATCTATCGGAGAGCCGTCCACTCTGGCCGATTCGGCCATTTCAAAGATTTTGGCGAGGGGGCCAAAAATGTCGAGGAGCTTGTCCTGACAACTCTTTATAGCGGAATCCAGCCCTTTACGGGGATTCCAGCCGGTTTTTGCCAAAAACTGCGTCATCTTTTGATCCACAGATGGCGTTTCACAGACCTTGTTGGGGATCAATGGTCTAGGGCATTCTGCACGGAGCTTGCTGCGCGCCTCTTTGCTGAGAGGACGACGCACCCAATGCTCCAGGTAGTCGCTCACATGAGCTACCGGCATCCACTCTGCCGACCTAGGGTGGTGGAGGGCATCAGGGTCAAATAGTGGGTTGCCAGAAGGATCCACCAGGGTAGAAGCCGTGTTAGGGGCAGAGGTGGATGTGCCCACGGACCCAGATGTGGAAGGCCTAGGGCCTGAGGTGCTTGGAAACTCAGGTTCCATCTCCAACACTCCATCAGAGTGGTCACTTGCCTCCGCATAAGCCTCCATATCAGATTCATTATCAGAATCTATGTCATCAGTTTGTGCTCTAGCACATTTCCACGTTCGCGCCCTTTCTGCCTGGCGCCGTAAGGCTCTTTTGCGCGATCTAAGCGCGCTATCATGGGTGGCTTGGATCACACCAGTCAATGTCTCCTGGGCAGGAGGTTCAATGGTAGGCTGCAGGTTAGTGGGTGTAGGCATTAGATTAGAGGGGCCAGGGGCATGGGCAGACAAGGCCTGAGATATGGTCTGAGAGATCATTGAGGACATGGAGCCCATGGCCTCTATAATGGCACTAGACACTGAGCGTTGTAGCTCCAGGGCCTGTGCACTCATGGCTGGCAAGCTGGGGTCCCCTGTGGGTGGGGGGGGATTAGGCCCAGAGGGAGAGCGGTCTGAGGACATGATCTCGTTTATTTAGAGATAAAATCTAAATGCAGGGTGACCGATAGGGAACCTAGTCTAATGGTGCCTAATCTGTGGCAAAAAACTAACCTAAGCAGGAGTTAATCACCCCAAGCGCCGCAGTGTAGCAGGAGCCGATCCGGAGCCGAGTGGAGCAGCAAGGCACTGGTGAGCGCTCCGAAATCCCGCGAGAGGACGGGCGGGAGCTCCCAAGATGGCCGCCGAGATCTCGCGAGATCTCGGAGCCGCGGGAAGCAACAGAAATATGCCGCCGAAAACCTATGCCGCCGGAGACCAGCGGGGAGGAATCGGAGCGGCGACGAAGGTAGTGGGAGAGGAGGGGGGTCAAGGAAAACACACCCCAAGAAAGGAAAGGATTTAGGAGATAAAAAACGCCGATGATCGCAAGGCAGAGGGGAAAGAGCGGGAGGGGGGGGGACGACCCCCAGATGAAGGCCGCAATAGGTGTATGGGGGATACAGTAGTACTGTGATAAAAATCTCCAAATGAAGGGAAAAGGGAGACCCTGTTAGAGGTCAGAACAGTATATATCTACTAGGCAAGTATTAAAACACCATGCAAAGACATAATGGCTTCCAAATCTAAAATCACATAATCGAACATATAGATCACTTAGCTTTGGTGGAAGCAGCAAAGAAAGAGGAAGATATGAAGAGGACACTGCTTATTATAGGATCTGTCAGGGGAGGGGCCTTTATTGTTATGATTATGTAAATTTCTCCTTTGCTGCTATTGGTGGAAGTAAAGAAGGAGAAAGCAATACGAAGCCTCCGTGTCTTGCTGTAAAACTTAGGATCAGTACAGGATAAGTAATGTATGTACACAGTGACTGCACCAGCAGAATAGTGAGTGCAGCTCTGGAGTATAATACAGGATGTAACTCAGGATCAGTACAGGATATGTAATGTATGTACACAGTGACTGCACCAGCAGAATAGTGAGTGCAGCTCTGGAGGATAATACAGGATGTAACTCAGGATCAGTACAGGATAAGTAATGTATGTACACAGTGATTGCACCAGCAGAATAGTGAGTGCAGCTCTGGGGTATAATACAGGATGAAACTCAGGATCAGTACAGGATAAGTAATGTATGTACACAGTGACTGCACCAGCAGAATAGTGAGTGCAGCTCTGGAGTATAATACAGGATGTAACTCAGGATCAGTACAGGATAAGTAATGTATGTACACAGTGACTGCACCAGCAGAATAGTGAGTGCAGCTCTGGAGTATAATACAGGATGTAACTCAGGATCAGTACAGGATAAGTAATGTATGTACACAGTGACTGCACCAGCAGAATAGTGAGTGCAGCTCTGGAGTATAATACATGATGTAACTCAGGATCAGTACAGGATAAGTAATGTATGTACACAGTGACTGCACCAGCAGAATAGTGAGTGCAGCTCTGGAGTATAATACAGGATGTAACTCAGGATCAGTACAGGATAAGTAATGTATGTACACAGTGACTGCACCAGCAGAATAGTGAGTGCAGCTCTGGAGTATAATACAGGATGTAACTCAGGATCAGTACAGGATAAGTAATGTATGTACACAGTGACTGCACCAGCAGAATAGTGAGTGCAGCTCTGGAGTATAATACAGGATGTAACCCAGGATCAGTACAGGATAAGTAATGTATGTACACAGTGACTGCACCAGCAGAATAGTGATTGCAGCTCTGGAGTATAATACAGGATGTAACTCAGGATCAGTACAGGATAAGAAATGTATGCACACAGTGAGTGCACCAGCAGAATAGTGAGTGCAGCTCTGGAGTATAATACAGGATGTAACTCAGGATCAGTACAGGATAAGTAATGTATGTACACCGTGACTGCACCAGCAGAATAGTGAGTGCAGCTCTGGAGTATAATACAGGATGTAACTCAGGATCAGTACAGGATAAGAAATGTATGTACACAGTGAGTGCACCAGCAGAATAGTGAGTGCAGCTCTGGAGTATAATACAGGATGTAACTCAGGATCAGTACAGGATAAGTAATGTATGTACACAGTGAGTGCACCAGCAGAATAGTGAGTGCAGCTCTGGAGTATAATACAGGATGTAACTCAGGATCAGTACAGGATAAGTAATGTATGTACACAGTGACTGCAGCTCTGGAGTATAATACAGGATGTAAATCAGGATCAGTACAGGATAAGTAATGTATGTACACAGTGAATGCACCAGCAGAATAGTGAGTGCAGCTCTGGAGTATAATACAGGATGTAAATCAGGATCAGTACAGGATAAGTAATCTATGTACACAGTGACTGCACCAGCAGAATAGTGAGTGCAGCTCTGGAGGATAATACAGGATGTAACTCAGGATCAGTACAGGATAAGTAATGTATGTACACAGTGACTGCACCAGCAGAATAGTGAGTGCAGCTCTGGAGGATAATACAGGATGTAACTCAGGATCAGTACAGGATAAGTAATGTATGTACACAGTGACTGCACCAGCAGAACAGTGAGTGCAGCTCTGGAGTATAATACAGGATGTAACTCAGGATTAGTACAGGATAAGTAATGTATGTACACAGTGACTGCACCAGCAGAACAGTGAGTGCAGCTCTGGAGTATAATACAGGATGTAACTCAGGATCAGTACAGGATAAGTAATGTAATGTATGTACACAGTGACTCCACCAGCAGAATAGTGAGTGCAGCTCTGGAGTATAATACAGGATGTAACTAAGGATCAGTACAGGATAAGTAATGTATGTACACAGTGACTGCACCAGCAGAATAGTGAGTGCAGCTCTGGAGTATAATACAGGATATAACTCAGGATCAGTACAGGATAAGTAATGTATGTACACAGTGACTGCACCAGCAGAATAGTGAGTGCAGCTCTGGAGTATAATACAGGATGTAACTCAGGATCAGTACAGGATAAGTAATGTATGTACACAGTGACTGCACCAGCAGAATAGTGAGTGCAGCTCTGGAGTATAATACAGGATGTAGCTCAGGATCAGTACAGGATAAGTAATGTATGTACACAGTGACTGCACCAGCAGAATAGTGATTGCAGCTCTGGAGTATAATACAGGGTGTAACCCAAACCCAAACCTCTGTGAAGAAGTCCAGGTTCCAAACATGCCGATTTTTTTCACACGCGCGCAAAACACATCAAAACGCTTTGCACTCGCGCAAAAAAATTGTGCATTTTCCCCCAACGCACCCGCATCCTATCCTCCCGTCACATGCGACGCCTGTCTGAAAGAGGCCTAAGTATAGCAGTGATGCAATTTACATTTATTCCTATTTCTAGCGTTTGCATGTGTTTTTGCCTATTGGATCAGTGTGCTGCTACTTGTAGTCCTTGTTTGCTTTTACATTGCAGCCATGGTAGCTTGCACCTGAACCCCCTTTTTCACATTTTTGGAGGTGCTGGTCCAACTTTATTTTTTGCATTATCTATCTATCGATCTCATATCTATCTATGCAGGGTCGGACTGGCCCACAGGGGTACAGGTGAATCCCTCGGTGGTCCCCTACCCCCTGGCACATGGCACAGTAGACTGACATATAGAAAGGTTGGCTGAGATGCTATACAGTACATTGCCTAGGTCCATATAAAAAACTGGGTAGTGTGGGCCGGTAGTATATGCATGTAGCTTTATAGTGGGCCCCAAGAATGAATTTTACTGGTGGGCCCTAGGCTCCCCAGTCCGTCACTGTATCTATCTTCTGCTGTGTGACCATGCCTTTATATATCCCAGAGCGGAAAGTCCCCAGAATATTAGACGACCACTGGTTAGGAGTTAATGGTTGATCCGTTCCTCCTTCTCACAAGAACATTCTTCAAGGGTCAGGATAATAAAATGCTAATTAACATGTTAACCATTACACGCAGCCGGTCACGGCATATTAATAGCGGGATGAGAATATTGTGCAACGTGGGTCATGTGTCTCCCCCTCCCTTATTAGCACTGACATGTTTTTCTGGATGCGCCTATCTCGCAGTAGTCGTGCGTCTATCCATTAGGCGGTATGGTGCTGGGTAATATGTCAGGCATTGAATGGCAGGAAATGATTCTGGCACCGCATTATAGAATCACTCTATGGAAGTATTATTTATGTGTTTCCCCCGATGTGACAATGATATTTGGGCGCTGGATGTCTGAGGACCTGGCGATACGCGGGGGGCGTGTCCTCCCTACACATCTGTATACTATGACAAGTATCTGCAATGTTTGATGCCTTATTCAGTATGTATTGTTTCCATTTAGAAACTTGTGTTTATAGGGAGTGTGTTGGACACACGCTTAGTCCACACGCATGGTCTTCATTGTATACAATGTTTTTATCTTTTTGAGTTTTTGTGCTTTTGAATTTAATAACTTAGATATTTTTCTAAGTAGAGGTGCAGCCTTGTATGCGGCATTTCTTTCTTTCTTTTCTATATGGTCGTTTGTTATTGGTGTGCCCCCTATTTTGTGCACCTCATGACATGCTATAGTTTCAGCATCGCCGAGCGTTCTCTTCACTGGGGCCACTGGCAATAGCTCCTTATATCGCCATATATATGTCCATAGGGATCCAGCTGCACCGCATTACAGGAGTGTCCGGCTGATTCCAATGAGGCCATCGGCTGCTGTTATAGCATGAAAGACGTCAGACATCAGCCAATGTGAGAGTCGGGCCCTCCTGTGCAGATACATCATGTGTCCGAGGGCCCCATGGTAATGTCATGAGTCTATAGCAGCCACTGTACTGATATGGGGCCATGCTATATGGGGGTTACTGTCCCTTTAAAAATGTGTTCATGATAATAAAATTCATTTTTGCTTTCTAGTGTTTCCTATGGAACTCATCACCCTAAAAACACCCAAGATTGAGGGGGTTCAGCAAAAATAATCGGAGAAGCAGTGCAGTTACAGTTCACCATATCAAGATCTCTGCTTGCAGTCAGTGGATCAGAGCATTTTTCTTTCTATCCAGATGCTCATAATGCTAGTCCTGAATTTATATTTCTCACAGATGAGGGTTTGGTACAATGTATCAGCATAGACAGCCCTCTGCAGCAGCACCAGTCTCTCTCCTGTCTTACCTGTCAATCAATGTCACACATGATATCCAGGGGTCAGGTGGAGCAGCAGGTGCTAAACTGCCACCCTACCCCCATAGCCTATATAAAGGGTTGGGGCACTTTCACAAGTGGCAGATTTTGTGGCATCATTTTCCACGACTGAAAATCAGTTCCATTCACCTGAATGGGGCTCGCAGAAATCCACGTGCTTGCTGCCTCATTCAAATGAATAGAACTGATTTTCAGTTGCGGAATTTTCTACTCAGTAATAGAAAACGCTGCCACTTTCTGATGGGTGGGGGGTCCGACCTCTGGGACCTTGACTCATTGCTGGAATGAAGGCCTGTGGAAAAGCACATTTCCCCATGAACATCATCCCTGCCAACCAGACGCGGTGCACATGCCGCGAGACTGCGGAGAAAAGGGACGCTGTTCTCTGTTTTATTTAAATGATATCTTCTACAGGGATTTTGTGCTTTCATTCTTCAACATTTCCATATCTCTGCTTGCTGCTGTCAGTTAATGAGAGCACTCCTAATTATATTCAGAAGCAGTAACCCTGCATGTAGCTAGTCCTGCTCTCTGAGTTAGGGCCCTTGCACACGACCGTATGCCCTCCGAGACATATATCCCGGAGCGGCATTGATCGTGTGCAGGGGAGCGCACAGCATCATAGGTTACAATGATACTGTGTACGTCGGGTCGTCCAGCACTCATATGATCTTATCAGTCCGGGACAATAGCCCCGTGGGCGGCCCGATGTGCACAGTATCATTGTAATCTATAATGCTGTGTGCTCCCGTGTGCACGACGTATAGCCCACTCACGAACCGTATGTCTCAGAGGGCATACGGTCGTGTGCAAGGGCCCTTATGGATACAATTGTATCCAGTCTGCACAATGATCTGTGACCTGGATTCCAGACTGATACATTGTAGCAGAGCGATTTGTGCAGCTGCTGCTGATGTGCTAAGCTCACAGAGCATTGTCTAGACTGGATACAACGGCAGCAAACCCTCAGCTGCCAGCAGGACTAGCTATGGACAGGTCTTCATTCCTCCTTTTCAAATACTTAAAAAATGAGAAGAAATTTTATTTTTGGAATTGCACAATTTTGGGGTACCTATAAATGTATAAAATGTATTCAATGGGGAAGTGGGTAGCAAAAAACAACAAACAAAAGCCCCCAAAAAGTTCGACTTTCGTTTGGATCTTGTATCTGAAGCTCAATTCGTTCACCCCTACAAGCCACCGCTGTCAGTATGCACGGACCATGGAGAAGATGCACTGCCATACCGACACATACGACTCTGGCAACCAGCCAACAGGGCAGCAATGGTAAACCCACAAGTATCCGTGGCCAGTACGCACAACGGTGGAGAATGTACACTGCCACACTGACACACGGCATACAAGGGACACGGAGAACAGTGGCAGACAAACACAGAACACGGAGCAACAGGCACAGGAGGCAGTTCACACACAGCTGCAGAAGACCGCAGCATACACGGAAAGAGGACATGTACTGCCGCATCGACACATGGCCTTAGAGACACATGCACACCAATCGCAGCCAGTACACAATAGTGCTGGGAACCAGCTTACACAGCAACACGGCGTCCCGGTAAACACACTGTGACAGGTAACAGGCAGCACCTGGCATTTTTGTATTTGTCCTGGCTCTGCTGAACAGCTGATACAGCCTGCACATAGGGAAGAGGAAACTGCAAAATAAATTCCGTTCGGTAAGCTCAGTCCAGGATAACTCTGATGCATGATCAGTCGTTGATGGGGTGGATTTGGATTTAAAGAGGCTCTGTCACCAGGATCAACCCTATTAAACCAGACGTACTGCCTGCTAGGGCTCATCATGCTGATTAAAATGACACCTTTCTTTTGTCTGTATGATAAACAGCTGCAGAGAAATCTGTGTTTTTATTCACATGCAAATGAGAAGTTGGAGCACCAGGAGGAGGGGCTAAATCCTTGGAGCACTGCTCTGTGACCCCCCCCCCCCCTCTTGATTGACAGGGCTGGACACACTGAGGGCAGAGCTGTGTCCTAGTGTGTACATATCATATACACTATGTACTATAGCTTCACCACACTGAGATCTGCTCAGAAAGCTCATCTACATATCATATACACTATGTACTATAGCTTCACCACACTGAGATCTGCTCAGAAAGCTCATCTACATATCATATACACTATGTACTATAGCTTCACCACACTGAGATCTGCTCAGAAAGCTCATCTACATATCATATACACTATGTACTATAGCTTCACCACACTGAGATCTGCTCAGAAAGCTCATCTACATATCATATACACTATGTACTATAGCTTCACCACACTGAGATCTGCTCAGAAAGCTCATCTACATATCATATACTCTATGTACTATAGCTTCACCACACTGAGATCTGCTCAGAAAGCTCATCTACATATCATATACACTATGTACTATAGCTTCACCACACTGAGATGTGCTCAGAAAGCTCATCTACATATCATATACACTATGTACTATAGCTTCACCACACTGAGATCTGCTCAGAAAGCTCATCTACATATCATATACTCTATGTACTATAGCTTCACCACACTGAGATCTGCTCAGAAAGCTCATCTACATATCATATACACTATGTACTATAGCTTCACCACACTGAGATCTGCTCAGAAAGCTCATCTACATATCGCTGCTTTATTCACCAGTGATATGTGTTATCTTTTAAGCATAGAAAACACATCTTTATGTAGTAATGTCATAGTGATATAGTGGTCTGCCATACATATAGAGATCCCAGGGAAAACATAAGTTTTCTTTTCTTTTTTTATTTAAAACCATATTAAAAGACTCTGCTGTAATAAATAATATATAATCATATAATAATAATAAGGCCTTACTATATTGAAAATAGCGGGATTTTTTGCTAAAACTTATTACTGGTTTATTCACAGACACAATATATGATTATAAAGACACCAGTGAAATGTATTAGCTTTCTAAAAAAAAAACATTATTCTCGATATAAGGACATAAACTTTTCTTATGGGATAAATGTGGAAGAAAAAAAAGATCTGAAGAAAAAAAACTTCAAAGTCTCTCCTAAGATTCAAACCTGGTGTCACAGACATTCCGGTGACAGGTGCCAGGAGATCAGTGAGACTGGCAACACTTGGTTCGACCTGACAGGTTCCTTGCGGATCAATTTGTGTCTGTGTTGTTTCTGGTGATGGCCACACCCCTTGCTTCAGGTGTTGCTTATGTGGTCATTTAACCATCCCTATTTATTGTAGCTTCTCCCACCATGCTGTGCGGTTTATAGCTTCAGTCTTGTTGTGAATTTCTGGTGTTTGGATCTCGGCAGAGTTCCTGTACTTCCATAGCCATTTGAAGTTAAGTGTGTCCTTCCCCTGTTGTTTATTGTTGGGGTTTTCTTGTGTTGCTCGTTTCCCTGCCATTTGCCGTTTGGAGAAACAGGTTGTCTCTTGTACTGACATTAGTACCAGGGTCCTACAGGGTGAGTTAGGACTTTAGGTTCCTGTGTATGAACTCACCTACCTCTGGGGTCAGTTCATACTTGCAGTCAGTCAGGACTTTGGTTTCTCTAGGAGGTGACCTGCTCCTTTCCCTAGTTTCAGACCTTTTCCCCTCACCCCTTTCCCTCCATGAAGTGTGACACCTGGGATCTCTACATGCAAAACCAATCACTTGACCATTGAACTATAGCTTTATCACATAGAGAAATGTGTCTTCTCTATCCTTATAAGATAACACATATTACTGGTGTCTGTAATCATATATTATGTCTGTGAATAAAGCAGTGATATGTAGATTATCTTTCTGAGCAGATCTCAGTCTGGTGAAGCTATAGTACATAGTGTATATGATATGTACACACTAGGACACAGCTCTGCCCTCAGCATGTCTAGTCCTGTCAATCAAGGGAAGGGGGAGTGTGCAGAGCACAGGGGGTGTTACAGAGCAGTCCTCAAAGGATTCAGGCCCACCTCCTGGTGCTACAACTTCTCATTTACATACGAATAAAAACACTGATTTCTCTGCAGCGGTTTATTGTACAGACAAATGAAAGGCATCATTTTAACCAGCATGATGAGCCCTACTAAGCAGTATTTCTGGTTAAATAGGGTTGATCCTTGTGACAGAGCCTCTTTAAAACTTCCTTTACTTCCCTCCACCCCTGCATGAAAACAAACAAAAGTCCTTATAACTTTTAAAAGTCGAACACTGCATTTAAATAACATTTCCCAATGGAACCATAGGGGTCCTCTGCCAAAGCAAAAAACACTTTGCTAAACCCTAAACCTCATCTAAGGGTACTTTCACACTAGTGTTATTCTTTTCCGGTATTGAGTTCCGTCCTAGGGGCTCAATACTGGAAAAGAACTGATCAGTTTGATCCTAATGCATTCTGAATGGAGAGCAATCCGTTCAAGATGTCTTCAGTTCAGTCACTCTTACGGTATTTGGCCGGAGAAAATACTGCAGCATGCTGCAGAATTTTCTCCATCCAAAATCCCGGAACACTTGCCGGAATACCGGATTCAGCATTATTTTCCATTGAAATGCATTAATGCCGGATCTGGCACCAAGTGTTCCCGGGAAAAAGGATTCAGTTTCCCGGTCTGCGCATTCATAGACCTTTAAAAATGTGAAAAAAATAAATACCAGATCCGTCTTTCCGGATGACACCAGAGAGACGGATCTGATATTGCAATGCATTTGTGATACAGATCCGTATCAGGATCCGTCGACAAATGGTATCCGTTTGCATACGGATTTCCGGAACTGCCTGCCGGAATCCAACAACACAAGTGTGAAAGTAAACTAATTATCCCTGTATCAAAACTGAATTATTCGTTCAGTTGGTAATAATACTTGAAACCAAAACAAACTTATAGATTGGGCAATTTACACTTCATGGTGCCTCGACTTCATTCTTGACACACTGAATAGTAATCAATATGTCTCAATATCTTTCCATGGCTCTTAGCACCAGATAACACTGCACCAATGTCACAGTTCTCTTTCATTCTATTACACTCTTATATTCATGGCACGTTATGGAGTGAAACCAAAAAACATCCATTTGTTGTAATATGTCTTCATTTATTGGTATCTTCTTCAATGTAAACGTCTTAACCCATAATATCAGTTTATTCATAAGCCTTTGGTTGTCAGTAATTAAACTCAACACGATTAATATCACATTTACTTAGGAATCTATTTAATATGCCCTATCTAATGATATATTATACCCTTTGGTATTTTGATTTGCAGATGTACCCAGCTTTCCTTGATGTTGAATGGTCTTTTTCCATAAAGGAAATACACAAAAAACACATACAAAACTCTTCTCTTTTCAATTAATTCACAAAGCACTTCCCTTTTATTCATGTCTTGTAATTAAGGGATGTAAAGTCCGACCTTTTCTCTCTCCCCCCTTCCAGTCGGACCGTGGGCAGAATCCTGGTGTCAGCTGAACAATCAACATGTAACAATACAAACATAGAAACAAACAAATCTGACACATGAAGGGCCCCTAGGACACGTTTCCATCACATTAGTTTCTTTGAACCCATAAAAAAATAAAAATTGGCACCAATATGAATATAATCAATTCACATTATAATAAAAACATAAAACACATGATATGAAACAATATAAGATTGTTAATGTTTTACTTCGCCTTCTTATTCTCCAACACATTAACGCTTTCATTCCCTGCTGCAGAGTCACAGTCATATATCTGTAGTTCTATGGCTACAGATGTCACACACAACTCTGCTGGACAGCCCAAAGATTCTTCTTGGCTACTATGTCCCATGTCCACCAAACTATTCCTCTTGTCCTGCCAATGAATGATTTAGGGCTGCAGCACTGCTCTCAGCTACACAGCCCTCCCTCCGTGTGATATCCCTGAAACGCTTATACAGCCACCCAGCTTTCCTGGAATGACACATACACCAGACCTAGAAAATCATGCGGTCCTGGTACTAAAAACCTTTACTAATTAAATCAATTTTTGGCAAGTAATAATGACTTCTTCGCACCTATAAAAGATCACATTATATAGAACAATTATAACATTCAAAACAGGACTATATCCCACAAGTACACGCATAGAGTAACACAGTCAGTACAATGCCACGTGGTGTTAATCGATTGATTGGCAGATACAAGAACAATTTGTCATATATTTCTTTTACTCTCACACATTACACATTCTTAACAATCATATCTTAGATTATTCTCAGAGAGAAGAATTATTCGGCTTCACTTTCTGCCATCTTTTCCTGTAATCAAGAGGGAAAACAATATTTCGTTATTTGAAGTCACATAGTAATCATATCGACAAACCTTTCAACAACTTTAAAGTGATATATTTTTCCTTTCTGTCTGCGATCCCCCCCTTATCCACAGACTTTAGCAAATGGGGAACAAAGAGGTACAGTATGTAGAGACTGGGAGGAGGGGGCCTACCATAACCTTATCTAGGTGTGGCTGAGTCTTGGCTTTTTTCAGGGGAACCATTCCATACACATTTATCTTTAACCCTTTAGGTTCATACATACACCGCACAATACTTGCACTAATGTTTCACATCAATCAACCTTCTCACAGACGCCAGTCTTCTGTATGTGTCAAAAAGCTTCATATTCTGATTAATCAACAGTCCCTGATAGTTCTGATCAGGGCCGGTGCAAGGATTTTTGCCGCCCTAGGCAAGATAAAAATTGCCGCCCCCCCCCCCCCCCCCCCTTATCAGATGATCTGCCCATATCATGACATCACATATGTTCCACCCCTTTCTCAGCATTTAAATGAAAAGAACTGCTTTGTTTCCCTTAGGGTTAATCCAGCTTCTTGTAGCCGTCTCCCTGACAGCCGCTAGAGGTGCTTCCGCGATTCTCACTGAGAAAATTACAGTGGGAAGACGCGGAACATAGTTTTGAATGCGTGCGCATGCGCAGCTGAGAGGAGGATCGGGGAGAGGAGTTCCCAGTGAGGGGTTTTAACCCCTTCAGCCCAGTGGGAGGGGGACACGAGGGTGCCCCACTCCTAACAACTATATAGTGCCAGGAAAATGAGTTTGTTTTCCTGGGACTATAGTGTCCTTTACCACCAGTACTGCACAGTGTCTGTTCTCTGCAGGAACAGGCGATAGACGCCAGTACCACTACCTTAACTGTACTGGTTCTGGGACTATAGTGTCCTTTACCACCAGTACTGCACAGTGTCTGTTCTCTGCAGGAACAGGCTATAGACGCCAGTATCACTACATTACCTGTACTGGTTCTGCCACTATAGTGTCCTTTACCACCAGTACTGCCCAGTGTCTGTTCTCTGCAGGAACCGGCTATAGACACCAGTACCACTACATTAACTGTACTGGTTCTGGGACTATAGTGTCCTTTACCACCAGTACTGCACAGTGTCTGTTCTCTGCAGGAACCGGCGATAGACACCAGTACCACTACATTAACTGTACTGGTCCTGGGACTATAGTGTCCTTTACCACCAGTACTGCACAGTGTCTGTTCTCTGCAGGAACAGGCTATAGACGCCAGTATCACTACATTAACTGTACTGGTTCTGGGACTATAGTGTCCTTTACCACCAGTACTGCACAGTGTCTGTTCTCTGCAGGAACAGGCGATAGACGCCAGTACCACTACATTAACTGTACTGGTCCTGGGACTATAGTGTCCTTTACCACCAGTACTGCCCAGTGTCTGTTCTCTGCAGGAACAGGCGATAGACACCAGTACCACTACATTAACTGTACTGGTTCTGGGACTATAGTGTCCTTTACCACCAGTACTGCCCAGTGTCTGTTCTCTGCAGGAACAGGCTATAGACGCCAGTATCACTACATTAACTGTACTGGTCCTGGGACTATAGTGTCCTTTACCACCAGTACTGCACAGTGTCTGTTCTCTGCAGGAACAGGCTATAAACACCAGTACCACTGCATTAACTGTACTGGTTCTGGGACTATAGTGTCCTTTACAACCAGTACTGCCCAGTGTCTGTTCTCTGCAGGAACAGGCTATAAACACCAGTACCACTACATTAACTGTACTGGTTCTGGCACTATAGTGTCCTTTACCACCAGTACTGCCCAGTGTCTGTTCTCTGCAGGAACAGGCTATAGACACCAGTACTACTACATTAACTGTACTGGTTCTGGGACTATAGTGTCCTTTACCACCAGTACTGCCCAGTGTCTGTTCTCTGCAGGAACAGGCTATAGACACCAGTACCACTACATTAACTGTACTGGTTCTAAGAATATAGTGTCCTTTTAATATGAGGTAAATTAGTTTCCAATGTAGTATTAATAACTAAACAATTACATAATAAACATATTGCATTGTCTACTTACCACCAGGACAATAAGATGATCCGCTCTCTGGCTGCAGTCTGGCTCTTGGTCTGGCTCTGGGGACTCCCTTGTCACTCTCTTCTCCCCCCCCTCCCTTGTCACTCTCTTCTCCCCCCCTCCCTTGTCACTCTCTTCTCCCTCCTCCCTCCCTTGTCACTCTCTTCTCCCTCCTCCCTCCCTTGTCACTCTCTTCCCCTCCTCCCTCCCTTTGCCCCCCCTCCCTCCTTTGTCACTCCCCCCCTCACTTGTCACTCTCTCCCCCCCTCCCTTGTCACTCTCATTCCCCCCCTCCCTTGTCATTCTCATCCCCCCCCCCTACCTCTAATGTAGTGTGGCCGAGCTCTTTTCGGTCCGCGGTACAGGAGCTTTTGTTTCCTGTACCCGGCCGGACTGAAAGGAAGTGCACACTTAGTGTCAGTCTGGCCGGGTACAGGAAACAAAAGCTCCTGTACCGCGGACCGAACAGAGCTCGGCCAGGCTACATTAGAGGCGCTTCCCTCCTGTCAGTCCCTCTCTTCAGGCTGCACAATCATAGACGCTCCAGCCCGGGCAGTGCGGCAGCCGCCCGTTGCGGGGGAAGGCCTGCCGCCGTACTTTTAAAAAAAAACTTGCGGCAGGACCGGCCTGGCCGCCACTTAACCAACGCTTTTTTTTTAAATTGCTCCCTAGGCGGCTGCCTTGGTTGCCAGAACTGTTTCATGAAAGATATTTCTCCCTTACCGTTTCCGACATCTTCATGTTCCTATCTATCGGCACACACTAGGTACAATGCTTATTCGCTATTAACTGACAAACTCCCTGATGTATCCCACTTACCGTCACTTTACTACATATATTTGTTCCAATCTCTAATGTTATGGCCGTACATTCTTTCCTACTTTGACACTGAACTGTTACAGACTTATCAGAACCCCCTCATATCCTTTACTTGGTTCTACAACTCAAAGGAACCATGACAGGTTCTACAGACCATCCACTACAGCCCCACTCACAGTTTGTAACAGATTTGCATAACCAATGCAACAATCAATAATCTACCCACAGATCACCTACCTGTGAATGCCTGGGATCCCGTTCGTAGTGGCGGTACCTTTAATACCCTCTCTATGTAGCACCCTATCGACAAGTAGCATATTTATCTACTCAAATCCCACTTCTGACACCAAGTGTTTTAACTTGGATTCGAAGATATAAGAATAAATAGGCTTACACAGGCTAAGGGATAAAAATATTTACTAAGTGTGATTGAATATATAAAACAGATATAGATACAGATATACTGTATAATACAGAGTAAAAAAGGTAAATAATAATCAATCACTTGGCCTTGCAGCACAATGGGTGAACTCCCTTTGACACGCTACCCACATAGAATATGGCGGATGCCCCATGGTATACAAGATAGAGATAGTGACCTACCACATCCTGCCTGGATGATGTTCTCATTGGAGCTGAGTTCTTTGTCTTTGTGCCCAAAGGTTTGTACCTCTCCACCCCTCCTCCTAAGAATGTCCTGTAGGTAGTACGACTGTCTTATCAGTTAACCACTCATGTGATGTGAGTTACCACTCTGGAGAGTGGTCTGGTGTTATCTGACACAGAACAATGGCTTTGCGTTTGTGAACAAACTATTCCTAACTCACTACATTACAATGAATACAGACGGTAATATATTAATTACAGCGGAAAGAACCAATCAATATTTTATTTAAAAAAACAAAAACAAAAAACATCTACACAAGAATGCTGAATCTGCCAATATGGATTCTCCTCTAAATAGTGCCATGGGAAAACTGGGTTACCACCATGCACAACTGTAATACACTACATAATACTAAATTTACTAAGGTAAATCCTCCTCCTCGCTCCTAAATAGTGTCATAGGTAGATATGCCTTTTAGGTTACTGGGAAAGCTGGGTTACGACTACGTGGAACTGCAATAGACTTCAGAATACTAAATATACCAAGAAAATTCCCTCTCCTCACTCGAGTGTCATAACTGTGTAGATTTGCCTTTCAGGTTCCCAGGAAAGCTGGGTTACAACCATGTGGTACTGAAATAGCCTGCATAATCCTATATCTACCAAGACAAATCCCCTCCTCACTAAATAGTGTCACAGCTAGGCAGATTTGCCTTTCAGGATCATGTGAAAACTGGGTTACAACCATGAGGAAGTGTAATTGACTGCAGATTAATAAATCTTCCATGATAAACCCTCTCTTCGCTCCTAAATAGTGCCACAGTTAGGGAGATTCACCTCTCAGGATCCTGGGAACACTGGGTTACAATCATGTAGACTAGAAAATGCTAAATCTACCAAGATAAATCTCCCTCCCTACTCCTAAATATATAGAAATATAATGCAATGGTTTGTAGCGACAGTCAGTGAGAAAAGATGCCTGTTCTGATGGAAACCTCCCCATCTGTCAGAAATCTATCAGATCCTCCTCTCTAGTGATGTTATTACTGAAATGTGTAAGGCTGTTATTATGGGGAATCCCAATATTCCTCTACTACACGTAGAAGGTATGGGAAGCCGAGATCTGAGCAGCTGGTTTCAGGTTCTACAATCAGGACCGAATGTTCAATTAGGCACTGAAAGGCCGGTCCCTAGGGCGGCATCCAGCAGGGGGCGCCACCAGATTGGCTTTATTTTATTTTTTTTAACATTAAATTTTTTTCTTTTGCCATACAGATTTTATACTCCTCAACCTTCCAGGTCTCAACTCTTCACTCCTGGTCCCATTAATTGTACCGGGTTCCCAGGGTCAACACCCCATCTCACCTCAGGATCTTCATGTGCCCCAATATATATATGTTCTAGTCCACTGCCACACCCCACCGCCATATCTTGTATCCTGTACCCCACTACACCCAGTCGCCACCCCTACTATCTACTACCCCATATACCTCATAACCTGATACATTTTTAACACCTCTTATAGCTATTGTCCCCATATTATATTCCTACACCGCTATATCTCTACCGGCTTTCTCCTGTTTTCTAACACACTCTTATCAATCTCAGCACCCAGTCTGCAGCTCTCTCTCTCTCTAGATGACTTCTCAGCACTCAGTCTGTAGCTTTCTCTCTCTCTCTCTCTCTCCACTACTTCTCAGCACACAGTCTGCAGCTCTCTCTCTCCATTACTTCTCAGCACCCAGTCTGCAGCTCTCTCTCTCCATTACTTCTCAGCACCCAGTCTGCAGCTCTCTCTCCACTGCTTCTCAGCACCCAGTCTGCAGCTCTCTCTGCACTACTTCTCAGCACCCAGTCTGCAGCTCTCTCCATTACTTCTCAGCACCCAGTCTGCAGCTCTCTCTCCACTACTTCTCAGTACCCAGTCTGCAGCTCTCTCCCCATTACTTCTCAGAACCCAGTCTGCAGCTCTCTCTCCATTACTTCTCAGCACCCAGTCTGCAGCTCTCTCTCCATTACTTCTCAGCACCCAGTCTGCAGCTCTCTCTGCACTACTTCTCAGCACCCAGTCTGCAGCTCTCTCTCCATTACTTCTCAGAACCCAGTCTGCAGCTCTCTCTCCATTACTTCTCAGCACCCAGTCTGCAGCTCTCTCTCCATTACTTCTCAGCACCCAGTCTGCAGCTCTCTCTGCACTACTTCTCAGCACCCAGTCTGCAGCTCTCTCCATTACTTCTCAGCACCCAGTCTGCAGCTCTCTCTCCACTGCTTCTCAGCACCCAGTCTGCAGCTCTCTCTCCACTACTTCTCAGCACTCAGTCTGCAGCTCTCTCCATTACTTCTCAGCACCCAGTCTGCAGCTCTCTCTCTCTCCACTGCTTCTCAGCACCCAGTCTGCAGCTCTCTCTCTCTCTCCATTACTTCTTAGCACTCAGTCTGCAGCTCTCTCTCTCTCTCCATTACTTCTTAGCACTCAGTCTGCAGCTCTCTCTCTCTCCATTACTTCTTAGCACTCAGTCTGCAGCTCTCTCTCTCTCTCCATTACTTCTTAGCACCCAGTCTGCAGCTCTCTCTCCACTACTTCTTAGCACCCAGTCTGCAGCACTCTCTCTCCACTACTTCTCAGCACCCAGTCTGCAGCTCTCTCTCCACTACTTCTCAGCACCCAGTCTGCAGCTCTCTCTCTCCATTACTTCTCAGAACCCAGTCTGCAGCTCTCTCTCCACCACTTCTCAGCACCCAGTCTGCAGCTCTCTCTCCACCACTTCTCAGCACCCAGTCTGCAGCTCTCTCTCCATTACTTCTCAGCACCCAGTCTGCAGCTCTCTCTCTCTCTCCATTACTTCTCAGCACCCAGTCTGCAGCTCGCTCTCCATTACTTCTTAGCACTCAGTCTGCAGCTCTCTCTCTCTCCATTACTTCTCAGCACCCAGTCTGCAGCTCTCTCTCCATTACTTCTCAGCACTCAGTCTGCAGCTCTCTCTCTCTCTCTTCACTACTTCTCAGCACCCAGTCTGCAGCTCTCTCTCCATTACTTCTCAGCACCCAGTCTGCAGCTCTCTCTCTCTCTCCATTACTTCTCAGCACCCAGTCTGCAGCTCGCTCTCCATTACTTCTTAGCACTCAGTCTGCAGCTCTCTCTCTCTCCATTACTTCTCAGCACCCAGTCTGCAGCTCTCTCTCCATTACTTCTCAGCACTCAGTCTGCAGCTCTCTCTCCACTACTTCTCAGCACCCAGTCTGCAGCTCTCTCTCCATTACTTCTCAGCACTCAGTCTGCAGCTCTCTCTCTCTCCACTACTTCTCAGCACTCAGTCTGCAGCTCTCTCCATTACTTCTCAGCACCCAGTCTGCAGCTCTCTCTCCACTATTTCTCAGCACCCAGTCTGCAGCTCTCTCTCTCTCCTTTACTTCTCAGCACCCAGTCTGCAGCTCTCTCTCCATTACTTCTCAGCACCCAATCTGCAGCTCTCTATCCACTACTTCTCAGCACCCAGTCTGCAGCTCTCTCTCCATTACTTCTCAGCACCCAGTCTGCAGCTCTCTCTCCATTACTTCTCAGTACCCCGTCTGCAGCTCTCTCTCCACTACTTCTCAGCACCCAGTCTGCAGCTCTCTCTCTCTCTCTCCATTACTTCTCAGCACTCAGTCTGCAGCTCTCTCTCTCTCTCTCCATTACTTCTCAGCACCCAGTCTGCAGCTCTCTCTCCATTACTTCTCAGAACCCAGTCTGCAGCTCTCTCTCCACCACTTCTCAGCACCCAGTCTGCAGCTCTCTCTCTCTCTCTCCACTATTTCTCAGCACTCAGTCTGCAGCTCTCTCTCCATTACTTCTCAGCACCCAGTCTGCAGCTCTCTCTCCATTACTTCTCAGAACCCAGTCTGCAGCTCTCTCTCTCCATTACTTCTCAGCACCCCGTCTGCAGCTCTCTCTCCATTACTTCTCAGCACCCAATCTGCAGCTCTCTATCCACTACTTCTCAGCACCCAGTCTGCAGCTCTCTCTCTCTCTCTCCACTATTTCTCAGCACTCAGTCTGCAGCTCTCTCTCCATTACTTCTCAGAACCCAGTCTGCAGCTCTCTCTCTCCATTACTTCTCAGCACCCCGTCTGCAGCTCTCTCTCCATTACTTCTCAGCACCCAATCTGCAGCTCTCTATCCACTACTTCTCAGCACCCAGTCTGCAGCTCTCTCTCCATTACTTCTCAGCACCCAGTCTGCAGCTCTCTATCCACTACTTCTCAGCACCCAGTCTGCAGCTCTCTCTCCATTACTTCTCAGTACCCCGTCTGCAGCTCTCTCTCCATTACTTCTCAGTACCCCGTCTGCAGCTCTCTCTCCACTACTTCTCAGCACCCAGTCTGCAGCTCTCTATCCACTACTTCTCAGCACCCAGTCTGCAGCTCTCTCCCCATTACTTCTCAGCACCCAGTCTGCAGCTCTCTCTCCACTGCTTCTCAGCACCCAGTCTGCAGCTCTCTCTCCATTACTTCTCAGTACCCTGTCTGCAGCTCTCTCTCCATTACTTCTCAGCACCCAGTCTGCAGCTCTCTCTCTCTCTCCATTACTTCTCAGCACCCAGTCTGCAGCTCTCTCTCTCTCTCCATTACTTCTCAGCACCCAGTCTGCAGCTCTCTCCATTACTTCTCAGCACACAGTCTGCAGCTCTCTCTCCATTACTTCTCAGCACCTAGTCTGCAGCTCTCTCTCCATTACTTCTCAGCACCCAGTCTGCAGCTCTCTCTCCACTACTTCTCAGCACCCAGTCTGCAGCTCTCTCTCCACTACTTCTTAGCACCCAGTCTGCAGCTCTCTCTCCATTACTTCTCAGCACCCAGTCTGCAGCTCTCTCCATTACTTCTCAGCACCCAATCTGCAGTTCTCTATCCACTACTTCTCAGCACCCAGTCTGCAGCTCTCTCTCCATTACTTCTCAGCACCCAGTCTGTAGCTCTCTCTCCATTACTTCTCAGCACGCAGTCTGTAGCTCTCTCTCCACTACTTCTCAGCACCCAGTCTGCAGCTCTCTCTCCACTACTTCTCAGCACCCAGTCTGCAGCTCTCTCTCCACTACTTCTCAGCACCCAGTCTGCAGCTCTCTCTCTCCATTACTTCTCAGTACCCCGTCTGCAGCTCTCTCTCCATTACTTCTCAGTACCCCGTCTGCAGCTCTCTCTCCACTACTTCTCAGCACCCAGTCTGCAGCTCTCTCTCCATTACTTCTCAGCACCCCGTCTGCAGCTCTCTCTCCACTACTTCTCAGCACCCAGTCTGCAGCTCTCTCTCCATTACTTCTCAGCACCCAGTCTGCAGCTCTCTCTCTCCATTACTTCTCAGCACCCAGTCTGCAGCTCTCTCTCCACTACTTCTCAGCACCCAGTCTGCAGCTCTCTCTCCATTACTTCTCAGCACCCAGTCTGCAGCTCTCTCTCTCTCCACTACTTCTCAGCACCCAGTCTGCAGCTCTCTCTCTCCATTACTTCTCAGCACCCAGTCTGCAGCTCTCTATCCACTACTTCTCAGCACCCAGTCTGCAGCTCTCTCTCCATTACTTCTCAGCACCCAGTCTGCAGCTCTCTCTCCACTACTTCTCAGCACCCAGTCTGTAGCTCTCTCTCCATTACTTCTCAGCACTCAGTCTGTAGCTCTCTCTCCACTACTTCTTAGCACCCAGTCTGCAGCTCTCTATCCACTACTTCTCAGCACCCAGTCTGCAGCTCTCTCTCCATTACTTCTCAGCACACAGTCTGCAGCTCTCTCTCCATTACTTCTCAGCACCCAGTCTGCAGCTCTCTCTCCACTACTTCTCAGCACCCAGTCTGCAGCTCTCTCCATTACTTCTCAGCACCCAGTCTGCAGCTCTCTCTCCACTACTTCTCAGCACCCAGTCTGCAGCTCTCTCTCCACTACTTCTCAGCACCCAGTCTGCAGCTCTCTCTCTCCATTACTTCTCAGTACCCCGTCTGCAGCTCTCTCTCCATTACTTCTCAGTACCCCGTCTGCAGCTCTCTCTCCACTACTTCTCAGCACCCAGTCTGCAGCTCTCTCTCCATTACTTCTCAGCACCCAGTCTGCAGCTCTCTCTCTCTCCACTACTTCTCAGCACCCAGTCTGCAGCTCTCTCTCTCCATTACTTCTCAGCACCCAGTCTGCAGCTCTCTATCCACTACTTCTCAGCACCCAGTCTGCAGCTCTTTCTCCATTACTTCTCAGCACCCAGTCTGCAGCTCTCTCCCCATTACTTCTCAGCACCCAGTCTGCAGCTCTTTCTCCATTACTTCTCAGCACCCAGTCTGCAGCTCTCTCTCCACTACTTCTCAGCACCCAGTCTGCAGCTCTCTCTCCATTACTTCTCAGCACTCAGTCTGTAGCTCTCTCTCCACTACTTCTCAGCACACAGTCTGCAGCTCTCTGTCTCTCCATTACTTCTTAGCACCCAGTCTGCAGCTCTCTCTCCACTACTTCTTAGCACCCAGTCTGCAGCTCTCTCTCCATTACTTCTCAGCACTCAGTCTGTAGCTCTCTCTCCACTACTTCTCAGCACCCAGTCTGCAGCTCTCTCTCCATTACTTCTCAGTACCCCGTCTGCAGCTCTCTCTCCATTACTTCTCAGTATCCCGTCTGCAGCTCTCTCTCCACTACTTCTCAGCACCCAGTCTGCAGCTCTCTCTCCACTACTTCTCAGCACCCAGTCTGCAGCTCTCTCTCTCTCCACTACTTCTCAGCACCCAGTCTGCAGCTCTCTCTCTCTCCACTACTTCTCAGCACTCAGTCTGCAGCTCTCTCTCTCTTCACTACTTCTCAGCACCCAGTCTGCAGCTCTCTCTCCACTACTTCTCAGCACCCAGTCTGCAGCTCTCTCTCTCTCTCCACTACTTCTCAGCACCCAGTCTGCAGCTCTCTCTCTCTCTCTCTCTCTCCACTACTTCTCAGCACTCAGTCTGCAGCTCTCTCTCTCTCTCTCCACTACTTCTCAGCACCCAGTCTGCAGTTCTCTCTCCACTACTTCTCAGCACCCAGTCTGCAGCTCTCTCTCTCTCCACTACTTCTCAGCACCCAGTCTGCAGCTCTCTCTCTCCATTACTTCTCAGTACCCCGTCTGCAGCTCTCTCTCCACTACTTCTCAGCACCCAGTCTGCAGCTCTCTCTCTCTCCACTACTTCTTAGCACTCAGTCTGCAGCTCTCTCTCCACTACTTCTCAGCACTCAGTCTGCAGCTCTCTCTCTCTCCACTACTTCTCAGCACCCAGTCTGCAGCTCTCTCTCTCTCTCCATTACTTCTTAGCACTCAGTCTGCAGCTCTCTCTCTCTCCACTACTTCTCAGCACCCAGTCTGCAGCTCTCTCTCTCTCTCTCCATTACTTCTTAGCACTCAGTCTGCAGCTCTCTCTCTCTCCATTACTTCTCAGCACCCAGTCTGCAGCTCTCTCTCCATTACTTCTCAGCACCCAGTATGCAGCTCTCTCTCTCTCCATTACTTCTTAGCACTCAGTCTGCAGCTCTCTCTCTCTCTCCATTACTTCTTAGCACTCAGTCTGCAGCTCTCTCTCCATTACTTCTCAGCACCCAGTTTTGTAGCTCTCTCTCCACTACTTCTCAGCACCCAGTTTGCAGCTCTCTCTCTCTCTCCACTACTTCTCAGCACCCAGTCTGCAGCTCTCTCTCTCTCTCTCTCTCCACTACTTCTCAGCACCCAGTCTGCAGCTCTCTCTCTCTCTCCACTACTTCTCAGCACTCAGTCTGCAGCTCTCTCTCTCTCTCTCCACTACTTCTCAGCACCCAGTCTGCATCTCTCTCTCTCTCTCTCTCTCTCCATTACTTCTCAGCACCCCGTCTGCAGCTCTCTCTCCATTACTTCTCAGCACCCAGTTTTGTAGCTCTCTCTCCACTACTTCTCAGCACCCAGTTTGCAGCTCTCTCTCTCTCTCCACTACTTCTCAGCACCCAGTCTGCAGCTCTCTCTCTCTCTCTCTCTCCACTACTTCTCAGCACCCAGTCTGCAGCTCTCTCTCTCTCTCCACTACTTCTCAGCACTCAGTCTGCAGCTCTCTCTCTCTCTCTCCACTACTTCTCAGCACCCAGTCTGCAGCTCTCTCTCTCTCTCTCTCTCCACTACTTCTCAGCACCCAGTCTGCAGCTCTCTCTCTCTCTCTCCACTACTTCTCAGCACTCAGTCTGCAGCTCTCTCTCTCTCCACTACTTCTCAGCACCCAGTCTGCAGCTCTCTCTCCACTACTTCTCAGCACCCAGTCTGCAGCTCTCTCTCCACTACTTCTCAGCACCCAGTCTGCAGCTCTCTCTCCACTACTTCTCAGCACCCAGTCTGCAGCTCTCTCTCTCTCCACTACTTCTCAGCACCCAGTCTGCAGCTCTCTCTCCACTACTTCTCAGCACCCAGTCTGCAGCTCTCTATCCACTACTTCTCAGCACCCAGTCTGCAGCTCTCTCTCCATTACTTCTCAGTACCCCGTCTGCAGCTCTCTCTCCATTACTTCTCAGCACCCAGTCTGCAGCTCTCTCTCTCCATTACTTCTCAGTACCCCGTCTGCAGCTCTCTCTCCACTACTTCTCAGCACCCAGTCTGCAGCTCTCTCTCTCTCCACTACTTCTCAGCACCCAGTCTGCAGCTCTCTCTCTCCATTACTTCTCAGTACCCCGTCTGCAGCTCTCTCTCCACTACTTCTCAGCACCCAGTCTGCAGCTCTCTCTCTCTCCACTACTTCTCAGCACCCAGTCTGCAGCTCTCTCTCTCTCCATTACTTCTTAGCACTCAGTCTGCAGCTCTCTCTCTCCACTACTTCTTAGCACTCAGTCTGCAGCTCTCTCTCTCTCCATTACTTCTCAGCACCCAGTCTGCAGCTCTCTCTCCATTACTTCTCAGCACCCAGTCTGCAGCTCTCTCTCTCTCTCTCCATTACTTCTCAGCACCCCGTCTGCAGCTCTCTCTCCATTACTTCTCAGCACCCAGTTTGCAGCTCTCTCTCCATTACTTCTCAGTACCCAGTCTGCAGCTCTCTATCCACTACTTCTCAGCACCCAGTCTGCAGCTCTCTCTCTCTCTCTCTCTCCACTACTTCTCAGCACCCAGTCTGCAGCTCTCTCTCTCTCTCTCTCCACTACTTCTCAGCACCCAGTCTGCAGCTCTCTCTCTCTCTCCATTACTTCTTAGCACTCAGTCTGCAGCTCTCTCTCTCCACTACTTCTTAGCACTCAGTCTGCAGCTCTCTCTCTCTCCATTACTTCTCAGCACCCAGTATGCAGCTCTCTCTCTCTCCATTACTTCTTAGCACTCAGTCTGCAGCTCTCTCTCTCTCTCCATTACTTCTTAGCACTCAGTCTGCATCTCTCTCTCTCTCTCTCTCTCTCCATTACTTCTCAGCACCCCGTCTGCAGCTCTCTCTCCATTACTTCTCAGCACCCAGTTTTGTAGCTCTCTCTCCACTACTTCTCAGCACCCAGTTTGCAGCTCTCTCTCTCTCTCTCTCCACTACTTCTCAGCACCCAGTCTGCAGCTCTCTCTCTCTCTCCACTACTTCTCAGCACTCAGTCTGCAGCGCTCTCTCTCTCTCTCCACTACTTCTCAGCACCCAGTCTGCAGCTCTCTCTCCACTACTTCTCAGCACCCAGTCTGCAGCTCTCTCTCTCCACTACTTCTCAGCACCCAGTCTGCAGCTCTCTCTCCACTACTTCTCAGCACCCATTCTGCAGCTCTCTCTCTCTCCACTACTTCTCAGCACCCAGTCTGCAGCTCTCTCTCCACTACTTCTCAGCACCCAGTCTGCAGCTCTCTCTCCACTACTTCTCAGCACCCAGTCTGCAGCTCTCTCTCCATTACTTCTCAGTACCCCGTCTGCAGCTCTCTCTCCATTACTTCTCAGCACCCAGTCTGCAGCTCTCTCTCTCCATTACTTCTCAGTACCCCGTCTGCAGCTCTCTCTCTCTTCACTACTTCTCAGCACCCAGTCTGCAGCTCTCTCTCCACTACTTCTCAGCACTCAGTCTGCAGCTCTCTCTCTCTCCACTACTTCTCAGCACCCAGTCTGCAGCTCTCTCTCTCTCCATTACTTCTTAGCACTCAGTCTGCAGCTCTCTCTCTCCACTACTTCTCAGCACCCAGTCTGCAGCTCTCTCTCCACTACTTCTCAGCACCCAGTCTGCAGCTCTCTCTCTCTCCACTACTTCTCAGCACCCAGTCTGCAGCTCTCTCTCTCTCCATTACTTCTTAGCACTCAGTCTGCAGCTCTCTCTCTCCACTACTTCTTAGCACTCAGTCTGCAGCTCTCTCTCTCTCTCTCTCCATTACTTCTCAGCACCCAGTCTGCAGCTCTCTCTCTCTCTCTCTCCATTACTTCTCAGCACCCCGTCTGCAGCTCTCTCTCCATTACTTCTCAGCACCCAGTTTGCAGCTCTCTCTCTCTCTCCACTACTTCTCAGCACCCAGTCTGCAGCTCTCTCTCTCTCTCTCTCCACTACTTCTCAGCACCCAGTCTGCAGCTCTCTCTCTCTCTCTCCACTACTTCTCAGCACTCAGTCTGCAGCTCTCTCTCTCTCTCTCTCCACTACTTCTCAGCACCCAGTCTGCAGCTCTCTCTCCACTACTTCTCAGCACCCAGTCTGCAGCTCTCTCCATTACTTCTTAGCACTCAGTCTGCAGCTCTCTCTCTCTCCACTACTTCTTAGCACTCAGTCTGCAGCTCTCTCTCTCTCTCCATTACTTCTCAGCACCCAGTCTGCAGCTCTCTCTCCATTACTTCTCAGCACCCAGTCTGCAGCTCTCTCTCTCTCTCTCTCCATTACTTCTCAGCACCCCGTCTGCAGCTCTCTCTCCATTACTTCTCAGCACCCAGTCTGCAGCTCTCTCTCTCTCTCTCCACTACTTCTCAGCACTCAGTCTGCAGCTCTCTCTCTCTCTCTCTCCACTACTTCTCAGCACCCAGTCTGCAGCTCTCTCTCCACTACTTCTCAGCACCCAGTCTGCAGCTCTCTCTCTCTCCACTACTTCTCAGCACTCAGTCTGCAGCTCTCTCCACTACTTCTCAGCACCCAGTCTGCAGCTCTCTCTCTCTCCACTACTTCTCAGCACCCAGTCTGCAGCTCTCTCTCTCTCTTCATTACTTCTTAGCACTCAGTCTGCAGCTCTCTCTATCCACTACTTCTTAGCACTCAGTCTGCAGCTCTCTCCATTACTTCTTAGCACTCAGTCTGCAGCTCTCTCCATTACTTCTTAGCACTCAGTCTGCAGCTCTCTCTTTCTCCATTACTTTTCTCCGCATTGTGGAAATGCTTTCCTAAAGCCATCGGTAACCATCCTCAGCTACTGGCGAGTTCTCTCCCACCTGTCCATGTTCCCATTGAACACACTGGTTGCATTCTCTGCTCATTGTTTGAAATTCTGCGATTCTTCGTTATTCTTATTTCAAAACAATTGAGCTTCAGACGAAGATGAAATAACTTGCTCTGTCTGTGACCTGGATGATATCCCGCATGGGGCCCCTATTAGAAATAACAACCCCAACAAAGAATCTGGGTTGAAGGAAACGTGTCAGCAAAATATATCTGCCAGGTAAAACCAAATGATACACAGCACCTGCAGATTGCTAATTTTTTAATTCTATTTCCTGAACATGATTATGGGGGCGGCCATCTTGCCTGAGCTGCCGATAACAGCATTTACACAGCCCCATGGTCCATAGACACATGGTCAGGAGGGGACCTCATTGACTTCTATGGGAGAGCTTTCTCGGCTCTGTGACCTGCGCAGAGGTCATTGTACAGGGAGGGAATAGATAAGATGTGACAATCACCTATTGTGAATGGTGGATCCTGTCTTATCTATACACAGAGGTGGTATCATTACAGGCAGGATTAGAAGGAGTCAACTCGAGTAAACTGATCTGTACAGACCAAGAAAATTTAAAATAGCATTATCAAAAATTCGTTAAAAATATGTTAAACATAAAAACTTGATTTAAACAATAGGTTTTCTGTGCAGTTTTAGTGTGGATTTGGTGCCGGAAATCGGTCTGAATCTCCTCTGAAACCGCTTCCTATTGTCTTCAATACATGGGATGAAAGGAGGCAGACAATAGGGACGGCCTGGACAACTTGTGGACCTCTTGGCGCAAACACGACCAGGACCATGAGATGATTTAAATCGCTTTATTGGTGACCTTGGTGACCTCGAGTTACCATCTCATGGTCCTGGTGGTGCCAGGAGGTGTCCGCGGTGCAGGCCGTCCCTATTGTCTGCCTCCTTCTATCTGTTCTGTTTACTCCTACGGGAGGGTGGGCTGCCCCATGGTCTGAGGATCTGGACCCGACCCATTGTGCCGCCATACATTCACTAGTCTACGGGTCCACATGAACATCCACAGCAGAACCCGCGGCAGAGCAGTTCCTGCTGTGGGATACGCAGGGGATTTCAAAATCCTTCATGTCAACGTATCCTTACACACCAGTCTCAACGCTGGAGACAGGCATAATGAGCAACGCAGACGCTCTAAGGAAGGGCGCCCCCCAGAGGCCAAATAACCATTAAATACACAAGTGTAAGACGACAAATGCAACAATGTCTCTGGGGAGATTTAAAAAGTTTTAAAAATGTTGTTTTCCCACTTTTGGTGCATTTTGCTCGCGGCGTCCCCTCCGCTCTTAATGACTTTGCTCATTTCCTGATTTAATAATTGCATCTGATCTCCAGGAAGTAAAGACGTCCAACCCCCTCCCCGAGACGTATTCTACAACAAGCTGAGATTCTGGTTTTTCCCTCCTTACCGGAGGGTTTAGACAAAAAGAGACCAAATTCCCCTGAACCCGCCGAGGGGCTCGTACAGGGAAATTCCCGGCGGATCGGATTTCAGGCGCTCTGCGCGTACAAATAGCTGAGAGCCGGGCAGTGTCAGCGAGAGCGACCTGTACGCAGCTCACCTGCGGAAAAGCACCTGTAAGTACCGCAATGAATGGAAGAGGGGTCAGGTAACAGGTAACTCCTTATGTTATCTGGGTAACTAAGGAAGAGCCTGTCCGTAAGGCGAATAATCAGGTAGTCAGTGGCCAAACTTCCCCGCACCTGCCCATAGTTCAGGACGATGAGGGTTCTCATCATACTTCTTGCACCACGAGTCTCAAGACAGAGGATTCTGCTGGGTAACGATGGCCGGTAAGTCCTATGCTACCTATAGGCTTAACATTTAAAGGGACAGTACACCTGACTGTTTCCCTATAGGGCATTGTAGTAAATGGGCTCAGTGTGACTGTCGTCCCCTGCGCATGTGAAGCAGGCTTTCCTGTGCAATGTATCCAAGGAGAAGCAAATAGGTTATTGTAGTTGTAAGTGAAAGTGAAGGGTCCCTTTAAATACAGTGTGAATCTGGTTACGCGCTCCTAGGATTCAATGTCCACTTTGCGTGGTTTGCTGCTAGACTTTGTATTGAAGGCAGTTCCTGGTTTGATGTTCATGACTAATGGTAAAAAATACCCACTGAGTGCTACAAGGTCTCTGCCCGTGATTAATGGTAAACGGATGCATATGTCAGCTCTAGGCAATTGCATGTGCGGCAATTCCCTTTATTTCTTTGTATGTGCAGTAATACAGAATACCGTCAGCCTGACCTAAGCGGTCTGTACCCGCAGCGGCAGAGACCACTGGCAAGTGCTGACGAGCTGCAGGGGAGAAGGTCTAAAAATAGCAGGAAATCGCCATCTATGCAATTCCCCGACACACTGTGCGAGCGCCAGCGGGGGTAAGTTTTGCCGGAGTCATCCGTGTTCTGCTCTCCGTGACTAGGTCACATGATGTGCTGCGAGAACCTGCATACACAGCACCTGCAGGGTTAACACTCTGATCACTCTCAGTATTAGGGCTCATTCAGATGACCGTATCCGTTTCCTTCGGTCCGTAATCCAGTACATTCCGCATTTTGCTGTGATGGACCAGAATACGACATTTTTTGCGGTGTGCGGTCTGCATCTTTTTCGGCCCCATTGAATTGAATGAGTCGGCACCAAACCCGCACAAAATGCAGATCAGATGCAAAAAAAAAAAGGAACAATTAGGGTACAGCCACGCGTAGGGTGAAGTTGTATCCGTCCTTCATTCTTTATTCATCAAGCTTGTCTGTTATAAGGTGTAAGATTGGACATCAGACAGATTCCGTCCGTCCGTCTTTCTTTTGCTGAGTATTTATTAAACGTCGCGCAGCAGTTGATGAACTAGACTCGGTGTATTGCTGTCAGTCTGCCCTCTGATGGTTGCTTTTCAGTATGACAGGTTCATATTCGCTCAGACTTGTCTAATGTATTTGCGCATGAAAAATAGTCGCATCTGTGCAGAAAAAAAAACTGCACGTCTCCCTGAAACGGCGACTTTTAATGCACAAAGAGTTCCGCTTTACCACTCAAAAATGTAGAATAAAAATAAGCTAGCCCTGGAGTGAAGAAAAATAGTTTTTGTGCTTAATTTATGAGTAAATAAGGCACAAAAACTACAGTGGATGTGCCCCAATCTCTTTTTAGGATCCACTCCTGATTTTGACTTCAGAAACTGCAGGCAGAAACCTGACGGGGTGGCGGTGCCCTCAGGGTGACGTGTCGTGGGACGCAAACAGGTCTGGCCACATGTGTTGTGCGACATTTGATGCAATGTATCCCAATTGTGTTGCAACTGCCATGCGACATTTGATGCAATGTATCCCAACTGCGATGCGACGTTTGCAGAAAATTCCAACTTGGATGGATTTCTTGCAACTGTTGCAGAATGTCGCATGTCGCCGTGTATTCCGTGTGGTGGACTCTGCGTGGTAGTGTAGTACAGGCAAAGTGCTTATAATCCCACAAATCTCACGTACACCTTGCAGATTGTTTCCCTGCAGAAATTGACCTGCATTGTGGATTTCCGAATCCGCAGCCTGTCAATTATGTTTGCGGTTTTAGCTGCGGATTTCACCCTTTTCAGTGAAGGGTTAGATCCGCAGCAAAACCGCATCAAATCCGCCATTAGAAATGGAAGATTTTGGTGCAGAAACTCGCAGAAATCTTCTGTGTGGATCTTCTGCGTGTTCACGCGCACTCGTGTGCAGACGGCATCGCTACAGAAACGTCCACAACTGAAAATCAGTTCCCTTCACCTGAATGGCGGTTGCAGGAATCCATGTGCTCGCCGCCCCATGCACATGAATGGGACTCATTTTCAGTTGTGCAAAAGTCTGCAGTGTGTGAGGGCGCCCTTAGGCCACCTGCACCTGATGCGGCATACGTGCGTTTTTTTTCTGCGCAGCTTCTCGTGCGAACCCCCCCCAGCATATTACAGAACCAGCAAAGTGGACGACATTACGCTAATCTTATGCACTCCTCGTCTGTGGGGAAATTGACCAACTGCGCGGATTCAAACTAAATAACGGCAATTATTGTGGTTTTAGCTGCGGATTTCACACTTGTAATGAAATCTGCGGCAAAACCGCATCAAATCCGCACCAAAAAACGCTGTTAGACATTGCAGATTTTGGTGCAGATATGCCGAAGAAACGCACATAGGTCAGCACGGAAATGAGTGCGGATCTTAAGCGTCTACTCGCATTCGTGTGCAGCGGCCTTACGGTATCTGCACACAGATGCAGGATTACAAACAGAAAATCCACACAGATCTCCCTGTAGATTTCTTTGCGTTACTTGGGGGTTTCGGCGCGTTTTTTGCTGTGGTTTTACCGCAGATCTCAGCCCGACACAGAAGTGGGAAATCCGCACGAAGAATTAACGCGCTGCAGACTTCAAAATCCACTCAATTCCGTCTCAAAACAAAGGAGCAAAGTGCAACATGAGACGGTGGAATGTCCTAACACTTTGCTGGTGCCCGTGTGCAGGTTGTCACCCCTGTATCCTGCAGCAGTCAGAACAGCGGAATGTGTAGAGCAGCACAGAGGATTTCAGGAGAGGAGTGTGCTGATCATGTGGAGGTCACAGGATGAGAGTTACATAGTGGAAGGAGCAGGGTCCTCCCAGCAGCACAGAGGATTTCAGGAGAGGAGTGCGCTGATCTTGTGGTCACATGATGAGGGTTACATAGTGAAAGGAGCAGGATCCCAGCAGCACAGAGGATTTGAGGAGAGGAGTGTGCTGATCTTGTGGAGGTCACAGGATGAGAGTTACATAGTGGAAGGAGCAGGGTCCTCCCAGCAGCACAGAGGATTTCAGGAGAGGAGTGTGCTGATCATGTGGAGGTCACAGGATGAGAGTTACATAGTGGAAGGAGCAGGGTCCTCCCAGCAGCACAGAGGATTTCAGGAGAGGAGTGTGCTGATCATGTGGAGGTCACAGGATGACAGTTACATAGTGGAAGGAGCAGGGTCCTCCCAGCAGCACAGAGGATTTCAGGAGAGGAGTGTGCTGATCTTGTGGAGGTCACAGGATGAGAGTTACATAGTGGAAGGAGCAGGGTCCTCCCAGCAGCACAGAGGATTTCAGGAGAGGAGTGTGCTGATCTTATGGAGGTCACAGGATGAGAGTTACATAGTGGAAGGAGCAGGGTCCTCCCAGCAGCACAGAGGATTTCAGGAGAGGAGTGCGCTGATCTTGTGGTCACATGATGAGGGTTACATAGTGGAAGGAGCAGGATCCCAGCAGCACAGAGGATTTCAGGAGAGGAGTGTGCTGATCATGTGGAGGTCACAGGATGACAGTTACATAGTGGAAGGAGCAGGGTCCTCCCAGCAGCACAGAGGATTTCAGGAGAGGAGTGTGCTGATCATGTGGAGGTCACAGGATGACAGTTACATAGTGGAAGGAGCAGGGTCCTCCCAGCAGCACAGAGGATTTCAGGAGAGGAGTGTGCTGATCTTGTGGAGGTCACAGGATGAGAGTTACATAGTGGAAGGAGCAGGGTCCTCCCAGCAGCACAGAGGATTTCAGGAGAGGAGTGTGCTGATCTTATGGAGGTCACAGGATGAGAGTTACATAGTGGAAGGAGCAGGGTCCTCCCAGCAGCACAGAGGATTTCAGGAGAGGAGTGTGCTGATCTTATGGAGGTCACAGGATGATAGTTACATAGTGGAAGGAGAAGGGTCCTCCCAGCAGCACAGATGATTTCAGGAGAGGAGTGTACTGATCTTATGGAGGTCACAGGATGATAGTTACATAGTGGAAGGAGAAGGGTCCTCCTAGCAGCACAGAGGATTTCAGGAGAGGAGTGTGCTGATTGTGTGGAGGTCACAGAATGAGAGTTACACAGTGGAAGGAGCAGGGTCCTCCCAGCAGCACAGAGGATTTCAGGAGAGGAGTGTGCTGATCTTGTGGAGGTCACAGGATGACAGTTACATAGTCGAAGGACCAGGGTCCTCCCAGCAGCACAGAGGATTTCAGGAGAGGAGTGTGCTGATCTTGTGGAGGTCACAGGATGAGAGTTACATAGTGGAAGGAGCAGGGTCCTCCCAGCAGCACAGATGATTTCAGGAGAGGAGTGTGCTGATCTTATGGAGGTCACAGGATGATAGTTACATAGTGGAAGGAGCAGGGTCCTCCCAGCAGCACAGAGGATTTCAGGAGAGGAGTGTGCTGATCGTGTGGAGGTCCCAGGATGAGAATTACATAGTGGAAGGAGCAGGGTCCTCCCAGCAGCACAAAGGATTTCAGGAGAGGAGTGCGCTGATCTTATGAAGGTCACAGGATGATAGTTACATAGTGGAAGGAGCAGGGTCACAGCTGCACAGAGGATTTCAGGAGAGGAGTGTGCTGATCTTGTGGAGGTCACAGGATGAGAGTTACATAGTGGAAGGAGCAGGGTCCCAGCAGCGCAGAGGATTTCAGGAGAGGAGTGTGCTGATCTTATGAAGGTCACAGGATGATAGTTACATAGTGGAAGGAGCAGGGTCCCAGCAGCGCAGAGGATTTCAGGAGAGGAGTGTGCTGATCTTATGAAGGTCACAGGATGATAGTTACATAGTGGAAGGAGCAGGGTCACAGCTGCACAGAGGATTTCAGGAGAGGAGTGTGCTGATCTTGTGGAGGTCACAGGATGAGAGTTACATAGTGGAAGGAGCAGGGTCCCAGCAGCGCAGAGGATTTCAGGAGAGGAGTGTGCTGATCTTATGAAGGTCACAGGATGATAGTTACATAGTGGAAGGAGCAGGGTCCCAGCAGCGCAGAGGATTTCAGGAGAGGAGTGTGCTGATCTTATGAAGGTCACAGGATGATAGTTACATAGTGGAAGGAGCAGGGTCCCAGCAGCGCAGAGGATTTCAGGAGAGGAGTGTGCTGATCATGTGGAGGTCACAGGATGAGAGTTACATAGTGGAAGGAGCAGGGTCCCAGCAGCACAGAGGATTTTAGTGTGCTTCTCACCCACATGCGCACTTGGCCGGCACTATGGTATAGGACTTGCTCTATCTTTCTTGTGGAATGAGCCCGAAGGCTACGGCGACCATTCATGTAATGTATTTCAATGGTCACAATGTGACAGGCAGCAGAACAAATCCGATTTACTTTACCAGTGGGACAATCATCAGCCGAGAAGAAAGTTCACTAAGGTCCAATATAAGGTCCAATATAAGGTCCAATATAAGGCCTCTTGCACAGGAACATATTTTCTTTCCGTGTATGTTCCGGTTTTTTTTGGTGGACCGTATATGGAACCATTCTCTTCAATGGGTCCACAAAAAGAACATAAGTTACTCTGTGTGCATGTCCTATTATAGTCCGCATTACGGACATGGACAGGACTGTTCTATGAAGGGCCGGCTGTTCTGTTCCCCAAAATACGGAATGCACACGGACGTCATCCATATTTCTTTCTGGATCTGTTTTTTGCGGACCGCAAGATACAAACCGGATTCCAAAAAAGTTGGGACACTAAACAAATTGTGAATAAAAACTGAATGCAATGATGTGGAGATGGCAAATGTCAATATTTTATTTGTAATAGAACGTAGATGACAGATCAAACGTTTAATCCGAGTAAATGTATCATTTTAAAGGAAAAATACGTTGATTCCAATTTTCACGGTGTCAACAAATCCCCAAAAAGTTGGGACAAATAGCAATAAGAGGCTGGAAAAAGTAAATTTCAGCATAACGAAGAGCTGGAAGACCAATTAACACTAATTAGGTCAATTGGCAACATGATTGGGTATAAAAAGAGCTTCTTCTCAGAGTGGCAGTGTCTCTCAGAAGCCAAGATGGGTAGAGGATCACCAATTCCCACAATGTTACGCAGAAAGATAGTGGAGCAATATCAGAAAGGTGTTACCCAGCGAAACATTGCAAAGACTTTGCATCTATCATCATCAACTGTGCATAACATCATCCGAAGATTCAGAGAATCTGGAACAATCTCTGTGCGTAAGGGTCAAGGCGGTAAAACCATACTGGATGCCCGTGATCTCCGGGCCCTTAACCCCCTCAGCCCCCAGTGCTTAAACACCCTGAAAGACCAGGCCACTTTTTACACTTCTGACCTACACTACTTTCACCATTTATTGCTCGGTCATGCAACTTACCACCCAAATGAATTTTACCTTCTTTTCTTCTCACTAATAGAGCTTTCATTTGGTGGTATTTCATTGCTGCTGACATTTTTACTTTTTTTGTTATTAATCGAAATTTAACGATTTTTTTGCAAAAAAATGACATTTTTCACTTTCAGTTGTAAAATTTTGCAAAAAAAACGACATCCATATAGAAATTTTGCTCTAAATTTATAGTTCTACATGTCTTTGATAAAAAAAAAATGTTTGGGTAAAAAAAAAATGGTTTGGGTAAAAGTTATAGCGTTTACAAACTATGGTACAAAAATGTGAATTTCCGCTTTTTGAAGCAGCTCTGACTTTCTGAGCACCTGTCATGTTTCCTGAGGTTCTACAATGGCCAGACAGTACAAACACCCCACAAATGACCCCATTTCTGAAAGTACACACCCTAAGGTATTCGCTGATGGGCATAGTGAGTTCATAGAACTTTTTATTTTTTGTCACAAGTTATCGGAAAATGATGATTTTTTTTTTTTTTTTTTTTTTTTTTTTACAAAGTCTCATATTCCACTAACTTGTGACAAAAAATAAAAAGTTCTATGAACTCACTATGCCCATCAGCGAATACCTTGGGGTCTCTTCTTTCCAAAATGGGGTCACTTGTGGGGTAGTTATACTGCCCTGGCATTCTAGGGGCCCAAATGTGTGGTAAGTAGGTAAATGACCTGTGAAATCCGAAAGGTGCTCTTTGGAATGTGGGCCCCTTTGCCCACCTAGGCTGCAAAAAAGTGTCACACATCTGGTATCTCTGTATTCAGGAGAAGTTGGGGAATGTGTTTTGGGGTGTCTTTTTACATATACCCATGCTGGGTGAGATAAATATCTTGGTCAAATGCCAACTTTGTATAAAAAAATGGGAAAAGTTGTCTTTTGCCAAGATATTTCTCTCACCCAGCATGGGTATATGTAAAATGACACCCCAAAACACATTCCCCAACTTCTCCCGATTACGGAGATACCAGATGTGTGACACTTTTTTGCAGCCTAGGTGGGCAAAGGGGCCCATATTCAAAAGAGCACCTTTCGGATTTCACAGGTCATTTTTTACAGAATTTGATTTCAAACTCCTTACCACACATTTGGGCCCCTAGAATGCCAGGGCAGTATAACTACCCCACAAGTGACCCCATTTTGGAAAGAAGAGACCCCAAGGTATTCGCTGATGGGCATAGTGAGTTTATGGAACTTTTTATTTTTTGTCACAAGTTAGTGGAATATGAGACTTTGTATGAAAAAAAAAATAAAAAAAAAAAATAAGCATTTTCCACTAACTTGTGACAAAAAATAAAAAATTCTAGGAACTCGCCATGCCCCTCACGGAATACCTTGGGGTGTCTTCTTTCCAAAATGGGGTCACTTGTGGGGTAGTTATACTGCCCTGGCATTTTCCAGGGGCCCTAATGTGTGGTAAGTAGGTAAATGACCTGTGAAATCCTAAAGGTGCTCTTTGGAATATGGGCCCCTTTGCCCACCTAGGCTGCAAAAAAGTGTCACACATGTGGTATCGCCGTATTCAGGAGAAGTTGGGGAATGTGTTTTGGGGTGTCATTTTACATATACCCATGCTGGGTGAGAGAAATATCTTGGCAAAAGACAACTTTTCCCTTTTTTTATACAAAGTTGGCATTTGACCAAGATATTTCTCTCACCCAGCATGGGTATATGTAAAATGACACCCCAAAACACATTCCCCAACTTCTCCTGAGTACGGCGATACCAGATGTGTGACACTTTTTTGCAGCCTAGATGCGCAAAGGTGCCCAAATTCCTTTTAGGAGGGCATTTTTAGACATTTGGATACCAGACTTCTTCTCACGCTTTGGGGCCCCTAGAATGCCAGGGCAGTATAAATACCCCACATGTGACCCCATTTTGGAAAGAAGACACCCCAAGGTATTCAATGAGGGGCATGGCGAGTTCATAGAAATTTTTTTTTTTTTGGCACAAGTTAGCGGAAATTGATATTTTTAATTTTTTTCTCACAAAGTCTCCCGTTCCGCTAACTTGGGACAAAAATTTCAATCTTTCATGGACTCAATATGCCCCTCACGGAATACCTTGGGGTGTCTTCTTTCCGAAATGGGGTCACATGTGGGGTATTTATACTGCCCTGGCATTCTAGGGGCCCTAAAGCGTGAGAAGAAGTCTGGAATATAAATGTCTAAAAAATTTTACGCATTTGGATTCCGTGAGGGGTATGGTGAGTTCATGTGAGATTTTATTTTTTGACACAAGTTAGTGGAATATGAGACTTTGTAAGAAAAAAAAAAAAAAATTCTGCTAACTTGGGCCAAAAAAATATCTGAATGGAGCCTTACAGGGGGGTTGATCAATGACAGGGGGGGTGATCAATGACAGGGGGGGTGATCAATGACAGGGGGTTGATCAATGACAGGGGGGTTGATCAATGACAGGGGGGTTGATCAATGACAGGGGGGTTGATCAATGACAGGGGGGGTGATCAATGACAGGGGGGGTGATCAATGACAGGGGGGGTGATCAATGACAGGGGGGGTGATCAATGACAGGGGGGTGATCAATGACAGGGGGGTGATCAATGACAGGGGGGTGATCAATGACAGGGGGGGGGTTGATCAATGACAGGGGGGGTGATCAGGGAGTCTATATGGGGTGATCACCACAGTCATTGATCACGCCCCTGTAAGGCTTCATTCAGACGTCCGGATGCGTTTTGCGGATCCGATCCATCTATCAGTGGATCCGTAAAAATCATGCGGACGTCTGAATGGAGCTTTACAGGGGGGTAATCAATGACAGAGGGGTAATCAATGACAGGGGGGTGATCAGGGAGTCTATATGGGGTGATCACCACAGTCATTGATCACGCCCCTGTAAGGCTTCATTCAGACGTCCGGATGCGTTTTGCGGATCCGATCCATCTATCAGTGCATCCGTAAAAATCATGCGGACATCTGAATGGAGCTTTACAGGGGGGTAATCAATGACAGGGGGGTAATTAGGGAGTCTATATGGGGTGATCACCACAGTCATTGATCACGCCCCTGTAAGGCTTCATTCAGACGTCCGGATGCGTTTTGCGGATCCGATCCATCTATCAGTGCATCCGTAAAAATCATGCGGACATCTGAATGGAGCTTTACAGGGGGGTGATCAATGACAGGGGGGTGATCAATGACAGGGGGGTGATCAATGACAGGGGGGTAATCAATGACAGGGGGGTGATCAGGGAGTCTATATGGGGTGATAACCACAGTCATTGATCACGCCCCTGTAAGGCTTTATTCAGACGTCCGGATGCGTTTTGCGGATCCGATCCATCTATCAGTGGATCCGTAAAAATCATGCGGACATCTGAATGGAGCTTTACAGGGGGGTAATCAATGACAGGGGGGTAATCAATGACAGGGGGGTGATCAATGACAGGGGGGTGATCAGGGAGTCTATATGGGGTGATCAGGGGCTAATAAGGGGTTAATAAGTGACGGGGGGGGGTGTAGTGTAGTGTAGTGGTGCTTGGTGGGACTTTACTGAGCTACCTGTGTCCTCTGGTGGTCGATCCAAACAAAGGGGACCACCAGAGGACCAGGTAGCAGGTATATTAGACGCTGTTATCAAAACAGCGTCTAATATACCTGTTAGGGGTTAAAAAAAACACATCTCCAGCCTGCCAGCGAACGATCGCCGCTGGCAGGCTGGAGATCAACTCTCTTACCTTCCGTTCCTGTGAGCGCGCGCGCCTGTGTGCGCGCGTTCACAGGAAATCTCGCCCATCGCGAGATGACGCATATATGCGTGACTCTGCGCAGGGCTGCCACCTCCGGAACGCGATCCTGCGTTAGGCGGTCCGGAGGTGGTTAAACGACACTGCACCACAAACAGGAATGCTACTGTAAAGGAGATCACAGAATGGGCTCAGGAATACTTCCAGAAACCATTGTCAGTGAACACAATCCACCGTGCCATCCGCCGCTGCCAGCTGAAACTCTACAGTGCAAAGAAGAAGCCATTTCTAAGCAAGATCCACAAGCTCAGGCGTCTTCACTGGGCCAGGGATCATTTAAAATGGAGTGTGGCAAAATGGAAGACTGTTCTGTGGTCAGACGAGTCACGATTCAAAGTTCTTTTTGGAAATCTGGGACGCCATGTCATCCGGACCAAAGAGGACAAGGACAACCCAAGTTGTTATCAGCGCTCAGTTCAGAAGCCTGCATCTCTGATGGTATGGGGTTGCATGAGTGCGTGTGGCATGGGCAGCTTGCATGTCTGGAAAGGCACCATCAATGCAGAAAAATATATTCAGGTTCTAGAACAACATCTGCTCCCATCCAGACGTCATCTCTTTCAGGGAAGACCCTGCATTTCTCAACAAGATAATGCCAGACCACATTCTGCATCAATCACAACATCATGGCTGCGTAGGAGAAGGATCCGGGTCCTGAAATGGCCAGTCTGCAGTCCAGATCTTTCACCTATAGAGAACATTTGGCGCATCATAAAGAGGAAGGTGCAACAAAGAAGGCCCAAGACGATTGAACAGTTAGAGGCCTGGATTAGACAAGAATGAGAGAGCATTCCTATTTCTAAACTTGAGAAACTGGTCTCCTCTGTCCCCAGACGTCTGTTGGGTGTTGTAAGAAGAAGGAGAGATGCCACACAGTGGGGAAAATGGCCTTGTCCCAACTTTTTGGGGATTTGTTGACACCATGAAATTCTGCATCAACATAATTTTCCCGTAAAATGGTAAATTTTCTGAGTTTAAACTTTTGTTCCGTGATTTATGTTCTATTCTGAATAAAATATTAGAAGTTGGCATCTCCACATCATTGCATTCAGTTTTTATTCACGATTTGTATACTGTCCCAACTTTTTTGGAATCCGGTTTGTACATACGGTCGTGTGCAAGAGGCTAAAACTGGAGTTTTTGATTCATATTGATAGTCTGTGACCGCGTCCCAGGGACCTCTGCACCCCCTATAGCTACACCCGGGGTCTGTGTGCCTCTGATACCTCTGCACCCCCTATAGCTACACCCCGGGGTCTGTGTGCCTCTGATACCTCTGCACCCCCTATAGCTACACCCGGGGTCTGTGTGCCTCTGATACCTCTGCACCCCCTATAGCTACACCCCAGGGTCTGTGTGCCTCTGATACCTCTGCACCCCCTATAGCTACACCCGGGGTCTGTGTGCCTCTGATACCTCTGCACCCCCTATAGCTACACCCCGGGGTCTGTGTGCCTCTGATACCTCTGCACCCCCTATAGCTACACCCGGGGTCTGTGTGCCTCTGATACCTCTGCACCCCCTATAGCTACACCCCAGGGTCTGTGTGCCTCTGATACCTCTGCACCCCCTATAGCTACACCCGGGGTCTGTGTGCCTCTGATACCTCTGTACCCCCTATAGCTACACCCGGGGTCTGTGTGCCTCTGATACCTCTGCACCCCCTATAGCTACACCTGGGGTCTGTGTGCCTCTGATACCTCTACACCCCCTATAGCTACATCCCGGGGTCTGTGTGCCTCTGATACCTCTGCATCCCCTATAGCTACACCCCAGGGTCTGTGTGCCTCTGATACCTCTGCATCCCCTATAGCTACACCCCAGGGTCTGTGTGCCTCTGATACCTCTGTACCTCCTATAGCTACACCCGGGGTCTGTGTGCCTCTGATACCTCTGCACCCCCTATAGCTACACCCCAGGGTCTGTGTGCCTCTGATACCTCTGCACCCCCTATAGCTACACCCGGGGTCTGTGTGCCTCTGATACCTCTGTACCCCCTATAGCTACACCCGGGGTCTATGTGCCTCTGATACCTCTGTACCCCCTATAGCTACACCCGGGGTCTGTGTGCCTCTGATACCTCTGCACCCCCTATAGCTACACCCCGGGGTCTGTGTGCCTCTGATACCTCTGTACCTCCTATAGCTACACCCCGGGGTCTGTGTGCCTCTGATACCTCTACACCCCCTATAGCTACATCCCGGGGTCTGTGTGCCTCTGATACCTCTGCATCCCCTATAGCTACACCCCAGGGTCTGTGTGCCTCTGATACCTCTGTACCTCCTATAGCTACACCCGGGGTCTGTGTGCCTCTGATACCTCTGCACCCCCTATAGCTACACCCCAGGGTCTGTGTGCCTCTGATACCTCTGCACCCCCTATAGCTACACCCGGGGTCTGTGTGCCTCTGATACCTCTGTACCCCCTATAGCTACACCCGGGGTCTATGTGCCTCTGATACCTCTGTACCCCCTATAGCTACACCCGGGGTCTGTGTGCCTCTGATACCTCTGCACCCCCTATAGCTACACCCCGGGGTCTGTGTGCCTCTGATACCTCTGCACCCCCTATAGCTACACCCGGGGTCTGTGTGCCTCTGATACCTCTGCATCCCCTATAGCTACACCCCAGGGTCTGTGTGCCTCTGATACCTCTGCACCCCCTATAGCTACACCCCGGGGTCTGTGTGCCTCTGATACCTCTGCATCCCCTATAGTCTGTGTGTCTCCCAGTGTGTGCTGCTGGGCTGATTAGCGCCCAGGTGAGGTCAAACACCGGACTGGATCTTAGGAGCCGGTCCGGGTTTTGGAAACACCTAGCTGGGCTCAGCAGAGAATATCTCTGTACTGGGATCTGAGGCTTGTGCTGGGCTTAGAGGTCTGAGACCAGTGTGAGGGGAAACCGGCCGGTCATGGACTCTGAGGCAGAACTGCGGGTAGGTGTGAACGAAGACCGAACCTCAAGGTGACTTTGTTTATGAACTTGCCAAGAGTGTGAATAAACACAGAGCTGTTTGACTTCAGAACTGGTCGGTGCCTCTGTACTGCGTGTGTCATGAGCCTGGTCACGTAAGGGCCGACTGCCCCCATATGGTTGAGCCCATGGACACTAACTGTGGCTACCGTCTGTCGCTATATGCCAGGAAGCTGTGTGCAGGTACCAGGGAGTCTCTAGATAATAATCACCTGTGCCAGGTGGAAGTGGGAGACACTCCGGCGGAGGCTCTGCTGGACTCGGGGAGTCTGGTGCCCCTGGTAAGGGCTACCCTGTGCGGTCCGGCGAGTATACTGGCCGGAAAGTCGAGGTAATGTGCATACATGGTGACTTAAAAGACTACCCCACCGCTCTGGTGTCTTTAACCATGAATTCTCCTGCCGGCAACCGTGAAGTGGCCGTCGCCACAAATCTACACTATGAACTAATAATAGGAAGAGACTTCCGGTGCTTCCCGGAACTGTGGCCAGCTATGAGACTTACCGGTCCCCAAGAGTCAGGGATAACCCCAGTGGATTGGCCTTGCTCAGGTGGGAGACCAGACTGAAGGGATAGCGGTAGGGGTGACCTCCACTTCGGTGGAAGAGGGGGGAACAACCCCGCTGAATGTAACGGTTGGGGAGGTGGAGGACTTGCCGCCGGGCCCTTAATTGGCAGATTTGAATGTCTCTGGTGATAATTTCGTTACAGCACAACACCGGAACCCGACATTATCCCGAGCCTGGGAAAATGTGTTAATGATCGATGGAGAACCACAACAACTGAGGGCCAAGTCGATATTTCCACGTTTGGTGGTTCTCCATCATTTGCTGTATCCGTCAACTTACTACGGGGTGAGAATATTGAACAGTTGGTGGTGCCCATGGCTTATCGCAAACTGGTACTAGATCTAGCCCACCAACATGTTCTCGGGGGTCACCTGGGGCTGCAGAAAACTCAGAATCGTATTCTACAGCGGTTTTACTGGCCCAGTGTGTTTAGAGAGATGGAAGAGTTTTGCAAGTTTTGCCCGACCTGATAGATAACTAGCCCCCCGCCACATTTCCGTGGTCCCCTGGTACCTCTCCCGATCATCGAGGTCCTGTTTGAAAGAATAGCTATGGATCTCATAGGCCCAGCACTGAAATCCATTAGAGGGCACCAACACATTTTAGTCATCCTAGACTACGCCACTCGGTACCCGGAGGCGGTGCCACCGCGGCATACATCGGCCAAACTCATAGCTAAGGAGTTAATGGAGATCTTTTCCCGAGTAGGACTACGTAAAGAGGTTCTGACCGACCAAGGGACCCCGTTTATGTCCAAGGTGATGAGGGAACTGTGCAAATTGCTGCAAATAAAACAGTTACAAACGTCTGTTTACCATCCGCAAATGGACGGTCTGGTAGAATGGTTTAACCAAACCTTAAAAAATATGTTAAAAAGGTGGTGTCTAAAGATGGGAAGGACTGGGACCTCCTTCTGCCCTATCTCATGTTCGCAGTGCGAGAGGTACCCCCAGGCCTCTACTGGGTTCTCGCCCTTCGAACTGCTGTATGGCAGACACCCTCGTGGTCTGTTGGACGTGGCCAAAGAGGCGCGAGAACAACAACCCACTCCGCATAGAAGTGTCATTGAGTACGTTATCCAGATGCAAGATCGGATAGAGACAGTGTTGCCTCTTGTCAGGAAGCATATGGAGGCCGCTCAGCGAGCCCAGAGTCGTGTATATAACTGGCGGGCTCGGGTCTGGATCTTTAACCCAGGTGATCGGGTCTTGGTTCTGGTGCCGACCGTGGACAGTAAGTTCCTGGCTAGGTGGCAGGGGCCCTATGAGGTAGGAGAAAATTGGAGATGTAAACTACAAAGTACACCAGCCAGGGCGGCGAAAGTCGGAGCAGGTTTACCATGTGAATTACTCAAACCGTGGAAAGATAGGGAAACCTGTATATAAGACAGCCGGGCCGGGTTTTCTAGGAGAAGAGGTACCGGCCCCTCTGTCTGATGCAAGAGAGGCGGCTGCCACAGTAAGAATGGCTGACAGCCTCACCTCTAAACAAACTCAGGAGGCCAGGGAGTTCGTTAGTCAGAACACGAATGTGTTCTCGGACCTCCCTGGACGCACTTCCATAATCCGGCATGACATTGTCACTGAGCCTCAGGCGAAAGTCCGATTAAAGCCGTACCGGGTACCCGAGGCTCGGCGACAAGCCATATCGGAGGAGGTGCAGCTAATGCTACAACTAGATGTCATTGATAAGTCAAAAAGTGAGTGGGCCAGTCCTATAGTATTGATACCTAAGCCGGACGGGACACTCCGGTTCTGTAACGATTTTTGTAAATGAAATGAGATTTCTAAATTCAGTGCGTATCCCATGCCCGGGTGGATGAGCTCATCGAGCGGATAGGACAAGCCCAGTATTTTTCTGTTTTGGATCTCACGAAGGGTATTGTCAGGTGCCCTTAACAGAGGCTGCCAAAGAGAAAACTGCCTTCATCAGGCCTGAGGGGCTGTATCAGTATAAGGTGCTACCCTTTGGTCTTCATGGCGCCCCAGACACTTTTCAGCGACTAATGGACATTGTGCTTTGTCCACATCGTCGGTTCGCTGGAATGACCGGGTGGAAGAGGCTTTCTCCGCTTTGAAGTCGGCCCTGTGTGGGTCCCCGGTTTTGGTTTCGGTGATGCCTGACTTCAATATGGAGTTCATGGTACAGACAGATGCCTCCGAAGTAGGCCTCGGTGCTGTACTGTCTCAGGAAGTCAATTGGGAGGAGCGTCCCGTTGTCTTCCTCAGCCGTAAGCTCTCCCCAGCCGAGACCCCGTACAGTATAGTGGAGAGAGAGTGCCCGGCCATCAAGTGGGCACTCGAGTCTCTCCGCTATTATTTATTGGGGAGAAAGTTCCGTCTGGTGACCGACCACTGCCCTCTCAAGTAGATGAGCCAGGCCAAGGACAGAAATGCCCGGGTCACCAGGTGGTTCTTATCATTACAGAACTTCGAGTTCTCGGTAGAACAAAGGGCAGTTCGGTTATAGGTGCATTGTCTGGCGAGTGTTCACCCCCTCAGGATTAAACAAGGGGGGGGGGGGTGACACAGTGAAGGGAGGTGTATGAGGAGGCAGGTGGTTTCCTCCCAGTGTGTGCTGCCGGGCTGATAGCGCCCAGGTGAGGTCAAACACCGGACTGGATCTTAGGAGCCGGTCCGGGTTTTGGAAACACCTAGCTGGGCTCAGCAGAGAATATCTCTGTACTGGGATCTGAGGCTTGTGCTGGGCTTGGAGGTCTGAGACCAGTGTGAGGGGAAACCGGCCGCCTAAAGCCTGGTCATGGACTCTGAGGCAGAACTGCGGGCAGGTGTGAACGAAGACCAAACCACAAGGTGACTTCTTGTTTATGAACTTGCCAAGAGTGCGAATAGACACTGAGCTGTTTTATATAAGAACTGGTCGGTGCCTCTGTACTGCGTCCGCATATCCTGTCTACCAGAGCTAGACCCCGGGGTCTGTGTGCCTCTGATACCTCTACACCCCGGGGTCTGTGTGCCTCTGATACCTCTGCACCCCCTATAGCTACACCCCGGGGTCTGTGTGCCTCTGATACCTCTGCACCCCCTATAGCTACACCCCGGGGTCTGTGTGCCTCTGATACCTCTGTACCCCCTATAGCTACACCCCGGGGTCTGTGTGCCTCTGATACCTCTGCACCCCGGGGTATGTGTGCCTCTGATACCTCTGCACCCCCTATAGCTACACCCCAGGGTCTGTGTGCCTCTGATATCTCTGCACCCCCTATAGTTACACCCCGGGGTCTGTGTGCCTCTGATACCTCTACACCCCCTATAGCTATACCCGGGGTATGTGTGCCTCTGATACCTCTGCACCCCCTATAGCTACACCTGGGGTCTGTGTGCCTCTGATACCTCTGCACCCCCTATAGCTACACCCCAGGGTCTGTGTGCCTCTGATACCTCTGCACCCCCTATAGCTACACCCCGTGGTCTGTGTGCCTCTGATACCTCTGCACCCCCTATAGCTACACCCGGGATCTGTGTGCCTCTGATACCTCTACACCCCCTATAGCTACACCCCGGGGTCTGTGTGCCTCTGATACCTCTGCACCCCCTATAGCTACACCCCGGGGTCTGTGTGCCTCTGATACCTCTGCACCCCGGGGTATGTGTGCCTCTGATACCTCTGCACCCCCTATAGCTACACCCCGGGGTCTGTGTGCCTCTGATACCTCTGTACCCCCTATAGCTACACCCCGGGGTCTGTGTGCCTCTGATACCTCTGCACCCCGGGGTATGTGTGCCTCTGATACCTCTGCACCCCCTATAGCTACACCCCAGGGTCTGTGTGCCTCTGATATCTCTGCACCCCCTATAGTTACACCCCGGGGTCTGTGTGCCTCTGATACCTCTACACCCCGGGGTATGTGTGCCTCTGATACCTCTGCACCCCCTATAGCTACACCCGGGATCTGTGTGCCTCTGATACCTCTACACCCCCTATAGCTACACCCGGGATCTGTGTGCCTCTGATACCTCTACACCCCCTATAGCTACACCCGGGGTCTGTGTGCCTCTGATACCTCTGCACCCCCTATAGCTACACCCCAGGGTCTGTGTGCCTCTGATACCTCTGCACCCCCTATAGCTACACCCCGGGGTCTGTGTGCCTCTGATACCTCTACACCCCCTATAGCTACACCCCGGGGTCTGTGTGCCTCTGATACCTCTGCACCCCCTATAACTACACCCCGGGGTCTGTGTGCCTCTGATACCTCTACACCCCGGGGTATGTGTGCCTCTGATACCTCTGCACCCCCTATAGCTACACCTGGGGTCTGTGTGCCTCTGATACCTCTGCACCCCCTATAGCTACACCCCGGGGTCTGTGTGCCTCTGATACCTCTGCACCCCCTATAGCTACACCTGGGGTCTGTGTGCCTCTGATACCTCTGCACCCCCTATAGCTACACCTGGGGTCTGTGTGCCTCTGATACCTCCGCACCCCCTATAGCTACACCTGGGGTCTGTGTGCCTCTGATACCTCTGCACCCCCTATAGCTACACCCCGGGGTCTGTGTGCCTCTGATACCTCTGCACCCCCTATAGCTACACCTGGGGTCTGTGTGCCTCTGATACCTCTGCACCCCCTATAGCTACACCTGGGGTCTGTGTGCCTCTGATACCTCTGCACCCCCTATAGCTACACCCCAGGGTCTGTGTGCCTCTGATACCTCTGCACCCCCTATAGCTACACCCCGGGGTCTGTGTGCCTCTGATACCTCTGCAGCCCTAGCTATGCCCCGTATATCTAGGACTGGTTCCAGCCTCCAGTAACCAGTAATATTCTCTCTTCATAGCCAGTAGGAGCTGGTTCACAATGGGCCCCAGAAGGAGAAGCTCCGAGACAGGTAAGAGGAATCCGGCACAACTACAACATCCCCGAATGTTACTACACGGTGTAAAGTACCAGGATATTGCGGCAGATAATGTGCAGAGTTTACAGGAGCAGCAGAGTGGACCCGTCCTGTGTGCACCTACCCGAAAGGGATTCTCTGCCTCAGGCCTCATGCACACGACAGTATTTTTTCACGGTCCGCAAAACGGGGTTCCGTTGGTCCGTGACCGTTTTTTTGTCCGTGGGTCTTCCTTGATTTTTGAAAAATCCATGGACATGGATCCGTCCTGACTTACAATGCAAGTCAATGGGGGACGGATCCGTTTGACGTTGACACAATATGGTGCAATTGCAAACGGATCCGTCCCCCATTGACTTTCAATGTAAAGTCAGGAGTTAATATACCATAGGATCGGAGTTTTCTCCAATCCAATGGTATATTTTAACTTGAAGCGTCCCCATCACCATCACCATGGGAACGCCTCTATGTTAGAATATACCATCGGATTTGAGTTAGATCGTGAAACTCATATCCGACAGTATATTCTAACACAGAGGCGTTCCCATGGTGATGTTGATGGGGACGCTTCAAGTTAGAATATACTATGAACTGTGTACATGACTGACCCCTGCTGCCTGGCAGCACCCGATCTCTTACAGGGGGCTGTGATCCGCACAATTAACCCCTCAGGTGCCGCACCTGAAGGGGTTCATTGTACGTTTCATAGCCCCCTGTAAGAGATCAGGGGCTGCCAGGCAGCAGGGGGCAGACCCCCCCCCCCCCCCCGTTTGAATATCATTGGTGGCCAGTGTGCGCCCCCCCCCCCCCCGGCCCCCCCTCTTTCTATTGTATTATCATTGGTGGCCAGTGTGCGCCCCAGCCCCCCGGCCCCCCCTCCCTCCCTCTATTGTATTATCATTAGTGACCAGTGTGCGGCCTCCCCTCTCCCATCATACTTACCTGCTGCGCTGTCTGTGACCGGCCGGGAGCTCCTTCTACTGGTAAGTGACAGGTCTGTGCGGCGCATTGCTTAATGATCTGTCACTTACCAGTAGGAGGAGCTCCCGGCCGGTCACAGACAGTGCAGCAGGTAAGTATGATGCTTCTAATATTGCTAAGTAACCATGGCAACCAGGACTGCAGTAGCGTCCTGGTTGCCATGGTTACCGATCGGAGCCCCAGCGATTAAACTGGGACTCCGATCGGAACTCTCCGCTGCCACCAATGATCGGGAAGGGGGGGGCAGCCGCACACTGGCCACCAATGATAATACAATAGAGGGAGGGAGGGGCCGCACACTGGCTACCAATGATAATACAATAAAGGGAGGGAGGGGGGGCCGGACTGGCCACCAGTGAAATTAAAACTGGGGAGGGAGGGGGGTCTGCCCCCTGCTGCCTGGCAGCCCCTGATCTCTTAGTGTTCGGTCAGTGATTTTGATCCAAAATCAGGTGCAGCTCTAAACACAGAACAGATGCAGATCTTTCCCTTAGGGCTCGTTCATATAACCTGTGGTGCAGGCGCATGGGGATCATGGGGATCAAGTGAATGGGTCCGCGGGGCAGGCGCATGGGGATCAAGTGAATGGGTCCGCGATCCCTCCGTTCCGCAAAAAGATAGAACATGCTCTATCTTTTTGCGGTGCTGAGGCACGGAACCCCAGGAAGCACTCTGTAGTGTTCCGTTCCATATCTCCGGATTTGCGGACCCATTAAAATGAATGGGTCGGCATCCGTGATGCCGAATGACAACAGAACAGTGCCCGTGTAATGCGGTCCGCAATACGGGAACGGGACACCAACGGTTGTGTGAACGAGCCCTTACACCTGATCTCTGTGGAGGCTCCAATCCTGGTTTTGGCTCAAAATCACTGATGGAAATCACTGACCGAACACTGACGTGTGAATAGGCTGATCATAAAGTGTCCGCTGCTAGGAATCGGCTGGAATCGTAGCAGACCCCAGCATCTTATATCACTTTCTCATATATACAATAGATCACTCCCATCATCCCCGACCCCAAGAGCTCACAGTCTAATCCCCCTATCTCACACACAATGTATTACTCCCATCATCCCTGTCTTCAGGATGGATTTACAGGGAATGTTAGGACGGGTGTTGCTCGTGCGCGGCTCCGTCTTTCTTATTTCATGATGCGGGATTTTTAGGTATTTGAGATTTGTCAGTCTTCTTCACAGATGAGCAGATCATCAAACAAGGCCGCCTGATCAAGTCTCCACCGTCCTACGTCTTTAACAACAAGGTAACGCCCGCTGTCATCTTACACACAGCCGCCATGTTGTGTTCCCTACTACAGTCCCTTAGTTCTATCTGTTTCTGGGAAAGCTGAGTGACCACAAATACAACTCCTCTGAGGGGTCCAGCTTTCCCAGACAAGTTCAGGGGATGAAAGGATTGCTCCGTATTGTGGCGGATGTTTCCCTTTAAGGGCCCTTTTTCACACGAGCGTTACGGATTCTCTCCGGATCTGTTCAGGAAAAAACTGATGGTTTTGCAGGAAAGTTCAGTCAGTTTTGTTTGCAATTGTGTTCAGTGTTTCAGTTTTTTTCCGTGCGGTGCAATCAGTTTTTGATGCGTTTTTCATGCACGTGAAAAAAACCATATATAGAATCCTCTGACTGATACATTTCACCCGCACTTGATACAAAGTAACCGACTTGTGCTGCTGAAGTGTGTCGCGCGACAAATAGGGCACAACTACACCGCAACATGTGTCGCGCGACAAATAGGGCACAACTACACCGCAACATGTGTCGCGCGACAAATAGGGCACAACTACACCGCAACATGTGTCGCGCGACAAATAGGGCACAACTACACTGCAACATGTGTTGCACGACAATGTTTATAATGATAGTCTATGGTGTCGCAATGCGACGTGCTGCGGCTGCGACGTGATAGATTTTTCTGCAACTATCTCGAATGGATTTTTTTGCAACTGTCGCGTCGCAGCACGACACCATAGACTATCATTATAAAGTGTAGACCTAGCCTTAGCCTCATGGAGGGTTGTCTACACTGGATAGAACTGTAACAAACCCTCAGCTGTGTGAACAGAACTAAGTCAGGATGGGTGTTCAGCCCCTAGATGTAAATCGGAATGTTTCTATTCACTAATGGCAAGCAGAGATCTTGAACAAGGTGAGAAACTGAAACTCAAAGTCTTCTGAAAATTGTAGAACAGCTTTATTTCTATGATGGTGGTCGGGCCCCTGATGCCCGGAGCCCCTGATGTGAGGGGTCATATTCTTGTTTCGTATTTCAGGCCTCGTGGAAATGGCGACTATTGAAACTGTGCAGAACGGCCGTAAACTCCTTCATCCTGCGCTACTATGCGTACGACAGCTTGAACGAGGAATGGAAGGGGGACATTCATATAAGCGAGTGAGTAGGACTTCCGAGAAAATACCAGTATGCCCCATTCACGTCTATGGGAGTTCTGAGTGCATGCTGGGAGTTGTAGTTTACAGGAGCTGGAGGTTGCTGACCATCAGTAAAGTTTCTAGGGTCCTGCGGTGGATGTACGCTGTAGATGCCCTGAATGTGGACCCCATGTATTAGCCAAGGTGGAGGGCCACTGCGCAGAGCTCTTACGCTGGAGGACCCCGCCACTGCGCAGCCGCTTCTATTGGGGATCACACCTGATGTCTGGGGGCTGCAGCAGATGACCCCTATAGTGGACCAATGATCGCACTGTACAGCTGACTGTCTGCGATCTCGTTTCCACCATAGTCTGTGATTAAAGGAGCACTCCAGGAAAACATGGTTGCACTACAGCTCCCAGCAGTGACCCAGCTTTCTGCCTAGTAATGCAGCAATGTGGGAAGGAGGGATGTTGTGCGCCCCCCGCCGATGATGAGCGCACTGGACATAAACACGGAATCTTCTGCTCTTTTACAGTGTAAAATCCATAGAAGTGGGAAGGAGCACGATGGAGAGAATCGCCACCATCACTCGCCTCTTCAACAACTGCCCCGAGAACATCCTGTGCGTAAGGACCGACAAACGCGACTTCTATCTGGTGGACGGCAGCGTGTAAGTTCTGGGGGTCTCCCTCCTGGGTCGCGTCTCGCCATGGCCTCCTGCCTGCGCCCACCTGAGGTTATCTGCAGGACGGACTTGATCAGGGAGGCGGCACCAGGTGTACACCCTACTGTGATACCTGTGCAAGCGGCAGCCTCCGCCAAGGGTCCTGTCTAGAAGGTTCCTGGCCCCCAACACACAATCTCTACCAGGGCCCCACCAGTGCCAATATAGATGAGATCGGTGTCGCCTTATGTCACAGTACTATGTTACTATGTTACTATAGAAGCCGCCAATGTGACTCCATAGTTGGGCTGATTTGCCTTTTAAGACTTTTGAAAGCTGAATGACAACCGCGGTGTGAGCAGTCATGGCCGCCATATCAGGTGCCACCCAACTGTCACAGAAGCAGAAATAAGTAAGAAAACATCTTGAAGACTTTAATTCTGAAATTTAATGCTGAACCGGGGTAAATGTGAACATTCCTTGGTTTTCACTTTTTTCAATATCAATTTGATTGCTACAGCAAAGCATAGTGTGAACATGGACGAACGGGGCCTCCACTTTGATGTCATTTCAGCTGTAGTGCTCGTCACAGTGTGTCGGCTTTCTCACAAGCCCTGCACTTACACCATCAGTAGGAATAGCAGACAACCTGATACATTTTACTAGCACTTGATACATTGTAACCATCGGCGAGAGGTTTGTCAAGACTGCAGAGCTTTCCGAGACTGCTCCATACAGAAAAGTCACAGAAAGTTCTGACATGTGACACCGGCCAGGACCGGACACACAACTGTGCTACTGCTGATGTTCTCCGCTCACACAGTAACACATTGGACACGTTTAATTCTATAGGGTTCACCTCTAGCCTGGACACAAGATGAGGTACGGCCTCTAGCCTGGACGCGAGATGAGGTACGGCCTCTAGCCTGGAGGCGAGATGAGGTACGGCCTCTAGCCTGGACACGAGATGAGGTACGGCCTCTAGCCTGGACACGAGATGAGGTACGGCCTCTAGCCTGGACGCGAGATGAGGTACGGCCTCTAGCCTGGACGCGAGATGAGGTACGGCCTCTAGCCTGGACGCGAGATGAGGTACGGCCTCTAGCCTGGACGCGAGATGAGGTACGGCCTCTAGCCTGGACGCGAGATGAGGTACGGCCTCTAGACTGGACGCGAGATGAGGTACGGCCTCTAGCCTGGACGCGAGATGAGGTACGGCCTCTAGCCTGGACGCGAGATGAGGTACGGCCTCTAGCCTGGACGCGAGATGAGGTACGGCCTCTAGCCTGGACGCGAGATGAGGTACGGCCTCTAGCCTGGACGCGAGATGAGGTACGGCCTCTAGACTGGACGCGAGATGAGGTACGGCCTCTAGCCTGGACGCGAGATGAGGTACGGCCTCTAGCCTGGACGCGAGATGAGGTACGGCCTCTAGCCTGGACGCGAGATGAGGTACGGCCTCTAGCCTGGACGCGAGATGAGGTACGGCCTCTAGCCTGGACGCGAGATGAGGTACGGCCTCTAGCCTGGACGCGAGATGAGGTACGGCCTCTAGCCTGGACGCGAGATGAGGTACGGCCTCTAGCCTGGACGCGAGATGAGGTACGGCCTCTAGCCTGGACGCAAGATGAGGTACGGCCTCTAGCCTGGACGCAAGATGAGGTACGGCCTCTAGCCTGGATGCAAGATGAGGTACGGCCTCTAGCCTGGACGCGAGATGAGGTACGGCCTCTAGCCTGGAGGCGAGATGAGGTACGGCCTCTAGCCTGGAGGCGAGATGAGGTACGGCCTCTAGCCTGGAGGCGAGATGAGGTACGGCCTCTAGCCTGGAGCCATACAGGTTCTATATGGTATGCTGTGGCACATTTGCCCGCAGATGTTACAGCTGGGCCAGTAGATCCTGCACACTCATAGAATGGTGAAACTGGCATCCCCACTGGTCCCATAAATGCAGGATTGGTGATAATCTGGTGACCGGGCAGCCAATGAAGTGTTGTAATCTGGAGGAGACATTCCTGGGAAACCCTTGCTGTATACGGGCGAGCATTATCCTGCCATGACAGGAACACATGAGGCGGCAGGATGTCCGCTGTTAGTGTCCCTCGTATCACTACCAGGGGTGACCGACTGTCATATGTAATGGCTCCCCCGATCATCACCAGCAGTTGGGGCAGTGTGTCCTCCACAGGCAGGACTGCAGAGCTCACCACCAGGCCTCCATACTCCAACATGACCGTCACCGGATCCCAAACAGATCCTGGATTCATCGCTAAAGGCGATACGGTTCTGTTCTGGAGCAGTCCAGGTTTCTCATTCATGACATCACTGCAGATGAAGGAGCTGGTGGCCGTCAATGGCAGGACATGTAATGGGCAGCGTAACACCAAACGCTCTTCTGCTGAGCACTTGGAAATGGTCCAGGCAGAGACAGGGGTGTAATGAAGGAGCCGCCTGTGTCTGGATCCTCTTCACTGGTGTGTGTTCACCATATGTGCCCTCATGAAACCACTGCTCCCAGCATCCCTAACAATTCGGTCAGAATGGCCTAGGTGGTGGCAATTCATCGAAATGACCATCCTGCTTCTCTTGGTCCAATGATGTTCCCCCTCTCAAAGGCTGTCAGCTGGGCAAAATGTCTTCCAGTGTGTCGTAGAGGGATGCTATCAGACAACGATTCCTCCCCAGGAGGTGCACTACCCAAAAGTAGCCTCTAAAAGCAGAAGGAAAGAACTTTTACACCCTCTTTTGGCAAGACCCAGAATCTAATTAGAAGGCACCTATAATCTTTACAAATATGCCTGAGACAGAACTGCAGGATGAGTTACAGCAATCTGATATTTCTGAGTGCAGGATTTTTTGTGTGACCATTTCTCCCCAGGCAGTGGCGTCAGTCACACCTTTATATACTGCACTTACTGGCAGCATGATATCTACAGTGAGCAATGTCCTAAATGTACTGTAACATGAATGGCAGCCGGCCACATCGTATGGTGCATCACCGACCCTGATCTCATGTCTTACTACTTGTTCCATCTATTGCCCCCTGTTATCAGCCACATCAGGAGAGAGGATGACTGTAGGACAGGAGAATACAATCTATTGCTCCCTGTTATCAGCCATTTCAGGGGAGAGGATGACTGTAGGACAGGAGAATACAATCTATTGCCCCCTGCTATCAGCCATTTCAGGGGAGAGGACGACTGTAGGACAGGAGAATACAGTCTATTGCTCCCTGTTATCAGCCATTTCAGGGGAGAGGATGACTGTAGGACAGGAGAATACAGTCTATTGCCCCCTGTTATCAGCCATTTCAGGGGGGAGGATGACTGTAGGACAGGAGAATACAGTCTATTGCCCCCTGTTATCAGCCATTTCAGGGGAGAGGATGACTGTAGGACAGGAGAATACAGTCTATTGCCCCCTGTTATCAGCCATTTCAGAGGAGAGGATGACTGTAGGACAGGAGAATACAGTCTATTGCCTCCTGTTATCAGCCATTTCAGGGGAGAGGATGACTGTAGGACAGGAGAATACAATCTATTGCCCCCTGTTATTAGCCATTTCAGGGGAGAGGATGACTGTAGGACAGGAGAATACAGTCTATTGCTCCCTGTTATCAGCCATTTCAGGGGAGAGGATGACTGTAGGACAGGAGAATACAGTCTATTGTCCCCTGTTATCAGCCATTTCAGGGGAGAGGATGACTGTAGGACAGGAGAATACAGTCTATTGCCTCCTGTTATCAGCCATTTCAGGGGAGAGGATGACTGTAGGACAGAAGAATACAGTCTATTGCCCCCTGTTATCAGCCATTTCAGGGAAGAGAATGACTGTAGGACAGAAGAATACAGTCTATTGCCCCCTGTTATCAGCCATTTCAGGGGAGAGGATGACTGTAGGACAGGAGAATACAGTCTATTGCTACCTGTTATCAGCCATTTCAGGGGAGAGGATGACTGTAGGACAGGAGAATACAGTCTATTGCCCCCTGTTATTAGCCATTTCAGGGGAGAGGATGACTGTAGGACAGGAGAATACAGTCTATTCCCCCCTGTTATCAGCCATTTCAGGGGAGAGGATGACTGTAGGACAGGAGAATACAGTCTATTGCCGCCTGTTATCAGCCATTTCAGGGGAGAGGATGACTGTAGGACAGGAGAATACAGTCTATTGCCGCCTGTTATCAGCCATTTCAGGGGAGAGGATGACTGTAGGACAGGAGAATACAGTCTATTTCTCCCTGTTATGAGCCATTTCAGGGGAGAGGATGACTGTAGGACAGGAGAATACAGTCTATTGCTCCCTGTTATCAGCCATTTCAGGGGAGAGGATGACTGTAGGACAGGAGAATACAGTCTATTGCCCCCTGTTATCAGCCATGTCAGGGGAGAGGATGACTGTAGGACAGGAGAATACAGTCTATTGCCTCCTGTTATCAGCCATTTCAGGGGAGAGGATGACTGTAGGACAGGAGAATACAGTCTATTGCCCCCTGTTATCAGCCATTTCAGGCGAGAGGATGACTGTAGGACAGGAGAATACAGTCTATTGCTCCCCGTTATCAGCCATTTCAGGAGAGAGGATGACTGTAGGACAGGAGAATACAGTCTATTGCTCCCTGTTATCAGCCATTTCAGGGGGGAGGATGACTGTAGGACAGGAGAATACAGTCTATTGCTCCTGTTATCAGCCATTTCAGGGGAGAGGATGACTGTAGGACAGGAGAATACAGTCTATTGCCCCCTGTTATCAGCCATTTCAGGGGAGAGGATGACTGTAGGACAGGAGAATACAGTCTATTGCCCCCTGTTATCAGCCATGTCAGGGGAGAGGATGACTGTAGGACAGGAGAATACAGTCTATTGCCTCCTGTTATCAGCCATTTCAGGGGAGAGGATGACTGTAGGACAGGAGAATACAGTCTATTTCTCCCTGTTATGAGCCATTTCAGGGGAGAGGATGACTGTAGGACAGGAGAATACAGTCTATTGCCCCCTGTTATCAGCCATGTCAGGGGAGAGGATGACTGTAGGACAGGAGAATACAGTCTATTGCTACCTATTATCAGCCATTTCAGGGGAGAGGATGACTGTAGGACAGGAGAATACAGTCTATTGCCCCCTGTTATTAGCCATTTCAGGCGAGAGGATGACTGTAGGACAGGAGAATACAGTCTATTCCCCCCTTTTATCAGCCATTTCAGGGGAGAGGATGACTGTAGGACAGGAGAATACAGTCTATTGCTCCTGTTATTAGCCATTTCAGGGGAGAGGATGACTGTAGGACAGGAGAATACAGTCTATTCCCCCCTGTTATCAGCCATTTCAGGGGAGAGGATGACTGTAAGACAGGAGAATACAGTATATTGCTGCCTGTTATCAGCCATTTCAGGGGAGAGGATGACTGTAGGACAGGAGAATACAGTCTATTGCCGCCTGTTATCAGCCATTTCAGGGGAGAGGATGACTGTAGGACAGGAGAATACAGTCCATTGCCGCCTGTTATCAGCCATTTCAGGGGAGAGGATGACTGTAGGACAGGAGAATACAGTCTATTGCTCCCTGTTATCAGCCATTTCAGGGGAGAGGATGACTGTAGGACAGGAGAATACAGTCTATTGCCCCCTGTTATCAGCCATATCAGGGGAGCGGATGACTGTAGGACAGGAGAATACAGTCTATTGCCCCCTGTTATCAGCCATTTCAGGGGAGAGGATGACTGTAGGACAGGAGAATACAGTCTATTGCCCCCTGTTATCAGCCATTTCAGGGGAGAGGATGACTGTAGGACAGGAGAATACAGTCTATTGCTCCCTGTTATCAGCCATTTCAAGGGAGAGGATGACTGTAGGACAGGAGAATACAGTCTATTGCCCCCTGTTATCAGCCATTTCAGGGAAGAGAATGACTGTAGGACAGAAGAATACAGTCTATTGCCCCCTGTTATCAGCCATTTCAGGGGAGAGGATGACTGTAGGACAGGAGAATACAGTCTATTGCTACCTGTTATCAGCCATTTCAGGGGAGAGGATGACTGTAGGACAGGAGAATACAGTCTATTGCCCCCTGTTATTAGCCATTTCAGAGGAGAGGATGACTGTAGGACAGGAGAATACAGTCTATTCCCCCCTGTTATCAGCCATTTCAGGGGAGAGGATGACTGTAGGACAGGAGAATACAGTCTATTGCCGCCTGTTATCAGCCATTTCAGGGGAGAGGATGACTGTAGGACAGGAGAATACAGTCTATTGCCGCCTGTTATCAGCCATTTCAGGGGAGAGGATGACTGTAGGACAGGAGAATACAGTCTATTGCCACCTGTTATCAGCCATTTCAGGGGAGAGGATGACTGTAGGACAGGAGAATACAGTCTATTGCTCCCTGTTATCAGCCATTTCAGGGGAGAGGATGACTGTAGGACAGGAGAATACAGTCTATTGCCCCCTGTTATCAGCCATGTCAGGGGAGAGGATGACTGTAGGACAGGAGAATACAGTCTATTGCCGCCTGTTATCAGCCATTTCAGGGGAGAGGATGACTGTAGGACAGGAGAATACAGTCTATTGCCCCCTGTTATTAGCCATTTCAGGCGAGAGGATGACTGTAGGACAGGAGAATACAGTCTATTGCCCCCTTTTATCAGCCATTTCAGGGGAGAGGATGACTGTAAGACAGGAGAATACAGTATATTGCTGCCTGTTATCAGCCATTTCAGGGGAGAGGATGACTGTAGGACAGGAGAATACAGTCTATTGCCGCCTGTTATCAGCCATTTCAGGGGAGAGGATGACTGTAGGACAGGAGAATACAGTCTATTGCCGCCTGTTATCAGCCATTTCAGGGGAGAGGATGACTGTAGGACAGGAGAATACAGTCTATTGCTCCCTGTTATCAGCCATTTCAGGGGAGAGGATGACTGTAGGACAGGAGAATACAGTCTATTGCCCCCTGTTATCAGCCATATCAGGGGAGCGGATGACTGTAGGACAGGAGAATACAGTCTATTGCCCCCTGTTATCAGCCATTTCAGGGGAGAGGATGACTGTAGGACAGGAGAATACAGTCTATTGCCCCCGGTTATCAGCCATTTCAGGGGAGAGGATGACTGTAGGACAGGAGAATACAGTCTATTGCTCCCTGTTATCAGCCATTTCAAGGGAGAGGATGACTGTAGGACAGGAGAATACAGTCTATTGCCCCCTGTTATCAGCCATTTCAGGGGAGAGGATGACTGTAGGACAGGAGAATACAGTCTATTGCCCCCGGTTATCAGCCATTTCAGGGGAGAGGATGACTGTAGGACAGGAGAATACAGTCTATTGCTCCCTGTTATCAGCCATTTCAAGGGAGAGGATGACTGTAGGACAGGAGAATACAGTCTATTGCCCCCTGTTATCAGCCATTTCAGGGGAGAGGATGACTGTAGGACAGGAGAATACAGTCTATTGCCCCCTGTTATCAGCCATTTCAGGGGAGCGGATGACTGTAGGACAGGAGAATACAGTCTATTGCCCCCTGTTATCAGCCATTTCAGGGGAGAGGATGACTGTAGGACAGGAGAATACAGTCTATTGCTCCCTGTTATCAGCCATTTCAGGGGAGAGGATGACTGTAGGACAGGAGAATACAGTCTATTGCTCCCTGTTATCAGCCATTTCAGGGGAGAGGATGACTGTAGGACAGGAGAATACAGTCTATTGCCCCCTGTTATCAGCCATGTCAGGGGAGAGGATGACTGTAGGACAGGAGAATACAGTCTATTGCCTCCTGTTATCAGCCATTTCAGGGGAGAGGATGACTGTAGGACAGGAGAATACAGTCTATTGCCCCCTGTTATCAGCCATTTCAGGCGAGAGGATGACTGTAGGACAGGAGAATACAGTCTATTGCTCCCCGTTATCAGCCATTTCAGGAGAGAGGATGACTGTAGGACAGGAGAATACAGTCTATTGCTCCCTGTTATCAGCCATTTCAGGGGGGAGGATGACTGTAGGACAGGAGAATACAGTCTATTGCTCCTGTTATCAGCCATTTCAGGGGGGAGGATGACTGTAGGACAGGAGAATACAGTCTATTGCCCCCTGTTATCAGCCATTTCAGGGGAGAGGATGACTGTAGGACAGGAGAATACAGTCTATTGCCCCCTCTTATCAGCCATTTCAGGAGAGAGGATGACTGTAGGACAGGAGAATACAGTCTATTGCTCCCTGTTATCAGCCATTTCAGGGGGGAGGATGACTGTAGGACAGGAGAATACAGTCTATTGCTCCTGTTATCAGCTATTTCAGGGGGGAGGATGACTGTAGGACAGGAGAATACAGTCTATTGCCCCCTGTTATCAGCCATTTCAGGGGAGAGGATGACTGTAGGACAGGAGAATACAGTCTATTGCTCCTGTTATCAGCCATTTCAGGGGAGAGGATGACTGTAGGACAGGAGAATACAGTCTATTGCCCCCTGTTATCAGCCATTTCAGGGGAGAGGATGACTGTAGGACAGGAGAATACAGTCTATTGCCCCCTGTTATCAGCCATGTCAGGGGAGAGGATGACTGTAGGACAGGAGAATACAGTCTATTGCCTCCTGTTATCAGCCATTTCAGGGGAGAGGATGACTGTAGGACAGGAGAATACTATCTATTGCCCCCTGTTATCAGCCATTTCAGGGGAGAGGATGACTGTAGGACAGGAGAATACAGTCTATTGCCCCCTGTTATCAGCCATGTCAGGGGAGAGGATGACTGTAGGACAGGAGAATACAGTCTATTGCCTCCTGTTATCAGCCATTTCAGGGGAGAGGATGACTGTAGGACAGGAGAATACAGTCTATTGCCCCCTGTTATCAGCCATTTCAGGCGAGAGGATGACTGTAGGACAGGAGAATACAGTCTATTGCTCCCCGTTATCAGCCATTTCAGGGGAGAGGATGACTGTAGGACAGGAGAATACAGTCTATTGCCCCCTGTTATCAGCCATTTCAGGGGAGAGGATGACTGTAGGACAGGAGAATACAGTCTATTGCTCCCCGTTATCAGCCATTTCAGGGGAGAGGATGACTGTAGGACAGGAGAATACAGTCTATTGCTCCCCGTTATAAGCCATTTCATGGGAGAGGATGACTGTAGGACAGGAGAATACAGTCTATTGCTCCCTGTTATCAGCCATTTCAGGTGACAGGATGACTGTAGGACAGGAGAATACAGTCTATTGCTCCCTGTTATCAGCCATTTCAGGGGAGAGGATGACTGTAGGACAGAAGAATACAGTCTATTGCCCCCTGTTATCAGCTATTTCAGGGGAGAGGATGACTGTAGGACAGGAGAATACAATCTATTGCCCCCTGTTATCAGACGTTTCAGGGGAGATGATGACTGTAGGACAGGAGAATACAATCTATTGCCCCCTGTTATCAGCCATTTCAGGGGAGAGGATGACTGTAGGACAGGAGAATACAGTCTATTGCTCCCTGTTATCAGCCATTTCAGGTGACAGGATGACTGTAGGACAGGAGAATACAGTCTATTGCTCCCTGTTATCAGCCATTTCAGGGGAGAGGATGACTGTAGGACAGGAGAATACAGTCTATTGCTCCTGTTATCAGCCATTTCAGGGGAGAGGATGACTGTAGGACAGGAGAATACAATCTATTGCCCCCTGTTATCAGACGTTTCAGGGGAGATGATGACTGTAGGACAGGAGAATACAATCTATTGCCCCCTGTTATCAGCCATTTCAGGGGAGAGGATGACTGTAGGACAGGAGAATACAGTCTATTGCTCCCTGTTATCAGCCATTTCAGGAGAGAGGATGACTGTAGGACAGGAGAATACAGTCTATTGCCCCCTGTTATCAGCCATTTCAGGGGGGAGGATGACTGTAGGACAGGAGAATACAGTCTATTGCCCCCTGTTATCAGCCATTTCAGAGGAGAGGATGACTGTAGGACAGGAGAATACAGTCTATTGCTCCTGTTATCAGCCATTTCAGAGGAGAGGATGACTGTAGGACAGGAGAATACAGTCTATTGCCCCCTGTTATCAGCCATTTCAGGGGAGAGGATGACTGTAGGACAGGAGAATACAGTCTATTGCTCCCTGTTATCAGCCATTTCAGGGGGGAGGATGACTGTAGGACAGGAGAATACAGTCTATTGCCCCCTGTTATCAGCCATTTCAGAGGAGAGGATGACTGTAGGACAGGAGAATACAGTCTATTGCCCCCTGTTATCAGCCATTTCAGGGGAAGGGATGACTGTAGGACAGGAGAATACAGTCTATTGCCCCCTGTTATCAGCCATTTCAGGGGAGAGGATGACTGTAGGACAGGAGAATACAGTCTATTGTTCCCTGTTATCAGCCATTTCAGGGGAGGGGATGACTGTAGGACAGGAGAATACAGTCTATTGCCCCCTGTTATCAGCCATTTCAGGGGAGAGGATGACTGTAGGACAGGAGAATACAGTCTATTGCCCCCTGTTATCAGCCATTTCAGGGGAGGATGACTGTAGGACAGGAGAATACAGTCTATTGCTCCCTGTTATCAGCCATTTCAGGGGAGGATGACTGTAGGACAGGAGAATACAGTCTATTGCTCCCTGTTATCAGCCATTTCAGGGGAGAGGATGACTGTAGGACAGGAGAATACAGTCTATTGCCCCCTGTTATCAGCCATTTCAGGGGAGAGGATGACTGTAGGACAGGAGAATACAGTCTATTGTCCCCTGTTATCAGCCATTTCAGGGGAGAGGATGACTGTAGGACAGGAGAATACAGTCTATTGCCCCCTGTTATCAGCCATTTCAGGGGAGAGGATGACTGTAGGACAGGAGAATACAGTCTATTGTCCCCTGTTATCAGCCATTTCAGGGGAGAGGATGACTGTAGGACAGGAGAATACAGTCTATTGCTCCCTGTTATCAGCCATTTCACGGGGGAGGATGACTGTAGGACAGGAGAATACAGTCTATTGCCCCCTGTTATCAGCCATTTCAGGGGAGGATGACTGTAGGACAGGAGAATACAGTCTATTGCTCCCTGTTATCAGCCATTTCAGGGGAGGATGACTGTAGGACAGGAGAATACAGTCTATTGCTCCCTGTTATCAGCCATTTCAGGGGAGAGGATGACTGTAGGACAGGAGAATACAGTCTATTGCCCCCTGTTATCAGCCATTTCAGAGGAGAGGATGACTGTAGGACAGGAGAATACAGTCTATTGCCCCCTGTTATCAGCCATTTCAGGGGAGAGGATGACTGTAGGACAGGAGAATACAGTCTATTGTCCCCTGTTATCAGCCATTTCAGGGGAGAGGATGACTGTAGGACAGGAGAATACAGTCTATTGCTCCCTGTTATCAGCCATTTCACGGGGGAGGATGACTGTAGGACAGGAGAATACAGTCTATTGCCCCCTGTTATCAGCCATTTCAGGGGAGGATGACTGTAGGACAGGAGAATACAGTCTATTGCTCCCTGTTATCAGCCATTTCAGGGGAGGATGACTGTAGGACAGGAGAATACAGTCTATTGCTCCCTGTTATCAGCCATTTCAGGGGAGAGGATGACTGTAGGACAGGAGAATACAGTCTATTGCCCCCTGTTATCAGCCATTTCACGGGGGAGGATGACTGTAGGACAGGAGAATACAGTCATCTGCAGTCAGTGTTATGATGTTTGTATATACTGTAGAGCAGCTTCTCACTATCGCCTTGCCTTCTTGATAGCTGCGCTGACTGCGGCAGGACAGTTATTCAGCGCTCTGGGAATACAGGACGATCATACACTGTCGGCACTCTCCGTCTGTCTCTCCAATCCAGTAGATATGGTCATTTATAGGGATACATATGAGGCAGCAGTAAGCCCAGCGTCTTCACAGTTCAGTATTGCGCTGCGTTGCGAAGATGGAGAAAGTGCCACAGAGGGACACTTCAGAGGAATTCCCCTAGAAATGTACAAATTTGCTAAAAAAAAAAGAATATTAGAAAAACATTTTGTATTACTGTCCCTACAAATTAGAAGAAAAGTTAGTGAATGGCAGTTACACTGTAATGGACTTTACATTACGTCTCTCTCCGTGCTATGACATGTAATATGGCAATTCCCTGGTTTGTGGTGTGTAATATGGAAGTACCCCAGACCATGACATGTAGTATTTCAGTACCCTGGACCGTGATGTTTAATATTGCAAAACCCTAGATAGTGATACAGTATGTAATATGGCAGTACCCCAGACATTATTGTGTAATATGGCAAAACCCCGCACCATGACGTGTAATGTGACAGTATCCTGGACCGTGACGTGTAATGTGACAGTATCCTGGACCGTGACGTGTAATGTGACAGTATCCTGGACCGTGACGTGTAATGTGACAGTATCCTGGACCGTGACGTGTAATGTGACAGTATCCTGGACCGTGACGTGTAATGTGACAGTATCCTGGACCGTGACGTGTAATGTGACAGTATCCTGGACCGTGACGTGTAATATGGAAGTTCCTCGGTTTGCATCTTGAGGGCTATTGTTTCTTACACAGGGAAAACATTGCCGAGTGGCAGAAATATCTAACAGACGCCTGGATAAAGATCCACCAGAAAGTGCAAGTAAGTGGCCCTTAGTATGTGACCTCCACGCCCCATAAACTGTATATGTAATACTATGTATTCTTGTTTAAGATTGAAGGACCCACACGTACATCTGCCGGTCCGCTGGCAGTCATTCCGGCTCAGGTAAGACGCCCCCTAGTGGAGGGCATTCCTAAGGCCAGGATCAGATTATAGGAGCTGCCAGAAAGGGTTTGCACAACGTAAGGAAATGATGACATGCAAACAGCAGTCACCTGAATGACAGACCTACAACCGATCACATACAGTCGTGGCCAAAAGTTTTGAGAATTACATAAATATTGGAAATGGGAAAAGTTGCTGCTTAAGTTTTTATAATAGCAATTTGCATATACTCCAGAATGTTATGAAGAGTGATCAGATGAATTGCATAGTCCTTCTTTGCCATGAAAATTAACTTAATCCCAAAATAAACCTTTCCACTGCATTTCATTGCTGTCATTAAAGGACCTGCTGAGATCATTTCAGTAATCGTCTTGTTAACTCAGGTGAGAATGTTGACGAGCACAAGGCTGGAGATCATTATGTCAGGCTGATTGGGTTAAAATGGCAGACTTGACATGTTAAAAGGAGGGTGATGCTTGAAATCATTGTTCTTCCATTGTTAACCATGGTGACCTGCAAAGAAACGCGTGCAGCCATCATTGCGTTGCATAAAAATGGCTTCACAGGCAAGGATATTGTGGCTACTAAGATTGCACCTCAATCAACAATTTATAGGATCATCAAGAACTTCAAGGAAAGAGGTTCAATTCTTGTTAAGAACGCTTCAGGGCACCCAAGAAAGTCCAGCAAGCGCCAGGATCGTCTCCTAAAGAGGATTCCGCTGCGGGATCGGAGTGCCACCAGTGCAGCGCTTGCTCAGGAATGGCAGCAGGCAGGTGTGAGTGCATCTGCTCGCACAGTGAGGCGAAGACTTTTGGAAGATGGCCTGGTGTCAAGAAGGGCAGCAAAGAAGCCACTTCTCTCCAAAAAAACATCAGGGACAGATTGATCTTCTGCAGAAAGTCTGGTGAATGGACTGCTGAGGACTGGGGCAAAGTCATATTCTCCGATGAAGCCTCTTTCCGATTGTTTGGGGCATCTGGAAAAAGGCTTGTCCGGAGAAGAAAAGGTGAGCGCTACCATCAGTCCTGTGTCATGCCAACAGTAAAGCATCCTGAGACCATTCATGTGTGGGGTTGCTTCTCATCCAAGGGAGTGGGCTCACTCACAATTTTGCCCAAAAACACAGCCATGAATAAAGAATGGCACTAAAACACCCTCCAACAGCAACTTCTTCCAACAATCCAACAACAGTTTGGTGAAGAACAATGCATTTTCCAGCACGATGGAGCACCGTGCCATAAGGCAAAAGTGATAACTAAGTGGCTCGGGGACCAAAACGTTGACATTTTGGGTCCATGGCCTGGAAACTCCCCAGATCTTAATCCCATTGAGAACTTGTGGTCAATCCTCAAGAGGCGGGTGGACAAACAAAACCCCACTAATTCTGACAAACTCCAAGAAGTGATTATGAAAGAATGGGTTGTATCAGTCAGGAATTGGCCCAGAAGGTGATTGAGAGCATGCCCAGTCGGATTGCAGAGGTCCTGAAAAAGAAGGGCCAACACTGCAAATACTGACTCTTTGCATCAATGTCATGTAATTGTCGATAAAAGCCTTTGAAACGTATGAAGTGCGTGTAATTATATTTCACTACATCACAGAAACAACTGAAACAAAGATCTAAAAGCAGTTTAGCAGCAAACTTTGTGAAAACTAATATTTGTGTCATTCTCAAAACTTTTGGCCACGACTGTAGGAGCCCCCGGTACATTACAGTCAGCAGACCCTGAATATGCAATCTGCCGTCAGGGACAAGAAGTGCCACGTGGGATGAGCCACCAGCTATCTGCAACCAATTGTTTACTGCTCCAGAGCAAAGAAAAGAATAAAGAAACTTTGTATGTAATCTCTTTGTGTATAAGGCTTCGATACAGACCTACTTGTCTCCATGGCAACAGACTACAAATCCTGTGTAGTCAGCCTATTTCTGTGTTACTCTGTCTGATAACCTACATGACGGCAGAATCGGACTACATGGCTTGTATTGTAGTCTGTACACATGAAGACACATAGGTCTGCATAGGAGCTGTATATACAAAACGGTGGTATATTTTTAAATGAGACAGAGAAATATGTAATTCTAGTCTGACATGGGCACTTTCTTCTGGTTATGCACATTTACAGAACCCTCTGCTTCATTTATTATGACAGGAAGTAATGAGGCCCAAATCATATCCTACAGATTATCCGCGCACCGAAACGTTGTTAGTCGAGGTAAGACACAAAGAAATGAGACTTACATAGAAACATAGAACATAGAATGTGTTGGCAGATAAGAACCATTTGGCCCATCTAGTCTGCCCAATATACTGAGTACTATGGATAGCCCCGGCCCTATCTTATATGAAGGATGGCCTTATGCCTATCCCATGCATGCTTAAACCCCTTCACTGTGTTTGCAGCTACCACTTCTGCAGGAAGGCTATTCCATGCATCCACTACTCTCTCTGTAAAGTAATACTTCCTTATATTACTTTTAAACCTTTGCCCCTCTAATTTAAAACTGTGTCCTCTTGTGGTAGTTTTTCTTCTTTTAAATATGCTCTCCTCCTTTACCGAGTTGATTCCCTTTATGTATTTAAAAGTTTCTATCATATCCCCTCTGTCTCTTCTTTCTTCCAAGCTATACATGTTAAGGTCCTTTAACCTTTCCTGGTAAGTTTTATCCTGCAATCCATGTACTAGTTTAGTAGCTCTTCTCTGAACTCTCTCTAGAGTATCTATATCCTTCTGGAGATATGGCCTCCAGTACTGCGCACAATACTCCAAGTGAGGTCTCACCAGTGTTCTGTTCAGCGGCATAAGCACTTCACTCTTTCTACTGCTTATACCTCTCCCTATACATCCAAGCATTCTGTTGGCATTTCGTGCTGCTCTATTACATTGTCTTCCCACCTTTAAGTCTTCTGAAATAATTACTCCTAAATCCCTTTCCTCAGATACTGAGGTCAGGACTGTGTCAAATATTCTATATTCTGCTCTTGGGTTTTTACGCCCCAGGTGCATTATCTTGCACTTATCCACATTAAATTTCAGTTTCCAGAGTTCTGACCATTCTTCTAGTTTTCCTAAATCCTTTTCCATTTGGCGTTTCCCTCCAGGAACATCAACCCTGTTACATATCTTTGTGTCATCAGCAAAAAGACAAACCTTACCATCGAGGCCTTTTGCAATATCACTTATGAAGATATTAAACAAAATTGGTCCCAGTACAGATCCCTGTGGAACCCCACTGGTAACATGACCTTGTTTTGAATGTTCTCCATTGACTACAACCCTCTGTTGTCTGTCACTCAGCCACTGCCTAATCCACTCAACAATATGGGAGTCCATGCTCAATGACTGCAGTTTATTGATAAGTCTTCTATGTGGGACAGTGTCAAAAGCCTTACTAAAATCTAGATATGCGATGTCTACTGCACCTCCACCGTCTATTATTTTATTCACCCAGTCAAAAAAATCTATAAGATTTGTTTTACATGATCTCCCTGAAGTAAACCCATGTTGTTTTTCATCTTGCAATCCATGGGATTTTAGATGTTCCACAATCCTATCCTTTAATAGGGTTTCCATTAATTTGCCTACTATTGATGTCAGACTCACTGGTCTATAGTTGCTCGATTCCTCCCTACTACCTTTCTTGTGAATGGGCACGACATTTGCCAATTTCCAATCTTCCGGGACGACTCCTGTTACTAATGATTGGTTAAATAAATCTGTTAGCGGTTTTGCCAGCTCACCACTAATCTCTTTTAATAATTTTGGGTGTATCTCATCAGGCCCCTGTGACTTATTTGTCTTCACCTTAGACAGCAAACTTAGAACATCTTCCTCTGTAAAGATACATGCATCAAACGATTTATTAGTCATTCTTTCTAGTGGAGGTCCTGCTCCTTTTTCTTTTGTAAAAACTGAACAGAAGTATTCATTAAGGCAGTCGGCTAGCCCTTTATTCTCTTCTACATGCCTTCCGTCCTTTGTTTTTAATTTAGTTATTCCTTGTTTTAATTTCCTTTTTTCATTTATATATCTGAAGAATGTCTTATCCCCTTTTTTCATAGACTGAGCTAGTTTTTCTTCTGCCTGCGCTTTAGAAGTTCTTATAACTTGCTTGGCCTCTCTCTGCCTAATCTTGTAGATTTCCTTATCTTCATTGCTCTGGTTTTTTTTATAATTACAAAATGCTAGCTTTTTATTTTTAATGATTTGGGCCACTTCTGCTGAGTACCACAGTGGTCTCTTCCTTTTTTTGCTTTTACTGACAAGTCTAATGCAATTTTCTGTTGCCTTCAATAATGCACCTTTTAAGTAGTCCCATTTCTCCTGGACTCCATGTAATCCGTTCCAGTCTGATAAGGACTCATTTATGACTAATTTCATTTTTGAAAAGTCTGTTTTTCTAAAATCTAAAACTTTTGTTTTTGTGTGGTGGGACTCTTTCACAGTTCTTATATTAAACCACACTGACTGGTGATCACTAGATCCCAAGGTTTCGCCTACAATGACATCATATACCGAATCCCCATTTGTGAATACCAAATCCAAAATGGCCTCCCTCCGGGTTGGCTCCTCAACCACTTGTTGTAGAGATAACCCCAGTAGGGAATTTAGAATATCTGTACTCCTGGTAGAACTTGCTATTTTGGTTTTCCAGTTTATATCTGGAAGATTGAAATCTCCCATAATGATAACTTCTCCTTTCATTGTCATTTTAGCTATTTCTTCAACTAGTAGATCATCTAGTTCTTTAACTTGACCAGGTGGTCTATATATCACACCTACACGAGTTACTGCGTGGTTAGCAAACTGCAACGTAACCCAAACTGACTCTATGTTGGCCTCACCAACTTGTATTAGGGTAGATTTAATGCTATCTTTCACATACAGGGCCACTCCTCCTCCTTTCTTGCCTTCTCTGTCTCTTCTGTATAAAGAGTACCCTGGTATGGTTATGTCCCAGTCTTTTCTTTCATTAAACCATGTCTCCGTAACAGCCACTAAATCTACATTCTCAGATGCCATTATTGAATCAAGTTCATTGATTTTTTTACCTAAACTGCGAGCATTTGTAGACAGGACTCTGAGCTTATCATTTCTTAACCTCTGTGCTTCTGACCTGTTCTGGCATTGTTTCGGGGGGCAATTGGACTCTTTTATTTTCACTCTTTTGCCCCCCCTTCCTAGTTTAAATACTCTTTCGCAAATTCTTGGAGACTTCTTGGAGCTCCGATGTCTCTGACCCACACAAAGCACAAGACACTTTGTTACCTGCAGGAAAGCTTTACAAGATCTCAGGGGTTAGAGAGACCGCTCCGGACCAAGTGACATCTACCAGACAGAGCTTCAGAGACCGCAGCAATTCCGTATGGCTACATTCACATATGCGTTTTGGTTTCAGGTTTTGAGATCCATCAGAGGATCTCAATATCGGAATTAAACGGTTCCGTTTTGTATCCGTTCTGTTAGGATGCGGTCGTGTGAAATCAAAATGGAGCAAACTGGATCCGTCGCTAAATACATTGAAAGTCAGTGGGTCGCTATTGTTTTTAGTGATGGATCTGGTTTGTTCCGTTCCGCTGACCGGACACAAAACCGCAGCATACAGCTAATGGTGATGGAACAGAAAGCATCCTAAATGGGTCTCTTTCTATTCAGAATGCATGGGGACAAAGCGGAACCATTTGGGCCTGGTTTTGAGATCCTCTGCCGGATGTCAACACCGGAAAACAACAGATATGTGAAATTAGCCTAATGTGAACCAAAGGTTGTAGCCAAGGCCTGTGGAGGCAAAAACAAGAAGAGTATTACACCCTTGTCTTTATCATTGACTTCTGGTGTTTCATTCAGCCTCATTACCACAGGTGTATAACATCCAGCCTCTAGCCATGCAGTCTGCCATTACCACAGGTGTATAACATCCAGCCCCTAGCCATGCAGTCTGCTATTACCACAGTGTATAACATCCAGCCTCTAGCCATGCAGTCTGCCATTACCACAGGTGTATAACATCCAGCCTCTAGCCATGCAGTCTGCCATTACCACAGGTGTATAACATCCAGCCTCTAGCCATGCAGTCTGCCATTACCACAGTGTATAACATCCAGCCTCTAGCCATGCAGTCTGCCATTACCACAGGTGTATAACATCCAGCCTCTAGCCCTGCAGTCTACCATTACCACAGTGTATAACACCCAGCCTTTAGCCATGCAGTCTGCCATTACCACAGGTATATAACATCCAGTCTCTAGCCGTGCAGTCAGCCATTACCACAGGTGTATAACATCCAGCCTCTAGCCGTGCAGTCTGACATTACCACAGGTGTATAACATCCAGCCTCTAGCCATGCAGTCTACCATTACCACAGGTGTATAACATCCAGCCTCTAGCCATGCAGTCTGCCATTACCACAGTGTATAACATCCAGCCTCTAGCCATGTAGTCTACCATTACCACAGGTGTATAACATCCAGCCTCTGGCCATGCAGTCTACCATTACCACAGTGTATAACACCCGGCCTCTAGCCGTGCAGTCTACCATTACCACAGGTGTATAACATCCAGCCTCTAGCCATGCAGTCTGCCATTACTACAGTGTATAACATCCAGCCTCTAGCCGTGCAGTCTGCCATTACCATAGTGTATAGCATCCAGCCTCTAGCCGTGCAGTCTGCCATTACCACAGGTGTATAACATCCAGCCTCTAGCCGTGCAGTCTGCCATTACCATAGTGTATAACATCCAGCCTCTAGCCGTGCAGTCTGCCATTACCACAGGTGTATAACATCCAGCCTCTAGCCGTGCAGTCTGACATTACCACAGGTGTATAACATCCAGCCTCTAGCCGTGCAGTCTACCATTACCACAGTGTATAACACCCAGCCTCTAGCCATGTAGTCTACCATTACCACCGGTGTTTAACATTCAGCCTCTAGCCATGCAGTCTGCCATTACCATAGTGTATAACATCCAGCCTCTAGCCGTGCAGTCTGCCATTACCACAGGTGTATAACATCCAGCCTCTAGATGTGCAGTCTGACATTACTACAGTGTATAACATCCAGCCTCTAGCCGTGCAGTCTACCATTAATACAGGTGTATAACATCCAGGCCCCAGCTATGCAGTTACCATTACCACAGTGTATAACATCCAGCCTCTAGCCATGCAGTCTACCATTACCACAGTGTATAACATCCAGCCTCTAGCCATGCAGTCTACCATTACCACAGTGTATAACATCCAGCCTCTAGCCGTGCAGTCTGACATTACCACAGTGTATAACATCCAGCCTCTGGCCATGCAGTCTGCCATTACTACAGTGTATAACATCCAGCCTCTAGCCATGCAGTCTACCATTACCATAGTGTATAACATCCAGCCTCTAGCCATGCAGTCTACCATTACCACAGGTGTATAACATCCAGCCTCTAGCCGTGCAGTCTGACATTACCACAGTGTATAACATCCAGCCTCTGGCCATGCAGTCTGCCATTACTACAGTGTATAACATCCAGCCTCTAGCCATGCAGTCTACCATTACCATAGTGTATAACATCCAGCCTCTAGCCATGCAGTCTACCATTACCACAGGTGTATAACATCCAGCCTCTAGCCGTGCAGTCTGACATTACCACAGTGTATAACATCCAGCCTCTGGCCATGCAGTCTGCCATTACTACAGTGTATAACATCCAGCCTCTAGCCACTGATCTCATTAAATAACTCTGCTCACCTGATACATCATGGGTTGATAGTTGCACACTCTGTTAAACATGATAGTAGGATGCCAGCAGTGCAGAATCACAGCCCCTTTTGCTTCCCAATAGTCCTGACTGTACCCCCCTAAAGACTTATTCACCTAGGAAACAATGTGGATGCAGGAAGGGACGATTAAGGAAGCACCAAGTATAACCTCCATGATGTTTGTCTGCAGGATCTCAACATGAAGAGATGCCACACTGAGGGCTGGAGGGGAAATCGGTCAACCCCCAACAACTACAGAGAATATAAGGTGAACATATACAGCAGCCAATCTGAAAAAGCGGGGCTGCAGTGTAAAGCACAGGGGGAGGCACAGTACAGCATTCTGAACCTTGAGACAAGTGGTGGAATCCAGAATAGCCAATGCAGCTAAGCTGGAATTACTAATAATACTTGTGACCTCCTGGAGCAGTGCTGCAGTGTATAACATGGGAGAGTGGCAGCCTGAGATGAGGCAGGCGGACAACACAGGGGTATCCCAGTCATATAATGCAAGCACTAATTGTGCCCTTCATCTAGGATGTCATCTCGGAAGAGCAGTACAGCAATACGCTGCCAGTCTATAGCCAAACTCCATCAGGCGAGTACCAGCAGCTGCAGGAAGTGAGGAGACACTCAGCAGCAGCTTCACCACAGGTATCCATTACCCCCCAACCCACCAGGATGTAATTCTGTGCTATTATATTATATCTTCATCCTTCTATATTGACAGAAGCTTATTTCAATGAAATGCCTTGATACAATCCCCGCAGCCACCACTAGGGGGAGCTCATTCTGCACATGTGCGCAATATGGAACTTGGTAATCCTTCCATATGTAGCCAGCACCCCCTAGTGGTCACTGCCAGAACTGCATCATGCATCTATGACTTTGCAGGGGATTTGGAGCTCTATATCAGGAAAAAAAACATGTCTGAAGACATTAATATCAACAGAGAAAGGTGGAGATTCCCTTTAATGACTGCGCCAAGGCTCAGCTCTTCTATGTTGTTCACAGGATGATCCAGAGAGACGCAGGTTCAGTGACGACATGACGGATCCAGCGTACGGCAGCGAACAGGAGTCCATTTATGACACGCCCCGATCCATACCCCGGGTAAGTAAGAGGACTCCACATCCTGGGACCACCATTATGGCTGCTCCCACCAAACCTACAATCATCTGTAGTGATGAATTCAGGAGGAAGGAAAGCTGGGTGGTGACCCCGGTGCAGGCTGTGATAGAAGGGGCTATCCTTACATAGATGAGGGTCCCAGAGGCCGAGCGGGGTCCGCTCCATAGGGACGACAGAGGCGCCGAGCTTGTGCCGTCCACTGACATCTATGGGGGCTATTTGGGGGCTTGTGATTTACATTGTTATATTGCGAAGAGGTGGTCCGGGAGCCAATAATGCCACCCAGGGGTGCACCACCCATGAGGCCAGGTGAGGCAGGAGGGGGCAGCCATGGGCAAGGAGCGCTTTCATTGTGGCAAAGGGGTTAGGTTAAGAAATTGACATTGGGGGGGGGGGGGGGGTTTAGGCTCAGGGCACCCCTGATGGTCGGACACGCCCCGCGCTCTGATGTCGTCTTCCAGGGTTTCAGTCTCTTTCCATTCTCCACAGAAAATGTCTCAATCTCAAGAATCACAGAAGGAAATGGAAGCAGAAGAGGAATCGGGGGAGGAAGAGGAGGAATCGGGGGAGGAAGAGGAGGAATCGGGGGAGGAAGAGGAGACCAGTGATCTGGGATCTGAGGAGGTTGGAGTGTACGAGCAGATGTCATCCTTGTAAGAAACTTCTCCCTACTGTCATAAGCGGCATTCTCAACGATGTCACCGCTGATCTCTAGTGATGGATAGGCGGCATTCTCAGCGATGTCACCGCTGATCTCTAGTAACTGGACAGGCTGCATTCTCAGTGATGTCACCGCTGATCTCTAGTGAATGGATAGGCGGCATTCTCAGTGATGTCACCGCTGATCTCTAGTGAATGGATAGGCGGCATTCTCAGTGATGTCACCGCTGATCTCTAGTGAATGGATAGGCGGCATTCTCAGTGATGTCACCGCTGATCTCTAGTGAATGGATAGGCCGCATTCTCAGTGATGTCACCGCTTATCTCTAGTAACTGGATAGGCTGCATTCTCAGTGATGTCACCGCTGATCTCTAGTGAATGGATAGGCGGCATTCTCAGTGATGTCACCGCTGATCTCTAGTAACTGGATAGGCTGCATTCTCAGTGATGTCACCGCTGATCTCTAGTGAATGGATAGGTGGCATTCTCAGTGATGTCACCGCTGATCTCTAGTGAATGGATAGGCGGCATTCTCAGTGATGTCACCGCTGATCTCTAGTAACTGGATAGGCCGCATTCTCAGTGATGTCACCGCTGATCTCTAGTGAATGGATAGGCGGCATTCTCAGTGATGTCACCGCTGATCTCTAGTGAATGGATAGGCTGCATTCTCAGTGATGTCACCGCTGATCTCTAGTAACTGGATAGGCTGCATTCTCAGTGATGTCACCGCTGATCTCTAGTGAATGGATAGGCGGCATTCTCAGTGATGTCACAGCTGATCTCTAGTGAATGGATAGGCGGCATTCTCAGTGATGTCAACGCTGATCTCTAGTGAATGGATAGGCGGCATTCTCAGTGATGTCACCGCTGATCTCTAGTAACTGGATAGGCTGCATTCTCAGCGATGTCACCGCTGATCTCTAGTGAATGGCTAGACGGCATTCTCAGTGATGTCACCGCTGATCTCTAGTGAAGGGATAGGCGGCATTCTCAGTGATGTCACCGCTGATCTCTAGTGAATGGATAGGCGGCATTCTCAGTGATGTCACCGCTGATCTCTAGTAACTGGATAGGCTGCATTCTCAGTGATGTCACCGCTGATCTCTAGTGAATGTATAGGCCGCATTCTCAGTGATGTCACCGCTGATCTCTAGTGAAGGGATAGGCGGCATTTTCAGTGATGTCACCGCTGATTTCTAGTGAATGGATAGACGGCATTCTCACGGATGTCACCGCTGATCTCTAGTGAAGGGATAGGCAGCATTCTGAGTGTACACATATAGCGGTACTAGGTGCGGTGTGTATATTGCTCGGAGCGTTCTGACCTGTGCGCTTTTCAGGGTCATTGGCGAGGTCGCTCATGTGCCTTTGAAGCCGCCGCGAAAATTCAAACCTTCACCAAGAACCAGGAACTTCAAGAGCAAGAGAAGCCAGCTGAAGAGAGCGCAGCTCCTGAGAATGGTGTAGTAAGTACGTCCGAAAACACTGCTGCTGACCCAGCTCCTACAGAGGCTGTCACCCAGCTTTCCCAGGACCCTGAACGGCAGAGGTGCCTAGCCATGCAATCCACCCCTGCAGTGACATGAACTGCAGCATCTGCTCAGAGCCAGGCATCTGCTGTAAAGCTGACACCGGTTCAGGACTGTGCCGTCTGCTCAGAGCCAGGCATCTGCTGTAAAGCTGACACCGGTTCAGGACTGTGCCGTCTGTGCAGCGTAGATCGGAGGCGCCGACCGCTATTAATTAGAACTTTCTGCCTCCATTTCTTTCAGTGAACAGAGCAGCGGTTCTGACCTGGTGCCGGTCACCGTTATGGTGCCCACAGAACATCTGCAGAAGTACCTGGGACTTCAGGAGGTCGGAGATCGCTTGTGGTGAGATTGTCAGGAGTCCTCCGCATATCCACCATACAGTGCCCACGTGGCAGAGCCGCACAGTAATCACTGCAGAATCAGACACTGCCCAATGAAAACTGCCACATAACAGTACCAAGCGTAGTGCTTGTATAATACTGCACATATAACAGTACCCACCAACATACCTGTATAATAGTACCAGGCGTAGTACTTCTATATTACTGCACCTACAGTCAGGTCCATAAATATTGGGACACGGACACAATCCTAACATTTTTGGCTCTATACACCACCACAATGGATTTGAAATGAAACACACAAGATGTGCTTTACCTGCAGACTGTCAGCTGTAATCTGAGGGGATTTACATCCAAATCAGGTGAACGGTGCAGGAATTACAGCAGTTTGCATATGTGCCTCCCACTTGTTAAGGGACCAGAAGTAATGGGACAATTGTCTTCTCCGCTGTCCCATGGCCGGTGTGTGTTATTACCTCATTATCCCAATTACAATGAGCAGATAAAAGGTCAGAGGTCATTTCCAGTCTGCTATTTGCATTTGGAATCTGTTGCTGTCAACTCTCAAGATGAGATCCAAAGAGCTGTCACTATCAGTGAAGCCATCATTAGGCTGAAGAAACACAACAAACCCATCAGAGAGATAGCAAAAACATTAGGCGCGGCCAAAACAACTGTTTGGAACATTCTTACAAAGAGGGAACGCACCGGTGACCTCAGCAACACCAAAAGACCCGGAAGACCATGGAAGACAACTGTGGTGGATGAGCGAAGAATTCTTTCCCTGGTGAAGAAAACACCCTTCACAACAGTTGGCCAGATCAAGAACACCCTCCAGGAGGTAGGTGTATGTGTGTCAAAGTCAACCATCAGGAGAAGACTTCACCAGAGTGATTACAGAGGGTTCCCCACAAGATGTAAACCATTGGTGAGCCTCAAAAACAGGAAGGCCAGATTAGAGTTTGCCAAACGACATCTAAAGAAGTCTTCACAGTTCTGGAACAACATCCTATGGACCGATGAGACCAAGATCAACTTGTACCAGAGTGATGGGAAGAGAAGAGTATGGAGAAGGAAAGGAACTGCTCATGATCCTAAGCATACCACCTCATCAGTGAAGCATGGTGGTGGTAGTGTCATGGCGTGGGCATGTATGGCTGCCAATAGAACTGCTTCTCTTGTATTTATTGATGATGTGACTGCTGACAAAAGCAGCAGGATGAATTCTGAAGTGTTTCGGGCAATATTATCTGCTCCTATTCAGCCAAATGCTTCAGAACTCATTGGACGGCGCTTCACAGGGCAGATGGACAATGACCCAAAGCATACTGCAAAAGCAACCACAGAGTTTATTAAGGGAAAGAAGTGGAATGTTCTGCAATGGCCGAGTCAGTCACCGGACCTGAATCCGATTGAGCATTTCACTTGCTGAAGACAAAACTGAAGGGAAAATGCCCCAAGAACAAGCAGGAACTGAAGACCGTTGCAGTAGAGGCCTGGCAGAGCATCACCAGGGATGAGACCCAGCGTCTGGTGATGTCTATGCGTTCCAGACTTCAGGCTGTAATTGACTGCAAAGGATTTGTAACCAAGTATTAAAAAGTGAAAGTTTGATTTATGATTATTATTATGTCCCATTACTTTTGGTCCCTTAACAAGTGGGAGGCACATATGCAAACTGCTGTAATTCCTGCACCGTTCACCTGATTTGGATGTAAATGCCCTCAGATTACAGCTGACAGTCTGCAGGTAAAGCACATCTTGTCTGTTTCATTGTGGTGGTGTATAGAGCCAAAAATGTTAGAATGGTGTCGATATCCCAATATTAATGGACCTGACTGTATAATAGTACCAGGCGTAGTGCTTATATACTAGTATAACCATATTAGTCTCATATAATAGTACCCACCAAAGTGCCTGCATAATGGGACCAGGCATGGTGTCCAGATACTAGCTCAGCCACATAACTCACATATAATAGTACCAACCAAAGTACTTGTAAAATAGGACCAGGCATGGTGCCAATTTACTAACCCCGACATATTAGTGTGAATACAATAGTACTAACCAAAGTACCTGTATAATAGTACGAGGCAACGTGCTTATATATTAGTATACCTATATTAGTCTTACTATTACCAACCAAAGTATCGGTATAATAGGACCAGGCATGGTGCCCACATGGCAGAATAGCCATATCGGTCCACATATAAAAGTACCAGCCACATAGCAATAATACCTACAGTTCCCAAACAATAGTACCAGATAAGGTGCCCGTATACTAGAGCAATTACATTAATTAACAACCAACCGTAGTGCCCACAAATTAGTCAACTGGTATCAGTGCCCATATAAAAGTATTATTCATTTACTCCAGGGTAATACTGGTCATAATAGTGGCTAAATATTAGTACCAGCAATGATCCCTATATACTGGTAGTAACCATATTCGTTTCCATCTATTGAAACCAACTATAAAACCCCAAAGTAGTACCATAGTAACCATGTAATATCAATCATAAGTACCCATATACGGTAATAGTACCAGTAATAATTCCCATACAGTAATACATTAATAATGCTGGCCATAGTTCCCATATAATAATACATATAATAGTACCCGTATACAAATGCATATAACAGTACAAATCAGAATACCCAGATAATAATACATATAATAGTGCCAGCCATAGTTCCCATATAATATATAAGTATCAGCCATAGTATTCCTATAATAAATATAATAGTACCTTAGTTCACATAATACTACATATAACAGCACCAGTCATAGTCCCCCCTGTAACGGCACCGGCCCCCCTGTAACGGCACCGGCCCCCCTGTAACGGCACCGGCCCCGGCCCCCCTGTAACGGCACCGGCCCCCCTGTAACGGCACCGGCCCCCCTGTAACGGCACCGGCCCCCCTGTAACAGCCCCTCTCCTTCTATAACGGCACCGTCCCCGGCCCCCCTATATTAGTGCTACCCTTGCAGTCCACAGTCCCTGACATTCTTCGAATGCTCTTCTCACAGTGTGTCCAAGTGGAAGGGTCCTCTACACATCGGCTGCTTGTTTCATCATGGCGACCACATCGAGTCCATTAACGGCTTCCGGTCGGGAAGTAAAGATTTTTTCTTCCAGATGTTGAGTCAGTGCATTTCAGAAGAGGTGAGATATGAAGAAACGCGCGCCATCCGCTCCAGGGCAGGCAGCATGCAGGCACTAATAGTGCACCACGTCAGTAGGATCAGCGACTCCAGCTGCATCGTCTGTTAGAGTCTAAAGTAGCCACCTCCCCTGTGATCAGAGGCTAAAATTACTTTCTGGACCTTTCACCATGCTTTACACTGCAGCTCAGATTAGGCACACACACTCAGCAGGAAGTCAGTGGATGGAATGCTGATTTCTAAATGTTGGCATCACAGGGATGGCAGAAGCAGCAGCCTGTACGGTAAAGTCACCATGAAGCCCCAGACTATAACAGCTGTGTGCAAGAGCGACAGTGCATGCCAGACTAATCGCAGAGGGCTACACCGATACACTGTAACAAAACCTCAGTGGTTTCAGCAGATCTATACAGGTTTTAATGTTTCCATTTATTGGCAACAAGCAGAGATCTTGAAAATGGTGGGAAGCAGAAGACGAGCCTGTGAGGGTTGCAGCACTTCTCTGGACTGGGGGCGACTTACCTCCTGCGCTTCTCTTCCTAGGTCAGTCTGGTGCTGAAGAGGAATATTAAAGCCGACGTTTTCCACCTGGAAGGTTGTAATTGTGAAAGTCCATGATGACGGCGCCTCCTGCAGGAAGAAAGGTGCATCTATATATAAAGATATCTGCTGTATAATACAGTAGGGGAGGGGCTTCCAATCAGCCACGCCCATTATAAAAAGGCATTATTCCAAAATGTCCCATGAGAAAATGACACTTTGTAGCATTCACCGTGTATCTCTGCGCTGATCCCATTGCTCTGGGATCTCCATGTCACGTGACCCCTGCTTCATGAATGAAGGTCACATGACAGGAAGTCCATGCACAAGAGGTTACCATGGAGACCCCAGAGCAAGCACAATATATACATTGTTACAGAGACAGAACAAGGGGCAACATCCCTTTTGGGCATTTTTCACACTGATAAATCTGCCCGGGTAGATGTCATAGCTCTGGGGATATTTTGCCAGTATTCATGGATTCCACGTAATTTATTTTTATTTTGTAGATGTTGGATCCATAAATGTTACAGTGGACGGAAATGAAGCGCACGCACAATACACATAGTACACGGCTTATAACCCACGGAGACCACGGGGAGCATCATCAGCGCATACATGTCACGGTGATAACCAGGGGGCACACCGACGAGGCGGAGGAAGACACCCAAACTCATCTGGCATCCAGCAAATCAATGAAGACTGCGACCACCTGATAATCCAGAATGATGCTGAATTAAAGGAATTTGTGCTGGCCGTCCAGCAATATGAACTATGAGCCAGCGTTCTCCCACTCATGTATAACTACAACTCCCATCATCAGGGTGGGGAACATTGCTTTAAGAAAACATAGTAAAATCCGTCATTATTGGAAGTTTATGGGTGCTGGATTATAGGACTCATTGTATATCCGTATCCAGGACGTCCTTGTAAATTGTTAACCTTTGTATATTATGTATTTACTGTAAATATCCCATCAGCCCTGGAATAAAGCGTAGAGCGCAGTGTGTGCCGCGTACCACTAGATGGCAGAACACAACCACTGATAAACTGGCATAAGCTTGGTCGCCCTAATACCTGCGAATACTTCCTTTTACTGTTCCCTTCGGCTCGCTCCTTTCCACCAGTCCGCACTCACACATGGCGGCGATATCGGCCACATCCAGAATTCCCCCATGTTATCCAATGGGGCTGAACAATGTCTATGCCTGCGTTGTGTTCCAGTGTAAATGCTGTCACGTTGCAGACTTACTCTACGAGGATCTCTCCACTGAATTCAATGGGAAACTTATTCTGCAGCAGAAAAATCCACACCCTTATTCCCCACGTAAAAATCTGCAGATTTTCTGGCAGAATTTTCCGCCACGTGTGTATGTGTAGCCCTACAAATGGCACCCGGATAATGGCAACTGCATGCATTTTACTAAGGGCTGGGCCTGCAACATAACCCGCAGCGGATATGGGAACCAGTGCAAAAAAATCATGCCGTTACCGCCACCTTTTGCAATGGGTGCAGTGAAATCCGGAGCAAATCCAAACCCGTATGTAACACAGTGGAAGTTCTGCTTTCATCCCTGCAGACAGTCCTCCCCGTTTGGACATAACAGGATTTTTTTTTTTAGTGTGATCCGATCAGCCACACGATAAAGCAGGTGCCACATGTTCAACCCCAAACACCGCAGCCGGTCAGACTGGGCGGCAACAGGGCACCAAAGGGTTACTATCAACCCATGGAGTATTAGTGCTAGAGATGAGTGCATTTCAGGTTATGAAATTCATTCACTCTCCGTTTGGTGGTAAAAGGTGAGTTGAGTTATGGATTCCGTTACCACGGACCATACTGCAATTCTAGGACGGAAGGCCTTTAGAGGACTTCCCTGCATAACAGAAATTGGACGGATCTGTTTTGCAGCCCATAGACTTCTATTATGACCAAATGAATAACGGAATGTCTCTAAAGGCATTCCGTCATAGAATTGCGGTATGGTCCGTGGTAATTGAGTCCGTAACACAATTCTGCTTTTACCACCAAACAAAGCGTGAACAAATTTCAAAATATGAAATTTGCTCATCTCTAATTAGTTCCCATTACCACAGCACAGGGCACCCAATGCAGAAAAAAAATCCTCTTACCCCCATAAGCATCACCAGAGGAATCAGCAGCTTCAAGTGACCTGCAGAGACAATTACATGACAATGTCCTGTCTGCTCACCCCACCACTAGGGGGAGCTCACTACATACAGATTATACAGCCACCACTAGAGGGAGCTCACTACATACAGATTATACAACCACCACTAGGGGGAGCTCACTACATACAGATTATACAACCACCACTAGGGGGAGCTCACTACATACAGATTATACAGCCACCACTTGAGGGAGCTCACTACATACAGATTATGCAGCCACCACTAGAGGGAGCTCCCTACATACAGATTATACAACCACCACTAGGGGGAGCTCACTACATACAGATTATACAGCAACCACTAGAGGGAACTCCCTACATACAGATTATACAACCACCACTAGGGGAAGCTCACTACATACAGATTGAGGTTAATGGGACCTCTGCAAACCAAATCTGTATGTAGTGAGCTCCCTCTACTGGTGGCTGTATAATCAGTATGTAGTGAGCTCCCTCTAGTAGTGACTGTATAATCTGTATGTAGTGAGCTCCCCCTAGTGGTGGCTGTATAATCTGTATGTAGTAAACTCCCTCTAGTGGTGGCTGTATAATCTGTATGTAGTAAGCTCCCTCTACTGGTGGCTGTATAATCTGTATGTAGTGAGCTCCCTCTAGTGGTAGATGTATAATCTGTATGTAGTGAGCTCCCTCTAGTGGTGGCTGTATAATCTGTATGCAGTGAGCTCCCTCTAGTGGTGGCTGTATAATCTGTATGTAGTAAACTCCCTCTAGTGGTGGCTGTATAATCTGTATGTAGTGATATCCCTCTAGTGGTGGCTGTATAATCTGTATGTAGTGAGCTCCCTCTAGTGGTAGATGTATAATCTGTATGTAGTGAGCTCCCTCTAGTGGTGGCTGTATAACCTGTATGTAGTGAGCTCCCTCTAGTGGTGGCTGTATAATCTGTATGTACTGAGCTCCCTCTAGTGGTGGCTGTATAATCCGATGATTTTCCTATTTCATGACGTAAAGTCATGATTTTATTAAAGACACGGAGGCGAGTATTGCTATTCTCCTTCTTTACTCTGACCAATAGCAGCAAAGAAAAAATTGAACATGTGATCAGCCCCTCCCATAGTCTCAGTATAACAGACAACTCCGCCTGCAAAAAATCCTCTTTCTTTGTAACTTAGTCCGATAGTCCAAACTGAAGTAGAACCAAAAGCCCCAGAACATCATGGGGAAAAACCCGACTTCCATCCGGAAATGAAGCAGGAACAACCGGAGTCAAACGTTGACGGACGCTCCTCGTCTTGACCACATCAACCGACCAGCTGGAACAGAAACTGCCAATCCTCCGAACCACGACGTGGACAAACCAAGACAGCACACCAGGCTGGTCTCAACCTGAAAGGTGAAAAAATAGAGAATAATAGAAACAAATCGGCACATGGTATCCAAAATCAAGTGGTTGCGACAAACCTACTCAGGAAAAAACTTGCATGCGCATGACAACAACTCATCATTGTTAAATCAAAACAAAATAGACACATAGGGAGGGAAGAACATTGGGCGGGCAATACTCGCCTCCGTGTCTTTAATAAAATCATGACTTTACGTCATGAAATAGGAAAATCATCTGATTTTATTACAAGACCCGGAGGCTCATATTGCAAGTTCAAAGTTAAGACATGTTAGCAATGATCGCTGAAAAAACATGAGGACCTTGTCTGAAATAAAACTCTCTGAACGTGGAGACTCTGGACCAATCTGCCAACTTCAAAATGTCCTCCAGTCTGGCGCCAGAAACCGCCAAAGAGGTAGCCGATGCCCCCCTAGCGGAATGCGCTGAAAAAAGCGAGACGTCAACTCCCGCCAATTCCATGACCCATTTCATCCACCTCGCCAACATTGGCGTCGTCACTGGAGCAAGCGGCCGAATAGTAGAGAGGAAAAGCTGCGGAAACTCCCTAGACCGATGAAGAGAGGTGCAAGCCTCATATTCCCTGAGGCATGCCACGGGACAAAGAGAAGGCGAGGCCGGGAATGCAGGGTATGAGACTGAACGAATGTGGGTCTTAGTCCTCCTAGAAATGTCAAAAGTGACACCCTCCGGGGTGTACGAGCGGGCATCATAATCCAAGGCCCGGACGTCAGACACCCGCTTGCAGGAAATCAGACAGAAAAGAGTGACTAGCTTCGCAGACAGCTGCCTTAGCGAGAGCTCCGAATTCTGAGGCCAAGATGACAACAATGCGAGGACACAAGACACATCCCAAGTGGCAGAGAACCTAGGCCTTGGAGGCCGAGACATACGAGAGCCACGTAAGAGACGGCAGACCAAAGGGTGTTGACCAGCAGGAGTGCCATCAAAACCTTGATGAGACGCAGAAATGGCCGATCTGAACAGGCTGATCGTGCGATAGGCCTTGCCCTGGTCGAATAGAGAAGACAGGAAATGCAAAATCTCCGTCACAGGTGCCAAAACGGGATCCAAGTCCCTAGCCACACACCAGCGAGCCCAAGCTCCCCAGGCTGATCTGTAAGATCTTCTGGTTCCCGGGGCCCATGCGTTCTCCAAAAGGACTCTAGCTGTACCCGAAACTCCCAGGACCTCCCAGGGTCCCCTGAAATCCGACATGCCATCAGGCGCAGGGATCCGTCCAAGAGTAGAGGATGCGGTTGGTGATGCGGCCCGCGGAGGAGAGTCTGAGACATCGGGAGCAGGTGTGGGATCTCTATCATCATCTCCAGCAGGTGGGGAAACCACGATTGGGAGTTCCAAAAAGGGACTAGGAGAACCAGATCCGCCACATAACGGCGTACTTGAATCAGTGTCCTGGGAATCAGTTGGAAGGGAGGAAACGTGTACAGTAGGCCCCTGGACCAATCCTGTAGGAACGCGTCCACCGCTTCGGCTTCCGGGTCCAGGCGCCAGCTGTAGAAACGTTGCAGTTGCGTGTTCAGGCGGGAGGCAAACAGGTCGATGCAGAAAGGTCCCCAAAGTGACGTTAAGGAACGGAATACCGCTGGATCTAACTGCCAGTCGCTGGAATCGGATAGATACCGAGAACTCCAGTCCGCATGAATGTTGTGGACGCCTGGAAGATTTTCCGCTAAGACAACCAACTCTTTGCCCAGGCAGTAGTCCCAGAAGTCCTTCGCCAAACGAGATAAAATGGTGGAACGGGTTCTGCCCATGCCGTTGATGTAACGCACCGCCGACACATTGTCCATGCGTAATTGAATGCAGGATCTGGCCGTGTCCCTCGTGAAGCTCTTGATCGCGAACGAACTTGCCAACAGCTCCAGCGCATTGATATGGAATCCTGCTTCGGCCTCTGACCAACCGCCTCCAGTTGTGATCCCCTCGCAATGAGCTCCCCAGCCCGAGAGGCTGGCATCCGAATCCACCACGAAGTCCGGGCGATGCCCGAAAATAGCCTTGCCGTTCCAAGCTTGCAAATTGTGGATCCACCAGGACAGCTCCTCTTTGGTCTCCTCGTCCAGGGAAATCCAAGGAAGCTCCCGCCCGCAGGTGAGAAATCTTCAGACGCTGTAGAGCCCGGTAGTGGAGTGGGGCTGGGAAAACCGCCTGGATAGAAGAGGCCAGAAGACCTATGATCCTTGCTAGTTGACGCAATCGGATCCGGGAAGACGATTTGGCTCTGCTCAATTCCTTCCATATCGATCGAATCTTGGCCGGTGGCAGGCTGAGTGTCCCTGCCGTGGAATCCACCAGGAAACCCAGGAATTCCATCTCGCGAGATGGGGTGAGGCAGGACTTCTCCTGGTTGAGGAGGAAACCTAGATCCGACAGGAGATCCATGGTCCAGCGAAGGTGATTCAGCAACACCGAACGATCCTGGGCCATGATCAGGATGTCATCCAGATACACGATGAGGCGAACTCCCCGACTGCGCAGCCAGGCCATAGCCGGACGCATCAACTTGGTAAAACACCACGGAGCTGAAGAGAGGCCGAATGGGAGGCACGTAAACCGCCAAATCCTGTCCTTCCAAGAGAAACAGAGAAGGTTCCTGGATGCGTCCTCTACAGGGACTGTAAGATAAGCGTCCTTCAGGTCCAATTTGACCATCCAATCGCCCATCTGCAGTAAGTCCCGAAGGAGATGGATGCCCTCCATCTTGAAGTGGCGGTACCTGACGAACGCATTGAGGGCGCGTTAATTAATGACGGGCCGCAGCTGGCCCCCTTTTTTCACCACTAGGAAAATGTTGCTGATTATCACAAAAGGGGACATCGGAGCCGGCTCTATGGCTCCCTTGCGGAAGAGATCTGACAACTCTGAGTCCACCAGTATGCAGCTCTCCACTGACAGTACTGCAGGGCGTGGAGGCGGAATGGACAGCGGGAATGTCGTAAGCTCGATGTGGAAACCCCTGACCGTGGATAGGACCCATTGGTCTGAGGTGATGAGGGACCAGGCTGGAGAAAAAAGACGTAGTCTGCCCCCTACACAAACATTTAAAGAACTGAGATGAGGTGGTAAACTTACCGTAGGGACGTCTGGAAGTAGGATTCCCTCTGTATCCTCTTGAACGCCAGGAACTTTCCCGGGAAAGGAAAAAAGATGTTGTCTCCCGCCTGTGTTCCTGAAAGGCAGATCTTTGGGAGCAGGAGCCTCGACCCGAACCACGGGATTGAAACTGGGCACGGCCGGACAGGCAGCCCCTAAAGCTGCCGGCCCTGGTAGAGACCCTACCGTGGAAAACCCGTTTCATAGAGCTTTGGGCTTTATCCAGGGCAGTGAAAGCTCCGACAAAACGCCTTAGGTCCTTGATGAAGGACTCGCCAAATAATAGGCCCTGGGCCTCCTTACCAGCCTCAGTAAGCGCCAGGTTTGATAATTTTGGTTCTATCTTAAATAGAATGGCTTTACGCCTCTCGATAGCTAGGGACGTGTTGACGTTAACCGCTATGCAAATGGCCCGTTGCACCCATTCGCGCAGCTCCACAGGATCTACCTGCCTGTTTTCGGCCTTAGCCACTTCCGCAAGGTCAAACAACTTAGCTAGCGGCCCGAAGATGTCAAGGAGTTTGTCTTGACAAGAGCGTAACGCTGACTCCAGACCCCTACGCGGGTTCCAAACAGATTTTGCGAGGAACTGCGTCATTTTAGGGTCCACAGCTGGAGTCTCGCACATCTTATTGGGGATGACGGGTCTGGGGCATTCCGCCCTAAGCTTATTGCGAGCCTCTTTGGAAAGAGGGAAGCGCACTCGAGCCTCCAAATATTTGGAAACGTGCTCTAACGGTAACCACTCTGCAGAACGGGGATGGTGGAGTGAATCCAGGTCAAACAAGGGTTCCCCAGAGGGATCCGTTAAAATGCAGGAATGACTTCTGCAGCTGACACTAGGGAGCTACACCCGGGTAGGGGGTTATTATCCATGACCCCAGAGGGGTCCTCCTCTGCCTCCTCAAAGGCGTCCTCAATAGCCTCCTCATCGGATCCGACCTCAGAGTCAGAACCCAAATCCTGCTGTGCTCTAGCACATTTCCAATTGCGCGTGCGTTCTGCCTGACGCGTACAGGCTCTTTTGCGCGGACCTAGCGCGCCAACATTGGTGGGAACATCATCACCCTTATTTCGTTTTCTGGAGGCAGATGGCCCTGGCCCGGCGGGTTTAGACACCATAGCGGGCTGCGGGGTTTGTGAGGTAGCCGGATGGGCAGCAAGGGCCTGGGCAATAGATTGGGAGATGACCGAAGTCATAGATCCCATGGCTGCAGCAATGGCGCTGGACAGTGAAGCCTGAAAATCAAGGGAATGATCACTAGGGACCAGGACATGACCATCCTCCCCCAAAGGGGTTAATTCAACAAGAGGGACATCCTCCTCTGCAGGGCCCTGCCCACTATGTGCTGCGTTAGGCATGCTGTGTACTGCTGACAATATATATATATATATGGCCGGAATTATATATATGGCGGAATTCAATAAATAAAGCTGGAACTGTATACTGGCGATAGGGATTTGCCCCAGGCCAGGAGGAGAAAAAACGCCGGAAAAACCGGAAAAGGAAAAACCCCAGAGACGGGCCGAGGCAACAGGAGCTCCGATCTGCAAAATCACACAGCGGAAGCGGAAGCGCCCGAGATCTCGCGAGATCTCGGGCGCGCCTGCAAGCAGGAGAGAGAGAAGACGGCAAGCCGCACGGAGGTAGGTAGCGGCGGGAAATGGGCCGCCGGACAAGGGGGGAAGGGGAGACGGAGCACAAAGTGCCGGACGTGAAATAGGTGAATGAGGGAGATGAAAAAGGGGGGCGCAGAATTAACCCCCCAATGGCCAAAACAGAAAACAAAAGTACATGAAATTACATAGTAAAACCAAAACTATATACATATATACCCCCCAAAAGGAGCCCCAAAAGGGGAAAAAACACAAAAACAGGTAAAACTAAAACCCTATATAAACAAATATATATATAGGTCTATATGTGAAAATAAGACAGAAGCAATAAAACCACACTACTTATCTCTTCGGTCAGCAGCAAAGAAAGAGGAGGATATGCAGGCGGAGTTGTTTGTTATACTGGGACTATGGGAGGGGCTGATCACATGTTCAATTTTTTCTTTGCTGCTATTGGTCAGAGTAAAGAAGGAGAATAGCAATATGAGCCTCCGGGTCTTGTAATAAAATCTGTATGTAGTGAGCTCCCTCTAGTGGTGGCTGTGTAATCTTTATATAGTGAGCTCCCTCTAGTGGTGGCTATATAATCTGTATGTAGTGATCTCCCTCTAGTGGTAGCTGTATAATCCATATGTAGTGAGCTCCTCTAGTGGTGGCTGTATAATCTGTATGTAGTGAGCTCCCTCCAGTGGTGACTGTATAATCTGTATGTAGTGAGCTCTCCCTAGTGGTAGCTGTATAATCAGATGATTTTCCTATTTCATGACGTAATGTCATGATTTTATTAAAGACACGGAGGCGAGTATTGCTATTCTCCTTCTTTACTCTGACCAATAGCAGCAAAGAAAAATATTGAAACATGTGATCAGCCCCTCCCCATAGTCCCAGTATAACAGGCAACTCCGCCTGCAAAACCTCCTCTTTCTTTGTAAACCAAGTCCGAAAAGTCCAACTGAATCGCAAACCAGGAAAACCGGAACAGCCTGGGAACAAAACCGCCATCCATCCGGAAGCGAACTGGGAACAACTGGAAACAACGTTGAAGAAGCTCCTCAAGCTGTCCACATCACACGATCGGCTGGAACCGAACTGCCGACCCTCCGAACCATGACGTAGACCAATGGATACAGCATAGTAGGCCGGTCTCAACCTGAAAAGGTGAAAAAACAGAGAAATGATAGAAGCAAATTGGGACATTGTATCCACAATCAAATGGTTGCGACAAACCTACTCAGGAAAAACTCATAGAGTTAAAACCAATATGCGAATGACACACAATCAAAATCATCCATAGTTAAAAACCCAAACATAGGGAGGGGAAACATAGGGTGGGCAATACTCGCCTCCGTGTCTTTAATAAAATCATGACTTTACGTCATGAAATAGGAAAATCATCTGATTTTATTACAAGACCCGGAGGCTCGTATTGCAAGTTCAAAGTTAAGACAAATTGTCAATGATAGATGAGAAAACGTGAGGACCTGGCCGAAAATAAAATTCTCTGAACGTGGAGACTCTGGACCAATCCGCCAATTTCAAAATGTCTTCCAGTCTGGGGCCAGAAACCGCCAAAGAGGTAGCAGATGCCCCCCTAGCGGAATGTGCCGAGAAAAGAGAAGTGTCCACGCCCGCCAATTCCATGACCCACTTCATCCACCTAGCCAGCGTGGGAGTGGTCACTGGGGCAAAAGGACGCATGGTAGAAAGGAAGAGCTGCAGACTCCTCCCTCCTCCCATTGGAAGCATGGCTACATGCTGGAGGTAACTGGTGAGCTGTTTGTGAGTCGGCCTTATGCTCCTGTAATTTGCCCACTGGCTCCTGGTATCGCCCATACGGCTCAGGTAGGAGAGTGTTAGGTCCCGGGCTACTTGAGAAACCTTGGCGTGGTGTCCGGGCTTAGACATGTTCTACACCGTAGGACATGTTGACTAATCTCTCAATTTTAAAATCAGTTTGAGGGTCTAGTGAGACTGCAGAGTGCACCTGTCCATTGTTTTGTTATATTGTTATATTAATTATGACATCCGCACTTATCTTGTGTAGAAGGTCTATTGTGGTACTTGTGGTTTGCCGCGGGCATCCTCCATTGTATGCATTTTGCTGGGGATTGCCATTAGCAACGGGCCACAAGTGCAGGATTTGCTCCCCTATATATATGCACAACTGCATGTGGGTTTGAGCACCTCCTGCGAATGCCAACCTGTCTTCTTAGTTTGGAAGATATTCCGCCAAAACGATCAACTCCTTGTCTAGGCAGTAGTCCCAGAAGTCCTTCGCCAAACGAGACAAGATGGTGGAACGGGTGACGCCCATGCCGTTGATGTAACGCACCGCCGACACATTGTCCATGCGTAGTTGAAAGCAGGATCTGGCCGTGTCTCTCGTGAAGCTCTTGATCGCGAACGAACAAGCCAACAGTTCCAGCGCATTGATATGGAATCCTGCTTCGGCCTCTGACCAGCCGCCTCCAGTTGTGATCCCCTCGCAGTGAGCTCCCCAGTCCGACAGGCTGGCATCCGAATCCACCACGAAGTCCGGACGATGCCCGAAAATAGCCTTGCCGTTCCAAGCTTGCAAATTGTGGATCCACCAGGACAACTCCTCCTTGGTCTCCACGTCCAGGGAGATCCAATCCGCGTAGGAAGCTCCCGCCCGCAGGTGGGAAATTTTTAGGCGCTGAAGAGCCCGGTAATGGAGTGGGGCCGGGAAAACCGCCTGGATAGATGAGGCCAGCAAACCTATAATCCTTGCTAGTTGACGCAATGGGATCTGGGAAGATGACTTGGCTCTGCACAATTCCTTCCGTATCGACCGAACCTTGGCCAGTGGTAGGCTGAGAGTCCCTGCCGTGGAATCCACCAGAAACCCCAGGAACTCCATCTCGCGAGACGGGGTGAGGCAGGACTTCTCCTGATTGAGGAGGAAACCCAGATCCGACAGGAGATCCATGGTCCAGCGAAGGTGGTTCAGTAACACCGAATGATTCTGGGCCATGATCAGAATGTCGTCCAGATACACGATGAGGCGAACTCCCCGACTGCGCAGCCAGGCCATAGCCGGGCGCATCAGCTTGGTGAAGCACCATGGAGCTGAAGAGAGGCCGAATGGGAGGCACGTAAACCGCCAAATCCTGTCCTTTCAAGAGAAACAGAGAAGGTTCCTGGTCCTCGACAGGGACAGTAAGATAAGCGTCCTTCAGGTCCAACTTGACCATCCAATCGCCCACCTGAAGAAGGTCCCGAAGGAGATGGATGCCCTCCATCTTGAAGTGGCGGTACCTGACGAACGCATTGAGAGCGCGTAAATTGATGACGGGCCGAAGTTGGCCCCCTATCTTCGCCACTAGGAAAATATTGCTGATTATCACAAAAGGGGACATCGGAGCCGGCTCTATGGCTCCCTTGCGGAAAAGATCCGACAACTCTGAGTCCACCAGTATGCAGCTCTCCACCGACAGCACTACAGGGTGTGGAGGCGGAATGGACAGCGGGGAGGACGTAAGCTCGATGTGGAAACCCTCGACCGTGGATAGGACCCATTGGTCTGAGGTGATACGGGACCACGCTGGAGAAAAAAGACATAGTCTGCCCCCTACACAAACATTTAAAGAACTGAAATGAGTTGGTAGACTTACCGTAGGGACGTCTGGAGTTAGGATTCCCTCTGTATCCTCTGGAACACCAGGAACTTCCCCGAGAAGGGAAAAAAGATGACGGCTCCCGTCTGTGCTCCTGGAAGGCGGATCTCTGAGAGAAGGAGCCTCGGCCCGAACCACGGGACTGAAACTGGGCACGGCCGGACAGACGGCCCCTAAAGCTGCCGGCCCTGGTAGAGACCCTACCATGGAAAACCCTCTTCATTGAGTTTTGGGCTTTGTCTAGGGCAGTGAAAGCACCAACAAAACGCCCTAGGTCCTTGATAAAGGACTCGCCAAATAGAAGGCCCTGGGCCTCCTTACCAGCCTCAGTAAGCGCCAGGTTAGATAACTTTGGCTCTATCTTGAAAAGAATGGCTTTTCGCCTCTCGATAGCTAGGGACGTATTCACGTTGCCCGCTATGCAAATGGCCCGTTGCACCCATTCGCGCAGTTCCACAGGATCTACCTGCCTATTCTCGGCCTTCGCCACCTCCACCAAGTCAAACAATTTAGCTAATGGCCCGAAGATGTCAAGGAGCTTGTCCTGACAAGATCTTAACGCTGACTCCAGACCCCTACGCGGGTTCCATCCAGATTTTGCGAGGAACTGCATCATTTTGGGGTCTATAGCTGGAGTCTCGCAACACCTTATTGGGGATGACAGGTCTGGGGCATTCCGCCCTAAGCTTATTGCGAGCCTCTTTGGAAAGAGGGCAGCGCACTCGAGATTCCAAATATTTGGAAACGTGCTCCAACGGCAACCACTCTGCAGAACGGGGATGGTGGAGCGAATCCGGGTCAAACAAGGGTTCCCCGGAGGGATCCGTCAAAGATGCAGGCATGACCTCTGCAGCCGACATTTGGGAGCTACACCCGGGTAGGGGGTTATTATCCATGACCCCAGAGGGGTCCTCCTCTGCCTCCTCAAAGGCGTCCTCCATAGCCTCCTCATCGGATCCGACCTCAGAGTCGGAACCCAAATCCTGCTGTGCTCTAGCACATTTCCAATTGCGCGTGCGTTCTGCCTGACGCGTACAGGCTCTTTTGCGCGGACCTAGCGCGCCAACATTGGTGGAAACATCGTCACCAGTCATGCGTTTTCTGGAGGCTGATGGCCCTGGCCCGGCTGGTTTAGAAACCGTAGCGGGCTGTGGAGTAGGAGAGGCAGCTGGATGGGTAGCAAGGGCCTGGGCAATGGACTGGGATATGACCGAGGTTATTGATCCCATAGCCGCAGCAATAGCATTAGACAATGAAGTTTGAAAGGCCAGGGAATGATCCGCAGGGGCCATAACTATCTGACAATCCTCCCCAAAAGGGGTTAATTCAACCTGAGGCATATCTTCCTCAACTGGGCCCTGCCCACTGTGAGCTGCATTAAGCATAATGTGATCTGCCACAGCCTGCCTCTAATACTACTGCAGGTAATGTAAGGGTTAACCCCAATAATCTAGGTGAAGCCGCACGTAGCAAAACTATCCTATGGACTCCACTGGTAAGAGGATTTTCCCCAGCCAGGGAGTAAAAAACTAGAATGGGGACAGTGAAAACCTGTAAAAGAACGAGTCGGAGGACAGAGCAGAGACCGCCGAGACTCCGGAGCGCCGCACTGAACACCGGAAACGGAAGTGCCCGAGATCTCGGGCGGAGCGAAGCACAGCAGGCAAGACGGCCGGCGGCGAGATCAGAGGTGAGCCGTGGCGGGAACAAGCAGCAGAGAGGGGGGGGGGGGGAACCAAGGGGAAGCGAGTGGAATAACCCTATAGGGGAAAAAAGGAATACAACCAGTCACATAAAAGGTTCCCCTGAAAAAAAACAGGGTCACCAGAGATGTGCCTAAGGAGTAAAACAGGCACAAGGTAAACAGGGAGAACCCAGTAGAAAAACCTGTAAAAACAACAGAATATCAAAACCCCAAAAAAGGGAAAACTACATAAAATAACAGTCAATCAGATATAGATCACAGGTACTTATCTCTGCGGTCAGCAGCAAAGAAAGAGGAGGTTTTGCAGGCGGAGTTGCCTGTTATACTGGGACTATGGGGAGGGGCTGATCACATGTTTCAATATTTTTCTTTGCTGCTATTGGTCAGAGTAAAGAAGGAGAATAGCAATACGAGCCTCCGGGTCTTGTAATAAAATCTATATGTAGTGAGCTCCCTCTAGTGGTGACTGTATAATCTGTATGTAGTGAGCTCTCTCTAGTGGTGGCTATATAATCTGTATGTAGTGAGCTCCCTCTAGTGGTGACTGTATAATCTGTATGTAGTAAGCTCCCTCTAGTAGTGGCTTTATAATCTGTATGTAGTGAGCTCTCCCTAGTGGTGGCTGTATAATCTGTATGTAGTGAGCTCCCTCTAGTGGTGGCTGTATAATCTGTATGTAGTGAGCTCCCTCTAGTGGTGGCTGTATATTCTGTATGTAGTGAGCTCCCTCTAGTGGTGGCTGTATAATCTGTATGTAGTGAGCTCCCTCTAGTGGTGGCTGTATAATCTGTATGTAGTGATCTCCCTCTAGTGGTGGCTGTATATTCTGTATGTAGTGAGCTCCCTCTAGTGGTGGCTGTATAATCTGTATGTAGTGAGCTCCCCCTATTGGTGGCTGTATAATCTGTATGTAGTGAGCTCCCCCTAGTGGTGGCTGTATAATCTGTATGTAGTGACCTCCCTCTAGTGGTGGCTGTATCATCTGTATGTAGTGAGCTCCCTCTAGTGGTGGCTGTAGGTAACAAAATCTTATCTAACAGTCTCCGGGAGTTGGAGTGATGTATACAGAGCAGCATTAGGCTGCTTTCACAGTCAGTGTTTGGTCAGTGATTTCCATCAGTTATTGTGATCCAAAACCAGGAGTGGAGCCTATAAAGCAATGAGGTATTATAGAAAGATCCGCACCTGGTTTTGGCGTAGGATCACTGAGACCAAACACTGACCGTGTGAAAGCAGCCCAAGGGCTCATACACATGGCTGTGTGTTGGCCGCAAATTGCGGTCCGCGGACCCATTCACTTGCATTCAACTGTCCACACAGCAAATAAAAGCAGCGCATGCACTACTTTTTTGCGGTGCGGAGGCACGGACAGAAACCCCACAGAGGCACTCCGTAGTGCTTCCAATCTGTGCCTCCGTTCCCCACATCTCCCGGATTGCAGACCCATTCAAGTGAATGGGTCAGCATCCATGGGGCACACGGCTGGTGCCCGTGTATTATTGACCCACTGTTCGCGGAGCTGGGCAACTGCGGTGTGCATGAGCCCTTATTCCAAGAATGTCGGAGATGTTGACGTCTAATGAATGTTACATGACCAAAAAAAACACAAAACCATTTTTTATTAAAACCCCACATGATCTCATTAGAGCTTTATTTAATTAGATAGTTACACGTTTACATTAGATAATACATATAATATTATTATTAACATTGAGCAGTCGTGGTGGATCCTACGCTGTAAGACCAGAAGAAGCGAGGCCGTCACCTGCTGTAATACATAGTGTGGAGAACACATGATTCAGCCGGGGCCCGTCTGTGGAAGCAGCAGCGCCACCTAGTGGAGGATGGTAAGACAGCGCTACACTGGGGTAACCACAGCGGGGTCCATGATGCGGCCGTCCCTTTAGTCACTGCTGCTCGGCCCGAGGTGTTGACTTATGGAGAACAAATTTTTCTGTATGATCGACATTTATAAAAAAAACATAAGACCTCAATCCCCGTATAACAAGAAGTCCTGCAATTTTCTAATATGCCTTCTGGCCCTTACAAGTTATAAGAGTTCTGCTTGCAGTCAGTGAAAGGGAACTTTTCAAATTTAACAAGTAGAACGTGACAAAAAGTAAACCAGCCAAGAAGCGACATCACAGCGGCTGCGCACCTTCATGCTGGCCAATAGGAAATTATTAATGCCGCATAAAACACGATGATCCGAGGGTGCCGGTTTTTCAGGCGTTTAACCATAGATGTCACTATAGGAAGAAAATTAAGCATGTGACCCCAATATATACCACCCCAAAAACGTGCGAATTTCACGCAGAGGAAGAAAGAGGTTCCCACACCCATGCGGGTGGGGGGAAGGGGGGCAATGGGGGTGCCTCTGCCCATCTCATTTAAAGGGCAACATTAATAAATCTCCACTATTTGCATCCAGAGGTGGAAAACCTGCACATACCCAAATGCATTCACAGCTGGGGGTTTGTTACAATAGCATCCAGTTTATAAAATCCTCCGATTTTCACAATGCTGACATTCATTAACAGCAAGCAGAGCTCTTAGAGATCTGAAGCTCTGAGCCCATTAGAAAGCTGCAGAACTTCCCATCACACAGAGATTTAGTTCCATAACCCCGGAGACCCCCTGTAGTTCACGTGTCCACGTCATAAAGTCTCTGCGCAGTCGGGTCAGTAAAGTGCGGGTACATTCATAGAAGACGTTACGGAAGCTTTCCTCATCGAGACCCCGAGAGCCATTCAGCAAAGTACTTCTCCATGGTCGTGCGGGATTTCCAGTTCCCCATATTGACGGTCGGGATGATTTTCTGAGGTTTTATAAACTGCACAAATCTCTTCATCTCGGAGAAGCTGCTGTGTTCGCTGTAGGGGATCCCTGAGACGAGAAGCAGAAGATCAGAGACAGCAGAACCAGGACAGAGACAGACCCACCACAGGCACGACACATACCATAGAGGGTCACTTTTCCTCGAATGTCCGGCCGGATATCGGCCACTGAACCGCAGCCCGCAGAATACGTCCATCCCGTCGGCTTGAAGGCCAAGATGCGGTCGTATCTTCCAGAGAACTTGTTGAGGTGGGCGTTCAGACCCTGCAAGAAGACATGACGCATATACCTAGGTAACACAATGGGGGTCATTCACCAAGGTATTATGTGCAAGGTAAAGTGTAACTACAAGAAAAACCAACATGGCCACCACTGCAGCCTCCAAAAGGGTTGGCTCTTCTGGTTTCCCCAGATTCCTGAACAGCATTTTGCAGAAAAGGCAGCGTTGCCATCGAGGAACGCCATCCGTACAGCGGAGGATAAATCCCCGACACCTTACCTTAAAATTAACCTGCATCATGGGGAGGACGTGCAGCGCGGTGCTGTGCCAGTCTGTGGTCACCAGTGCACGGATCTCATCGGACTCCAGACACTGCATGGTTTTATATTTGTCTTGGGACATGCAAACCTTACAGCCCAAAACATCAGCGATCGCTGCAAACAAGTGGCAAATAAACACAATGAACGGCGGTATTTTCGCAGTTTACATAATTCATCTACTGTACCGATCCTGTGTACATACACCCCTCCCCCATTATAACTGGAAGACCTGTAAGGGGGGTGTACGATACAGATAAATGAAGCACACCATCCAGCAGTCTCCTGATGAAGGGATAGAGGACTAGAAGCAGAGTCTGGAGTGAGGAGGGCGAGCAGAGGAGGTGGCCCCATAGTCCGAGCTATGGTTCGTCAGCTGCTGCCGGTCACAGGTTCTGCTGCACAAGTGTCCCCGGCAGGGATCCGCTCCTGCACCATAGAGGCAGCAGTGAGACATGCTGCTTGTATGTATGAGGCCATATTAGGGGGAGGGGTCCACTTTATATAGGATTTGTAAAATAACGCAAGATGAACATATGCTTTAACCCGAAACAATTACCCAAGAACACTCTCTCCTTTCCTACAGAGTATGTGCCGCAAACCACCAACGTTCGCGGATGTAGAGTCATCATCTCAAACGCAGCATTCACAGCAAACTGCACCGCTTCCTGCTGCGGGGGGAAGGTGTACTCCGGACTGCAGTACCTGCAAGAGAAAATACACAGCCGACGGTGTAAAGAAAGCCGGGAGAGCAAGAATATCACATAGATCCACCTGCAGCGATTATGTGTTCTGTACACATTCCTGTATTATACTCCAGAGCTGCACTCACTATTCTGCTGGTGCAGTCACTGTGTACATACATTACTTATCCTGTACTGATCCTGAGTTACATCCTGTATTATACTCCAGAGCTGCACTCACTATTCTGCTGGTGCAGTCACTGTGTACATACATTACTTATCCTGTACTGATCCTGAGTTACATCCTGTATTATACTCCAGAGCTGCACTCACTATTCTGCTGGTGCAGTCACTGAGTACATACATTACTTATCCTGTACTTATCCTGAGTTACATCCTGTATTATACTCCAGAGCTGCACTCACTATTCTGCTGGTGCAGTCACTGTGTACATACATTACTTATCCTATACTGACCCTGAGTTACATCCTGTATTATACTCCAGAGCTGCACTCACTATTCTGCTGGTGCAGTTACTGTGTACATACATTACTTATCCTGTACTGATCCTGAGTTACATCCTGTATTGTACTCCAGAGCTGCACTCACTATTCTGCTGGTGCAGTCACTGTGTACATACATTACTTATCCTGTACTGATCCTGAGTTACATCCTGTATTATACTCCAGAGCTGCACTCACTATTCTGCTGGTGCAGTCACTGTGTACATACATTACTTATCCTGTACTGATCCTGAGTTACATCCTATATTATCCTCCAGAGCTGCACTCACTATTCTGCTGGTGCAGTCACTGTGTACATACATTACTTATCCTGTACTGATCCTGGGTTTTATCCTGTATTATACTCCAGAGCTGCACTCACTATTCTGCTGGTGCAGTCACTGTGTACATACCTTACTTATCCTGTACTGATCCTGAGTTACATCCTGTATTATACTCCAGAGCTGCACTCACGATTCTGCTGGCGGAGTCACTGTGTACATACATTACTGATCCTGAGTTACATCCTGTACTATACTCCAGAGCTGCACTCCCTATTCTGCTGGTGCAGTCACTGTGCACATACATGAGGAGTTTTCTGCCCCCCCTCCCCCGCCTACAGCCAGTATATTATTTGGGAGGTGGGGGGGGGGTCTCTCAGGCCAATGATCTTACGTGGTGTCCAGGTACAGGGTGTGGATCTTACGGCCAAGCAGCGCTGGATACCTCTCCATTGAGGGCTCTGCGCGGAAGTCTCCTGTGTGTAATATCGAGGTCCCATTGGGGAGGATGAAGAGCAGCAGAACCGCCCCGGGGCAGCTAAAAGGTGACAGCAAAGGTTAAACATGAGCCAAGCGAAGAAAAGCGCGAAAAGCAGGGGTCTATCCCGCTATGAGCTGCCGCCTGCGTTTCTCTCCTGTGCTCAGTGCTGCACGCTCTCCATAACATGCCGGAATACAGTAAGGGCTCTTTCACACGAGCGGATGCCGTGCGGTTAATCCGCTGCGTGAAAGAGAGCCAAGCCCCGCTCCGGACAGCAGAGACACGGAGCAGTCACATGGCTGATAACGCTCTGCGCCTCTCTCATCTTTTTACTACATAATCACAGCGAGATAAAGTGGTCACCGTGTCACAGAGGCGCGGAGCGTTATCCACCATGTCCGGGACGGGGCTTGGCTCTCTGTCACACAGCGGATTCCACCCACGGGATCCACTCGTGTGAAAGAGCCCTAACTGTGCCCCATAATCTGTATAGGATCCTATGCTGTAATGTCAAGAATACTTCTCACAGCTGAGGGTATGCTGCAATTGTATCCGGTCTACACAATCATCTGAAGTCAATTATTAGCAGCACAGATCTGTCACAATGTATCAGTGCAGGTAACATGTATCAGTCTGGAGGCCAGGCTGTGTCCATCACATAGGATTGTCTAGACTGGATACAACTGTAACAAACCTCCAGCTGTGAGCAGTAAGTCAGGACAGGATTTCAGCCTCCCGACAAAGAATGTTCCTATTCACTGACTGTAAGGCCCCTTTCACACGGGCGAGTATTCCGCGCGGATGCGATGCGTGAGGTGAACGCATTGCACCCGCACTGAATACCGACCCATTCATTTCTATGGGGCTGTTCACATGAGCGGTGATTTTCACGCATCACTTGTGCGTTGCGTGAAAATCGCAGCATGCTCTATATTCTGCGTTTTTCACGCAACGCAGGCACCATAGCAGTGAATGGGGCCGCGTGAAAATCGCAAGCAAGTGCGGATGCGGTGCGATTTTCACGCACGGTTGCTAGGAGACGATCGGGATGGAGACCCGATCATTATTATTTTCCCTTATAACATGGTTATAAGGGAAAATAATAGCATTCTGAATACAGAATGCATAGTAAAACAGCGCTGGAGGGGTTAAAAAATTTTTAAAATAATTTAACTCACCTTAATCCACTTGATCGCGCTGCCCGGCATCTCCTTCTGTCTCCTTTACTGAACAGGACCTGTGGTGAGCATTCATTACAGGAACAGGACCTGTGGTGACGTCACTCCGGTCATCACATGATCCATCACATGATCTTTTACCATGGTGATGGATCATGTGATGACCGGAGTGACGTCACCACAGGTCCTTTACCTGTAATTAATGCTCACCACAGGTCCTGTTCAGCAAAGGAGACAGAAGGAGATGCCGGGCAGCGCGATCAAGTGGACTAAGGTGAGTAAAAAAAAAAAATTTAACCCCTCCAGCGCTATTGTACTATGTATTCTGTATTCAGAATGCTATTATTAATAAATAATACAATCTACAGAACACCGATCCCAAGCCCGAATTTCTGTGAAGAAGTTCGGGTACCAAACACGCGCAATTTTTCTCACGCGAGTGCGAAACGCATTACAATGTTTTGCACTCGCGCGGAAAAATCGCGGGTGTTCCCGTAACGCACCCGCACCTTTTCCCGCAACGCCCGTGTGAAAGAGGCCTAAGAAGATCTATTGAAAATGGTGTCTTATTACAATCTGACTAAAAAAGGTTCAACCCCCTGAACGCGAAAAGAGCGGATACGTACTGGTTGGCGTCCAGCAGCACCACCTTGACGCCGTCCACGGTGCACTCCATGTACATGGGCAGGCAGGTAATGAACTCCTTCTCTACTCGCAGCTTACTCTGCACCAGGTTCCCCGTGATCTGAAAGACAAGAGCAGAGACTGCATGTATGACACACGCATGAAAGGCGCACAACTGCATGTATGACACACGCATGAAAGGCGCACAACTGCACGGTCCAAGTATGACGTGAACAGGCTCCTAATCACGGGCAGTTCTGCAGCTTCACAACAGGCTCGGTGTTCCCAAGATCTCTGCGCTGGAACACTGTAACAAGCAGGACAGAGCGCATCTATTCACTGACAGAAAGCAGAGACCTGTAGACTAGGTCTACACAACCATCGCAGTCTATGGGGCTATTCACACGTCTTATTTTTGGCTGTTTTCACAGCAAGACTGATCCCAGTGAAAATCAATGGGACAGGAGTGCACCCGTCTAACAGCCGTGAGAAACAGGTGCACTGGGGAAAAACGGACGGGATAAGGCTGGGGGCCACTACGAATGCTGGGGGCCACAATGAAAATCATCCACTTTTAAAGGCAGCTAAAAACGGACAGAAAATTGATGCAAAAATGGCCACAAAAAGCTAAAATGGTGTCTGTTTTTAGGACCTTTTTTCAGTAGTGTGAATGACGCCTTAATATGGCAAGAAACTGGAACCGCTGGGCGAGAGACTGTTCATTGTAATCTGATTAAGCTTTAGTTACAGCGGGCAGGTCCTTTAACCCCTCAGTGCCCGCTACTATGCAGGAGTAGCTGAGCGGCTCCTGCTTGATGGGGATACTCTGCAGGCCTGGGGCCATGTCAAGACATCAGCACCTGCCATCTCATTTGTGGGCTACAGATGGGAGACAGAGGGAACTCCCTCCCTCTAAGCCACTTAGACGCAGCGGTCGCTATTGACTGCAGCATCTAAGGGCTAGACTAATGCTTCTGCCTGTCCGGGCCATGAGAGCCAAGGCCCTGCTCTCCACAGGAGACTCGTGCAGCGCTCAGACTAGGGGCATTGGTGGTCACTACCAGTTAAAATATCAGAATGAACAGAAGCGCCTTGTTTGTACCTTGCTGCAATAAATTGGAAAGCGGAATTTCTTGGTGAGACCGCCATAGTGATCCGAGTGAAAGTGGGTGAGGAAATACGCAGAGCAGCCTTCTATTTCACCGTACTGGAACGCGTCCACTGTAAAACCGGTGCCTATAGGACGACCAGAGGGAAATCAGCATTAGTACAGAGAACTATGGGATCTGAGAACGCTTATCTACCAAACGTTAGGTCCGGATCATCATCAGAACTAAACCTTTGTCACGGCCGGGGGCAGAAAATGGAGGTTGCGTGAAATGCTAATTGGCCATCCGAGTGCTTGGCTGTAATCATGGGTGGGAAGCCACGGCCTTAAAGGGGATCTCCGGGCCTGCACCTAAAAAGCCTTTCCGCTGATCTCAAGAAAAGACACTTTCAGGCACATTTACTACAGTCCCTGCGCCTGTTTTCAGGAGTAAAAAACACGTCTCAGACGGTCTATCTTTAAGTCTCATTTACCCACTGATTTTGCACCTTAATTAGGAGCCTTGGGCCTCATGCACACAAACGGATTTTCTTTCCATATCCGTTCAGGGTTTTTTTTGTGAACCATATACAGAACCATTTCAATGGGTCCACAAAAAAAAAAAAAAAAACAAACATGGAAGTTACTCTGTGCATTCCGTTTCCATATTTCCGTTCCGCAAAAAATTAGATCATGTCCTATTATTGTCCACATTAAAGACAAGGATAGGATGTTCTATTAGGGGCCAGCTGTTCCATTCAGCAAAAAACGGAACGCACACGGACGTCATCTGTATTTGTTGTGGATCTGTTTTTTTTGCGCACCGCAAAATACATACGGTCGTGTGCATGAGCCCTTATTTATTCCCCAATTCCTGGATTTTTCCCCCGTCTGTTTTAAGAGGGAACTTGCACAATTTTTTGCACCGACAGCTGTAACTTTTTTCCTCTGGTCATTTGTGCGGTTTTTTTTCCATGCGCAAACCAATGAGACCAGTCTTGGTGAATATGAACCCGTCTTACAAGAAAACGACCACTAGAGGTCAGACTTAACCAAATACGATTAAGCTGATTTATTAAGGGATTATTTAAAGACAGAGGTTTTCAAGTGCTCCAGACTTTTTTTTACTCCTTAGGCCTCATGCACACGACCGTTGTGCAGCCATTCCGTGCATTGGGGACCGCAAATTCACGGGCAACATCCAGGCGACGGCCAGGACGGATCGAGACCTATTCAACTTGAATGGGTATATGATCCGTCTGCACCGCAAAAAAATAGAATGCTCTATTTTTTTGCGGTGCGGAGACATGGACAGAAACACCACGGAAGCTCTCCGTAGTGCTTCCGATCCGTGCTTTTGTTCCGCACCCGTGATGCGGGGTGCACACAGCCGGTGCCCGTGTATTGCAGACCCACTGTATGCGGGCCGCAATACAGCAACAGCCGCGTGCATGAGGCCTTAAAAAGACGGCGAGCTTAAGGTCTCTTTCACACGAACGATACAGATCGGCTCCAGATGCGTTCAGTGAAACTCGCACCATTTTGCAAGCAAGTTCAGTCCGTTTAGTCTGTGCGGGTGCAATGCGTTTTGATGCGTTTTTCACAAACAACATCTCTTGGCAACCATCAGTGAAAAACGCATCGCATGCGGACTTGGTTCCCGAAACCATGCGTTTTTTACTGAAGCCCCATTCACTTCTATGGGGCCAGGGCTGTGTGAAAAACGCAGAATATAGAGCATGATGCGTTTTTCACACGGCTCAGATGCCGACCCATTCACTGTCCGCATCCATTGCTCTGTTCCATGGCCCCAACAAAAAAAATAGAACATGTCCTATTCTTGTCCGTTTTGCAAGACAACAACAGGTATTTCTATTATTGGTAACCCGTTCTGCAAATTGTGGAACGCATATGGGCGGCATCCGTGTTTTGCAGATCCGCAATTAGTGGACTGCAAAACGCGGCACTGTCGTGTGCATGAGGCCTTAACCAGAGGAATTCCCTGTCCGCTCAGCCCCTTGCTTCTGGTCTAGAGGCAGATGATTCTAGTGTTGGGCGACTTGTGTTTTCCAGTTCGGCGTACAGGTTCAGATCAACTAAGAATCCAGTTATGGATTATGTTACCACGGACCATAACGGAATTCTATGGCGGCGTGCACCACAGAAACCTATAAGAGGCATTCCGTATGGCCAGCATAGACTACTATTATGAAGGAATGAAGTATGGAATGCCTCTTCTAGGCTTCCGTGGTGCACGCCGTCGTAGAATTCCGTTATGGCCTGTGGTAGCGGAATCCATAATGGAATTCTTAGAAAACCCAAACCTTGTACCACGAACTTGAAAAACAAGTTCGCTCATCCCAACTCGACACATAAGGCCGAATGCACACGGCCGTGTTCCGCAGCCGGGAGCGGTCCGTGGTATGCCGGGCTGGATTCCTGTTCAGAGCAGGAGCGCACGGCGTCATTGGTTGCTATGACGCCGTGCGCTTCATGCCGCCGCTGCTGTACAGTAAGACACTCGTATAGTGTATTACTGTAGGCTTCGGCCTAAGAGGAATGTTACTGCATAGTATGTATAACAGAACACAACGTAAAGGGCAAACAGCAAAAACCAGCAGGTGTCAACGAAGGCAAAATCCGGAACATGCAGTTTTTAGTTTTTTTTTACTTTGAACCTATCAGCTCTATTCACACACCGCAGGGACAGTATGTGCAGTTCTCATGTAAATACACCCCTAGTAAAACCTACAGCAAAAAAAATTATAAAATATAATAATAATAGACGCAGCACCACAGGGTGAGCGGAGACACTGACCTGGGATCTTCTTGTAGAAGGGGCACTGCTTCTTCCCCCTCCCCCCCTCCTCGGTGGTAGTGTTCTGCCTAAACCTCTTTCCACCTCTTCTCTGGGTTCCTGAAGCCGCCGGCACTGGGACCCCACTAACATTTTCCACAACTCCACCGTAATCGCCAAGAGAACCAGTTGCCTTCCTCTTCTGGGCTGGTCTCACGTTCTGCGAGGACACGGCAATGGACGTCTGGGTTTTTAAAGGCACCTGTTCCTCAGTCTTTTTGGTCAATGCTTTAGGTTTTAACCCAAAGAAAACCCCAATGTCCATTTGCTTCATGGCTTTGGCCGAGGATGTCATCGCCTGAGAGGCCTGTGACAGTCCTTCCTGGAGATGTGCTGCAGGCCGCTCAGCCTTTACTGGGTGCTGCAGGTGGGGGAGCAACACATGGAGGGATGAGGCTGCGTCTCCTTCTGTCTTAATATGAGGTAGAAGGAGCCGATTATTGGGGCCGTGGTCATGGATATCTGAGGCAGCGGTGCCGCACCCAGACCAATAATCAGCACCCAGCAGCAGCTCTTCTCCTCCGGGCCGAGTCCACTCACAGGTGCCGCCACTGCTAATATTGCACGGAGAGGGGGTTTCTACTGCTTCATTCTTATGTGGAGGTGACCTTCTGGGATGGGGTGACCTTCCTGGGATTGTCAGGTCGCCCTCCTCTTCACTGAACAGCTCCTCACCACTGACCAGTGGAGAAAAGGAGATGGTCCTGTCACACTTGTCTTCGTCTTGCTGGGGCAGAGGGGGACTCTTAGCGGCAGTGACCTGGATGGAGGTTTCTTGGGATAAGGAGTCCTGAGAGGCTTTGGATGGTGAGGAGAGCCAGACCTCCAGCGGCGTCCTCCTCACCGACTCCTGGGAGCTGGCGGGGGACTGCGACTTGGGCGACTTCAGCTTTGTGTTCTTCTTACTGGTTGAGGTGTTGGATTTTGCTGGACTCAAACCGCTGAAAATAAGTAAAGCAGGATCTGGGGTACGAGGTGGAGAAAGCGGGGGCAGATCCAGGGCCCGGCTCTGTGCCAGAAGGAAATGGGAGAATCGCTTGTAGTGAGACGGGAGAGTCGAGCGGCAGCGCGCACCGTCCGGACATTCTGCAAAAATACCAGAGAAATCAGGAGCAGCAATGTGTTACCCCCAAATCTAGGCCTAATGCGCTCCTGTGCACCCCACCCCCAAAAAAAAAAAAAACTAACATTTTTTTTTATTAGAATAGGCCCCTATGGGAAGGATCGCTCAGTGACAACCACAGATCACCAGGGAAAATGGAGATCACAGTTGTCACCAGTTCAGCACGTAGACTGTTACTAAGCAGCCACCCAGACCGCTTCCGACACCGGCCGGACTCACGGCGTTCATACTGACGCCCTATTCTTCAGTCAGATGATCATCGGGGGAAGGTACAAGGCACAGAGTAATAACCCTCCTCTCAGTATTTATGAGGAGTATTTTCACAGACTGAGAACATAAGACGCTCAGCTGCTGTGTTTTTAGTGTCACCATTTTGGGGTAGATATAACTTATTAACTTTTTATTACTTTTTTGGGGTGGTAACGGATATAAAAGCAGTTCTACCATTTTTTTTGTACTTTCAAATCTACAGCGTTCACTGTGCGGCATAACTAGTGTGTTCCCTTTATTCTGGAGGTCAGTAGATCACAGCGATACCAAATATGGATAGTTTTATGGTTTTTTTTTTTGTTTTTGTTTTACTACTTTTGCACAATAATAGCGCGTCTCGTTATTTCGCCACATTCCATGATCCAGAACGTAGTCCCTTATGGGGCTTGTTTACTGCGGGGTGTATGTTTTATTGGTACCTATTTTTGGGGGGTACATGAAATTTATTGATTTAACTTATATTATATTTTAGGATGGGGTCAATCGGAAAAAAATTAACTGTATTTGCTGTTCTTTCTTAGGCTGTTAACCGGGCAGTTTTACTAATATGTTAACTTTATTACACAGGTTGCAGCAAACACGGTGAGATTATTTTTTTATGGGAAAATGGTTTTTGTTTTTTTAAATTTTATCAACGTAGAACTATTATTTTTAAGCCCCACTTTTATAATGAACTGGTGCGTCTTGTATAGCGATGCCTTTTAGCCTAGCACTGCGCCTGCTGCGCGGTCTAATAGACACTCCTGTTAGGCCCCTAATGGTGGCAGAGGGAGCCCTTACTCTGATGCCGGCGGTTACAGCGGACGCCGGACATTCCCACGGTGGCCTAGAGCGCTTTATCAGCGCAGTCTGTGAGGCCTCCTCAGTTTCTGCCACCGATGCCAGGATTAAGGCTAGGTCTACACGACGACATTTGTCGCGCAACATTTTGTTGCACCAATGTCGCGCGACAATTTTTATAATGGCAGTCTATGGTGTCGCACTGCAACATGCGACATGCTGCAACTGCGACGCAACAGTCGCAGAAAAATCCATCTCTGTTGCGTCGCAGCATGTTGCATGTTGCAGTGCGACACCATAGACTGCCATTATAAAAATTGTCGCGCGACATTAGTGCAACAAAATGTTGCGCGACAAATGTCGTCGTGTAGACCTAGCCTAATGGGACTGAAAAGGCTCCACAAGCTGCGCTGATCCAGCGCATAGTAATACGCATGAGACTTTTTGTAAAGCGTAAAATTTCCAGGAGGTGCCAAAAAGTAAGTCCAGGCAAACCCCTGTAGGCATCCGAGAAGGCGAAGCTGAGGGGCAGCCGGCAGTGTCCTGACAGCGGACTGACCCACCCAGGAGCTCGCTGCCAGGAGGACAGACATCAGAGCATTTCTAAAGGTCCGGCACAAGGGACAAAACATCCCATGGACATGCAGAAACCCCTCCCGGGCTCTGTTTACACTGACGTGAAGATTTCACGGCCCTTTACAGGCAGAATCGCGCGATCTGTCAGAAAACTATTTCCCAGTGTGAACCGATTCTTGGCTTTGTCTAGGGCTGAGATTTTTTGGTCGCACCCCCTAGAGTTAATATGGGAAAGGGTGGCTGCTGTACCTGTCTGTGCGGTTGGCGGTGCGTCCAAGCATTCGCTCACGTGCCATCGCGGTGTCTGCACCAGTAATATGGAGAACGGCATCTGGCAGCTGGGGCAATGGCCGCTGTTCCTGTTTTGAGGGGTGACGGGGCTCGGGGTGTTCGCGGTTTCAGCTTGGTTTCTTTTCGGTGTGGACAGTTGGGGGGCAGTGGGGGCCCGGACCTGGTTCGTCTTCCTTTGTGCACTTCTCTTCTTACTATCCCGGGATTTTCTCGCCTGTTCCTGACATCCTGCTTCCTCCGCGTTCCGATCTCTGCGTTTCCGGATGGATTTATAACCCCAGATCTCATCCTCATTGTCGGACATTGCTTCTCACTAAAGAAAATGAGAAGAAAAAAAAGTTCAGGATGAAAAGCGACGCAAGAGAAGCGGCAGAATCGCAAATGGGGATCAACTGCACCCAGAGGGTGATGCCCAGTACAGGAAATAGTCTCATACAGACCTGACAGCTGAGGGGCTGTTACAGTGTATCAGTCTACACTCCAGCATGCTCCACTCGCTTCTATGGGAGTTCTGAGAACAATGGAGCAGGGGTGTCTGCTGGGAGTTGTAGTTTCACAACAGCTGACCCCCGGACTAGACAATCCTCTGTCAGGTAAGTGCAGCAGCAGCACAAATCTCTCTGCTGTTTGTTACAGTGTATCAGTCTGGAGTTCAGGCTGTTTAGGCCTGATCCTCATGACCGTGCCCAGTCCGGCAAAACGCGGCCCGTAAGTCGCCTGCATCTGCCACACAGTACGTTCCTATGTGATGAAGGGTCCATTGTGCACACGATGATGTGAGTGCCGCCATCAGACACTGTGGTGCGGTCAGCGGGTCCGCGGCCAACACACGGGACATGTTCCCCGGACTGGGCACGGTAGTGTGAATGAGGCCTAAGAGCGGATACAGCTGTAACAAACCCTCAGCTGTGGGACGTATAAAGCTACGTTCACACACGTTTTATTTAATCTAGAGCAGGGATTCCCAACCATGGCCTGCTGGGAGTTGTAGTTTCACACCAGCTGGAGGGCTGCAGGTTGGGCCTCCCTGGTCTAGAGCGTCGTCTTCGTTGCGCTGGATCGGCACCAGGCTTATCCCGCGGCCACTCAATAATCCGCGGCTTCTCCATGCAGAATCCATAGACATAAATAGCGCACTTATTTTACACGCCGCAGCGTAACATGAACGCGGAAATTCTCCACAGCACCTGAACGGAGTAGCGGATACTGGACACGGACAAATCCAATAGGTGTGAACGGAAACTTCTGCGCTCCGCCTCGTATTTCTGCCGCAGAGTCGCACCATTTAACGGCGTCAGGACGTGACGGTGCTTCTTTTTCCCGACAATGTCCCGCGCTGCACAAAAGTACACAGGTGGGGGGAGAGGGGGGGGTGGGGGGTTGCTGCGCGGTAAGAATGGTGCCAGAACTCAAAGAGTTAATAGTTTTTTCATCAAGGGAATGAGGAGAAATCTAGGTCCAATCAGCATTTGGGGCGACCGCCGCTGCCTTCTAGGGACAGGTGCACCGGCGGGGGGTTGTCAGACATCCTGACTGCAGATCTTCGGCAGCGTTTCCCCCCCACACCGGCCTTAGCGTCCGCCCAGAGCCGGAAACGCCAAACCCTCAAATCTGTGACGTCTACGCGGCAACATGTGGAATGTGCGCCAAAATCCACATGACCTGTCCGTCATGTAAACCTGGCCCGGGTCACATCTGTGCTGGGGGGGAACCTGGGGGTCACATCTGTGCTGGGGGGGAACCTGGGGGTCACATCTGTGCTGGGGAGGGGGTCCTGGGGGTCACATCTGTGCTGGGGAGGGGGTCCTGGGGGGTCACATCTGAGCTGGGGGGGGGTCCTAGGTGTCAATCTGTGCTGGGGGGGGTCACATCTGTGCTGGGTGGGGGGATCCTGGGGTCACATCTGTGCTGGGTGTCTGTGACATCTGTGCTGGGGGGGGTCCTGGGTGTCACTCGGTGCTGGGGTAGGGGGGGTCCTGGGTGTCACTCGGTCCTGGGTGTCACATCTGTGCTTAGGGGGGGTCCTGGGTGTCACATCGGTGCTGGGTGGGGGGATCCTGGGGTCACATCTGTGCTGGGTGTCTGTGACATCTGTGCTGGGGGGGGTCCTGGGTGTCACTCGGTGCTGGGGTAGGGGGGGGTCCTGGGTGTCACTCGGTGCTGGGGGAGGGGGGGGGGGCCTGGGTGTCACATCTGTGCTTAGGGGGGTCCTGGGTGTCTGTCACATCTGTGCTGGGGGGGTCCTGGGGGTCACATCTGTGCTGGGGGGGGGGGTCCTAGGTGTCACATCTGTGCTGGGGGGGGGTCCTAGGTGTCACATCTGTGCTGGGTGTCTGTGACATCTGTGCTGGGGGGGGGGGGTCCTGGGTGTCACTCGGTGCTGGGGGAGGGGGGGGGGTCCTGGGTGTCACTCTGTGCTGGGGGAGGGGGGTCCTGGGTGTCACTCGGTGCTGGGGGGGTCCTGGGTGTCATTTGGTGCTGGGGGAGGGGGGGTCCTGGGTGTCACATCTGTGCTGGGGGGGGGGGGGGGGGTCCTGGGGGTCACATCTGTCCTGGGGGGGGGGTCCTAGGTGTCACATCTGTGCTGGGTGTCTGTGACATCTGTGCTGGGGGGGGGTCTTGGGTGTCACTCGGTGCTGGGGGAGGGGGGGTCCTGGGTGTCACATCTGTGCTTAGGGGGGGGGGTCCTGGGTGTCACTACGTACGGCAGGTGTGAACACGGCCTTAAGTTATTTTTTTTGGCTGCTGCATGTAAACAACAATGTCCTATTCACTGACAGCAAGCATAGATGGTGAAAATGATTACTATGATTAAACTTTGTTTTTTTAATCCAATTTTCTAACTGCTGTAAATTACAACTTTGGCGCAAACAATGTCACAAAAAAATCGTGGGGGGAAAAAAAATGTCCCCCTGGTTTTAATGATAATTGTTCTAATTCTCCCCCTGTGGCCCCTGCCCCGGGAATTACCGCTCCGCGCCGCGAGGATCCAGTCATCTCCTCGGTCTTTTCCCGGCCATTCTCCCCCGGCCCAGTCCGCACATCCGCCGCCGCACTTTCCTCTCATTTCATCACACCATAAATCTGGAAATACACCCTTTCGTCCATTGAATAAGATGTACTTTCTTTGTCCCAATTTTATTCCAAATTTACCAAACATCAATAATAGTTTTATCAAAGTTTTGTAACCGTGCCGAATCAAGAGTCACGGAAGAGAAACTACGTCTCCGACGTAAATCGTATCAACCCATCCGCAGATTCGCCAAAACAATGAATATAGAACTAGTTTTAACACATAAACATGAATTACGAGAAATGATCCTGAATTTATGTATTAATGTGGATTTTTTCATTACTAATTTCTATGTATTTTAAAGGTTTGTGCTGAGGCGGAGGCGCCAATGTGCGGATGGGAACTGTAAAGTGCGGGACGCTGCTGCCGTTGCCTGGTAACGCTGAGTCCTGTCAATTATTGCAGCAGGAGCAAGATGGCGACGTGCAGTCTCAATGATGTGCAGCCGCTGCAGAGCCCGCTGGAGGACGCCCTGCAGGAGGCGGGGTCTCAGGAGGAGAGGGAGAGGCTGGTGCTGGAGTATCTGGAGAAGGTGAATGGGCGGGCACCAGGGCTCAGGGTGCCAGACTTCTCCCCAGGTACCTATGTATTGCTGTGTGTGATGTCAGGGGGGCACAGTTGCCATGGTTACTCATGAAGTTTGTTGCCTTCTCAAAAGTGTTTACCCCTTCAGTACCGGGCCACTTTTCACCTTAAATCCCAGGCCGATTTTTCCAAATCTGACCTGTGTCACTTCATGTGGTAATTACTCTGGAGCGCTTTTACTTATCCGAGCCGATCTGAGAACGTTTTCTTCATGCCATTGGTAAATTTGAGTAGACCTATTTCACCTTTATGTATAAAAACACAAAAAAATGTATAAAAAAGACAAAATTTACAAAAAATTGGGAAAATTTAGCAATTTTCTAAATTTGAATTTCAGATCGCCGTAATCTCGCGGTGCGCGAGATCACGCATACGCAGTGCTGGCATCAGCCTCAGGGAAGGAACTGCGCATGCGCTGGGCTCCAGAACGGTTCGTGCGGCCCCTTGGGCTCCTTACCAGCCTGATTCACATACTGTATATATAAAATAATTTTTTCCCCTGAATAAAACCACACAGCCCTATAGGACCGGTATATTGCGGACATGTTAGCGGCGATCTAGCCGTGCATGTCCGCAGCTCTATAGGGTAAAAAGAGGTGACAGAATCCCTTTAAGGACCAGGCCATTTTTTGCAAATCTGACCTGCGTCACTTTATGTGGTAATAACTTTAGAACACTTTTACTTATCCGAGCCGTTCAGAGAATGTTTTCTCGTGACACGTACTTCATGACACTGGTAAATTTTAGTCGATATATTTCACCTTTATTTATAAAATAAACCACAATTTACCCAAAATTTAGAAAAATTCTCAATTTTCTAATGTTTAATTTCTCTACTTTTAAGACAGATAATAAAATGGTTATCAATCAACATTCCCCAGATGTCTGCTTTATGTCGGCATCCTTTTATTTTTTAGAACCTTAGAAGTTTAGAAGCTACGGTCGTGTGCAGGAGGCCTTAGGAAACACTTGGCTGTGAAAATTAAAAATTACCATTTTATTTCCAGAAAAGTTGCTTTACACCCACATTTTTCACGTTCACAAGGGGTAGCAGTCCAAAATGCACCCCACATTGTGGTCCTCATTTCCCCCTAAATACAGCAACCCCATGTGTGCTCGTAGCCTGCTGTATGGGCGCACAGCGCGTGCTCGTAGCCTGCTGTATGGGCGCACAGCGCGTGCTCGTAGCCTGCTGTATGGGCGCACAGCGCGTGCTCGTAGCCTGCTGTATGGGCGCACAGTGCGGGCTCGTAGCCTGCTGTATGGGCGCACAGTGCGTGCTCGTAGCCCGCTGTATGGGCGCACAGTGCGTGCTCGTAGCCCGCTGTATGGGCGCACAGTGCGTGCTCGTAGCCCGCTGTATGGGCGCACAGTGCGTGCTCGTAGCCCGCTGTATGGGCGCACAGTGCGTGCTCGTAGCCCGCTGTATGGGCGCACAGTGCGTGCTCGTAGCCCGCTGTATGGGCGCACAGTGCGTGCTCGTAGCCCGCTGTATGGGCGCACAGTGCGTGCTCGTAGCCCGCTGTATGGGCGCACAGTGCGTGCTCGTAGCCCGCTGTATGGGCGCACAGTGCGTGCTCGTAGCCCGCTGTATGGGCGCACAGTGCGTGCTCGTAGCCCGCTGTATGGGCGCACAGGGCGTGCTCGTAGCCCGCTGTATGGGCGCACAGGGCGTGCTCGTAGCCCGCTGTATGGGCGCACAGCGCGTGCTCGTAGCCCGCTGTATGGGCGCACAGCGCGTGCTCGTAGCCCGCTGTATGGGCGCACAGCGCGTGCTCGTAGCCCGCTGTATGGGCGCACAGCGCGTGCTCGTAGCCCGCTGTATGGGCGCACAGCGCGTGCTCGTAGCCCGCTGTATGGGCGCACAGCGCGTGCTCGTAGCCCGCTGTATGGGCGCACAGCGCGTGCTCGTAGCCCGCTGTATGGGCGCACAGCGCGTGCTCGTAGCCCGCTGTATGGGCGCACAGCGCGTGCTCGTAGCCCGCTGTATGGGCGCACAGCGCGTGCTCGTAGCCCGCTGTATGGGCGCACAGCGCGTGCTCGTAGCCCGCTGTATGGGCGCACAGCGCGTGCTCGTAGCCCGCTGTATGGGCGCACAGCGCGTGCTCGTAGCCCGCTGTATGGGCGCACAGCGCGGGCTCGTAGCCCGCTGTATGGGCGCACAGCGCGTGCTCGTAGCCCGCTGTATGGGCGCACAGCGCGTGCCCGTAGCCCGCTGTATGGGCGCAGAGCGCGTGCTCTTAGCCCGCTGTATGGGTGCTTGTAGCCCGCTGTATGGGCGCACAGTGCGTGCTCGTAGCCCGCTGTATGGGCGCACAGCGCGTGCTCGTAGCCCGCTGTATGGGCGCACAGTGCGTGCTCGTAGCCCGCTGTATGGGCGCACAGCGCGTGCTCGTAGCCCGCTGTATGGGCGCACAGCGCGTGCTCGTAGCCCGCTGTATGGGCGCACAGCGCGTGCTCGTAGCCCGCTGTATGGGCGCACAGGGCGTGCTCGTAGCCCGCTGTATGGGCGCACAGCGCGTGCTCGTAGCCCGCTGTATGGGCGCACAGCGCGTGCTCGTAGCCCGCTGTATGGGCGCACAGCGCGGGCTCGTAGCCCGCTGTATGGGCGCACAGCGCGTGCTCGTAGCCCGCTGTATGGGCGCACAGCGCGTGCCCGTAGCCCGCTGTATGGGCGCAGAGCGCGTGCTCTTAGCCCGCTGTATGGGTGCTTGTAGCCCGCTGTATGGGCGCACAGTGCGTGCTCGTAGCCCGCTGTATGGGCGCACAGTGCGTGCTCGTAGCCCGCTGTATGGGCGCACAGTGCGTGCTCGTAGCCCGCTGTATGGGCGCACAGCGCGTGCTCGTAGCCCGCTGTATGGGCGCACAGCGCGTGCTCGTAGCCCGCTGTATGGGCGCACAGCGCGTGCTCGTAGCCCGCTGTATGGGCGCACAGCGCGTGCTCGTAGCCCGCTGTATGGGCGCACAGCGCGTGCTCGTAGCCCGCTGTATGGGCGCACAGCGCGTGCTCGTAGCCCGCTGTATGGGCGCACAGCGCGTGCTCGTAGCCCGCCGTATGGGCGCACAGCGCGTGCTCGTAGCCCGCTGTATGGGCGCACAGCGCGTGCTCGTAGCCCGCTGTATGGGCGCACAGCGCGTGCTCGTAGCCCGCTGTATGGGCGCACAGAGCGTGCTCGTAGCCCGCTGTATGGGCGCACAGCGCGTGCTCGTAGCCCGCTGTATGGGCGCACAGCGCGTGCTCGTAGCCCGCTGTATGGGCGCACAGCGCGTGCTCGTAGCCCGCTGTATGGGCGCACAGCGCGTGCTCGTAGCCCGCTGTATGGGCGCACAGCGCGTGCTCGTAGCCCGCTGTATGGGCGCACAGCGCGTGCTCGTAGCCCGCTGTATGGGCGCACAGCGCGTGCCCGTAGCCCGCTGTATGGGCGCAGAGCGCGTGCTCTTAGCCCGCTGTATGGGTGCTTGTAGCCCGCTGTATGGGCGCACAGTGCGTGCTCGTAGCCTGCTGTATGGGCGCACAGTACGTGCTCGTAGCCTGCTGTATGGGCGCACAGTGCGTGCTCGTAGTAGAGTTGTTGCGATACCAAATTTTTGATTCGGTTTCGATACCATGAAAAAGTATTGCGATACTCGATACCATTCGATACCACGCGAAAAAAATAAACAAAAAAAGCCACGTGCATTCCTCATTTTAAAAATGGCGAATCGCGCAGTTTTTATTTTATTTTTTCTGTTCCGGCATTCACCACCTAGATTTTTTTTTTATATTTTAATAGTTTGGACTTTTCTGACGTGGCGATGTAATATGTTTATTTATATATTTTATATGTGAAATTGGGAAAAGGGGGGTGATTTATACTTCATATTTTAGTGTTTGTTTTTTTTCACTTTTTATTTAATAACTATTTCCCCCCTTAGGGGCTAGAACCTGGGATCTTTCATCCCTTTTCCTATTCACCCTGATAGATCTCTATCAGGGTGAATAGGACTCCACACTGTCCCTGCTGCTCTGTGCTTTGTGCACACAGCATCAGGGATGTTACCATGGCAACCAGGGCTTCCTGGCTGCCATGGTAACCGATCGGAGCCCCAGGCTTACACAGCTGGGGCTCCGATCAGAAGCTGCCACTGCACCACCAATGAGGGGGAGGGGAGAGGTCCCTGTGGCCACTGCCACCAATGATTTTAATACTGGAGGGTTGAGAGGGGCCGGCGCACTGTGCCACCAATGATTTTAATGGGATGGGGGGATTGAGGGGGGGGGGGGGCACACTGCACCACCAATGATTTTACCCCTTTATACAGGAGGCGGGTACTAGCAGATCAGCGGCAGTTAACTGCCGCTGATCGCAGCTCCCTGTCAGGGGCAGGGTGCCGGCAATGCGATTCTGCTGCCGGCACCCGCCTCCTGTATGTGTTAAAGACTGACTACTGTATGAGTCCAGACTTTCACTATTAGGCCACACAGAGCGGCGCCCAGCGATGTCTCAGCACTCACCATTTAGTCCTGGGCGCCGCTCCGTTCGCCCGCAGTGCCCCATTACTGTCTCCTCTCCTGCTCCACATGCTGCTGATTACTATCGGAGCGATGGGAGGAGACATCAGCTTCACTAGTGGGGCGTTCCTTCTCCCTGGCTGTAGCGCTGTCCAATCGCAGCGCAGGGAAAAGGAACGCCCACTAGGGAAGCTGATGTCTCCTCCCATCGCTCCGATAGAAATCCTATCATTAGTGGCGCAGTGCGCCCGCCCCTCCTCCGCCCCTCTCTTCTCATTGCCGCCCCTCCTCCGCCCCCTCTCTTCTCATTGCCGCCCCTCCTCCGCCCCTCTCTTCTCATTGGTGGCAGCGGCAGCAGCACAGGGGGAGGGAGGACAGCTTCCTTCTCCCCGTGCTGCTGAGAGAGAACATGAGCGCGCCGATAGCAGCGCGCTCATGTTCAGAGATACTAGACTGCGCAGAAGCGCAGCCCAGTATCGAAAAAACGGAAATCCCGGTATCGTATCGATACCGGGACAAAAGTATCGATTGGGTATCGAAATTTCGATACCCGCAACAACCCTAGCTCGTAGCCCGCTGTATGGGTGCTTGTAGCCCGCTGTATGGGCGCACAGCAGGGCCCTAGAGGCAAAGTGCAAAATATGGATTTTGCTGGCCTGAATTGGCAGACATGGATTTTAGCTGCCATGTTGCATGTTAAAAAATTCCTTGGGTCCCCAGAAACTAAAAACCCCAAGAAGTGACCTCATTTTGGAAAGAGCACCCCCGTACGAACATTTTAAGGGATGGAAAGGGCACTTTTGACCTAACAGGTGTTTCACAGAAGTGAATATGTAGTGGTTGGTGAGAAGTGGATCTGTAATCTATGCGGACTAAATCAGAGATATAAGGTGGTAAAACTCCAGGGTACATCATGGGTGACATTAGATGAATGCTCCATGGATGATTGGCAGACTCTGAGGCCCTCCTGCATGCACAGGGCAGGTTTCACAGTGGTAAATGGGGTCTTTCCTTATCCCCCCTTTTGGAATACACCCTGCATCTTTTTTCGGTCCTTCCATTCCTTCCTCGCTGTCTGGGGGACTTGACCTGGAAAATGTTACCCTGGTACAACTCGGGCACCGTAACTTACAGAAGTACTGGGACCCTCCATTGCTTGGTTTGGAAGAATTTGGGCCTTTATCACCTCCTCTTGAAATTGTAGGAATGTTCTTGTCTGGCCTCTAGATCTAAATAGCAGGTACGCATTGTACAGCTCCATCTGGACGAGGTGCACGGCCAGCTTTTTGTACCGCTCCTTTGTTTTTCGTGTGGCACTGTAGGGCTTCAGAAGTTGATCTGCAAGATCCATCTCTCCCATGTGCCTGTTGTAGTCCAGGATGCAGTCTGGTTTGGGGTAGTGGTGCCTCGTACAGGGGCAGGGGAGCTGGCGTTAGTGTGAATGGTGGTCAGTACAAGGACGTCCCTCTTGTCCTTGTACCTAACCACCAACATGTTCTCGTTGGGGTGAGCACGTGGTTGCCCTACCAGGGATCTAAGGAGGCCTCTCTGATTTTTGCACACTGTGCCGCACACCACAGTACTTCTGAACAGTGGTAGACTGGGGTAGTAATGATCCACATAGAGGTGGTGACCCTCATCCAGCAGTGGGTGCAGTAAGTCTATCTACTATCTTCCTACTAACTCCTAGGACGGGGGGCATTCTGGGGGTTCAATCCGGGTGTCCCTCCCTTCATAAACCCAGGACTTGTGAGTGTACCCAGAGCTGCTCTCACAGACTTTATACAGTTTTATGCCATACCTTACCCGCAGGTACTGGTGGAATCTTACCCTCCCTTTGAAAAGTAATAGGGATTCGTCTATGCAGACATTTTGTTCTGGGGTGTACACTTCTGGGTGGTCAAGGACGGGCCTAATTTTGAACAGACGGTCAAGTGCGGGTTCATTCTGGGGTGGGCGCTGTGCATTATCGTTGTAATGCAAACATTTCAGAATTGCTTGGAATCTATTACGGGCCATGGCATTACTGTAAATTGCAGTGTGGTACAGGACATCTGCACTCCAATACTGAGTAATCTTTGGTTTTTTAATAACACCCATATGCAGCAAGAGCCCCCGAAAGGTCATCATCTCTGCTGCACTTACTGGGGTCCAACATTGGGATCTAGCGTATGGCATTGTGGGGTTCTGGGGAATAAGGACAGGGACGGAGAGTGGTTTAGGGATCTGGAACTGCTGCAAATGAAAAAAAAATCCAGATGTTCTTCTTTTCTTCTTCTTTCAGCAGGAAAGGGTTAAAATCGCAGTGGTGGTGCACCACAAGTCCCAGCAAGCCAAAAGCAGCCCAGAAAGGCACACAATCTCTCTGCATGCACTCACCAGCATGGCTGCCTGCAGGTAGGTTCTGCCCTGCGTTGTTCAGCTGTAGCGCTGGCAGAGGACCCCAAACACCGGTGTCCCCTGCCTAATGTCAGGGGAGACTGGTGCTGACTAGTTCTGTACCACCCCCCCCCTGCAGCTCCATGAATGATCCGGAGCTGTGATGGGCTGGTCTGCAGATACCGGCCAATCGCAGCGATTGGGGCTCCGTGTGCCAATATGAAAGATGGCTGCCTGCCGTGCACAGGGACCGGGTGTACACAGCGCCGTACATGTATGACGCTGGGATTTCTGTCCCGCTTTTCTGCGCCATACATGTACGCGCTGGTATCCTACGGGTTAAAGAAAAAGTTCTGCAGTTTTCTAAATTTCCAAGATCGTGGCTACGAAGGGTCCCCTCCCCCTAGTGTAATCAGAGCTGGTCTGAGGAATCAGGTTACATCATATGGATGGCCTGGGGTGTGAGTGTCACTTACCTGGAGAAGAGATGGCACCAGGTGCACTATGGGAAGAAATCGGCCTGGTCTGAGGAATCGGGTTACATCATATGGATGGCCTGGGGTGTGAGTGTCACTTACCTGGAGAAGAGATGGCACCAGGTGCACTATGGGAAGAAATCGGCCTGGTCTGAGGAATCAGTTTACATCGTATGGATGGTCTGGGGTGTGAGCGTCACTTACCTGGAGAAGAGATGGCACCAGGTGCACTATGGGAAGAAATCGGCCTGGTCTGAGGAATCGGGTTACATCATATGGATGGTCTGGGGTGTGAGTGTCACTTACCTGGAGAAGAGATGGCACCAGGTGCACTATGGGAAGAAATCGGCCTGGTCTGAGGAATCAGGTTACATCATATGGATGGCCTGGGGTGTGAGTGTCACTTACCTGGAGAAGAGATGGCACCAGGTGCACTATGGGAAGAAATCGGCCTGGTCTGAGGAATCGGGTTACATCATATGGATGGTCTGGGGTGTGAGCGTCACTTCCCTGGAGAAGAGATGGCACCAGGTGAACTATGGGAAGAAATCGGCCTGGTCTGAGGAATCAGGTTACATCATATGGATGGTCTGGGGTGTGAGTGTCACTTACCTGGAGAAGAGATGGCACCAGGTGCACTATGGGAAGAAATCGGCCTGGTCTGAGGAATCAGGTTACATCATATGGATCGCCTGGGGTTGTGAGTGTCATTTACCTGAGAAGAGATGGCACCAGGTGCACTATGGGAAGAAATCGGCCTGGTCTGAGGAATCGGGTTACATCATATGGATGGTCTGGGGTGTGAGGGTCACCTATGGGAAGTAGTGATGATGAACAGACAAGTGCCTCCTAATGGCAGTGCCCTGATTCAGCAGATTATTGGCCCGGCCACACTTAAAAAAACTGCCCAGGAACGAGGGACACAATAAAGAGATCAAGGTGGCGACTTGTCCCCGAATTCCCAGATCTAAATCGTCATGTGCGGGGCACACTGGAAAACATGGAGGCTGCTCAGAGCCGCTTACAGGATCTGATACCACAAGGCACATCCAGTTTGATATCGCCGCAGCCAATCACTGGCCACGGCAGAGACTGGGACCCCTAGCGTCATGTGACCATTTGTCATGACTTGGGGTCCATTCACACGTCCGTTGTTTCTTTCCTGATCTGTTCCGTTTTTTGCGGAACAGATCTGGACCATATCTGGACCCATTCATTTTCAATGGGTCCTGAAAAAAATCGGACAGCACAATGTCTGATTTTTTTTTCAGGACCCATTGAAAATGAATGGGTCCAGATCTGGTCCAGATCTGTTCCGCAAAAAACGGAACAGATCAGGAAAGAAACAACGGACATGTGAATGGACCCTTAAGGGGAGCCGGTCCACAGGTAAGTCATCTTTCCTTTACAGGTCCAGCCAATTGGTGAGGGTTTGCCAACACCCCCCCCCCCCCCTATCCCCTATTCTTGTACAGCCCCTTTAATGTTCTGGCTAATTGGTTTATACTCTGTTTAGAAATGTATATTTATTGTGTTTCTTATTTTCTTCTCTATTTTTTGTATTTTCCAGGTCTAGAATGGCTGAACACGGACACCTGCATTTCCCTGCTCCGGGATCTCAGTGGGAAGGTCGTGGTCTTGGATTTCTTCACTTACTGCTGCATCAATTGTCTGCACATCCTCCCGGACCTGCACGCTCTGGAGCAGCGCTTCTCTGACACAGGTAGGAGCCATTGCTGGCCTGGAAGACGCAATGTCAGAAGTATTGCACTGGTTCTGTATACAGTATAGCACCAAGTGGGGGAGGAGCTAGGAAGCTATTCAGCAAGCAAGGGTGGAGCTAAGGACATTGGGGGAGGAGTCGCTTTGCCTGTGAGTCTTCTCATCCTGACCTCCATTAACCCTCCGTATGACATTCATGTCATTAGAACACTGCCTAATTGAAGAAAAATCGCTGCACTGCAATGATATGATGCAATTAGTGTCAAAAAAACAAGAGAAGTTCGGATCTAGACGTGTGTGTGTATATATATATATATATATATTAGTAAATTATCCATGGTATGGGTCACTGGATGTGTCTGCGGAGGCTGGATCACTTAGACGCCATCCCCACATCACAGGTTACACCGCCGAGGAAGGTATCATTGGAGTGCAGCGGTTTCAATTGCTGAATTGACTACTAATTCCTTTCGCTTGCACCACCGCCCCTAAGAAGAGCAGTGCAGACATTAGAACCTCCTGATACTGCACCCATAAAATCTGAAATAAAAGAAAGGTAATCTGCTGCTGTCACCTGCTGGCCATGCCTTCTATTACTATCCATTGGGCCAGGCACCCAGCTTTCCCAGACTCCTGATCAGGGGGAAGTATCACTGCATAATTGGATTTGCCATTCAGTTGGATGTGGAAATGTTGAGTTTTATTTTTCACGTTGAAGATCCTGCAGGAATAACGCTCTGTCTTCCTCCAGACGGACTCGTCGTCATCGGCGTGCATTCAGCCAAGTTTCCTAACGAGCGGGTTCTGGATAATATACAGAGTGCCGTCCTCAGGTACAACATCACCCACCCGGTGGTGAACGATGCCGACGCCACCTTGTGGCAGGAGCTGCAGGTGTCTTGCTGGCCGACCCTCGTCCTGCTTGGCCCTCAGGGGAACCTCCTGTTCTCGCTGGTTGGAGAAGGACACAAGGAGGACTTGTTCCTCTTCACCTCTATGGCGTTAAAGTTCTACAAAGCGAGACACGAACTAACGGAGCACAGGATTCCCCTGCGACTGTACAAGGACTCGCTGCCCCCGTCACCGCTGCTCTTCCCCGGTAAGGTGGCTGTAGACCCGTCGGGTGACGCTTTGGTGATCTCTGATACTGGACACCACAGAATCCTGGTTGTGTCCAAGGACGGCCGGATCCTTCACACTGTCGGAGGTAAGATGTATGGAAGTGAGGATTAAAGGGGATGTCCACCTTCACAACCAATTTCTTTAGTGTCCCAATGAATCTGAAATAAATAAAAAAATAAAGCAGCTGTGCAGTAGGTCTTAATTAAAACTGCCCTATAGTTTTTGTTTCTACAGCTCCTATGGTAACCGGCAGCGAACACCTTCTGTACGGTGTAGTACCACTGCTTTCTTCCCTTTGTCCCTACTTTGAACTAATGTGCATTTGGTGGCTTTCGCTGCAGGATCAGACTGTACGTAGTATGTTACCATGGAAACGCATACCCTGCACAGGAGCTGTAGAAGCAAAGCGATGGGACGTTCTGAATCAGCGGCTTCGTTTTTTATTTTTATCTATAGTGATAGAATAAGAAATGATTGTGAAGGTCGGCTTCGCCATGATGGAAAGTTCTGCAACTTTTAATAGACTTTGGGTCAAATTTATCAATAATGTCAAAAATAATGACCGTATAAGCGTGGAGGAGACAGGCATGAGAGGTGGCACATTTACCACAGTGACGCAACGCTGCGTTTGGGTTTGATGCATCTCGATAGACATTTTTTCTCCTCTTTAGGCTCATGCACACGCAGCTGCAGCTTCAGTCTGCATCCGATCCGCATTTTTGCAGATGAGATGCGGACCCATCCATGTCAATGGGGCTGCAAAACACTGTGTGCCATCCGCATCCACACGTCGTAGAAAACGCGTCGTATTCTTGTCCGTTTCGCGGACAAGGATAGGACATTTCTACAAAGAATTAAAATGCCTGCATGCACTCGGCCGGGATTTGTAATTTGCGGATTCGCGATTTACGGACAGCAAAACTGTTACGGCCAAGTGCATGAGCCCTTACATTTCCCCATGACTGAAGTGGCCATGCCCCCCCCCCCCCCCCCCCCCCCCATGGCGCAGAAACTGTCTAAAGCAAGTAATCTGGCACACCCCACGTACAGAATCCCGGGACATCGGTATACAGCTCACAGCTGAGAGGTTGTTACAGTTGTATCCAGTCTCGACAATCCTCTGTTATATAAACATCCTGCAATTGACCGGCACTGATACATTGTATCAGACCATCAGGACAGAATGTATATTTGTGCCGTGTTTGGCAATAAATAGAAGATAAATAGAAGATTCCTGGAAAGCTTGCAATTGTGTCGTCATCTCATTAAAGGTGATCAACCACTGACTGCAGGACCTCATTACAGGAGGGGGTCCCAATGAGGTGCAGCACTGAGTGCATGGTCTCACATGGTGTCAGTAACAGGATTGGGGGAGGCAAAATGGAGGCTGATTAGAGCTGTGGCCAAATGGAGCAGAGCTAAAAATCAACCGACGCTGTAGAAGATAAAGATCCGGCAGCAGAGGCGGCCATTATAATAACTTCCCGTGTGTCTGGTGTTATTCTTATAGTTGGCTCATCAGTACCTGTGATTAATGCTGCGTCTCCGTGTGCGGGGGAGGGGGGACCTTGCCTTACAGGAGACTTTGATGGTGGAAGATGAACGGCTGGAATGTTTTTGATCATCTTTGCATTTTTTTATTTATTTTTTTCGAGTAAGAGACAAAAATGTACTGTTACTGGGTCGGCTTTCGGAATACTCCGGATCCAGATACTCCAGGAGAGCGATTCTGGGGTGTGAGAAATCCACCCTGTTCTATAAATCCAAGGTGAAACCGGTGTCACCGGGATTTTGTGTATAGAGCTGAGGTCATGGGTTGCTAGATCGCCGCTAGCACATCTGCAATATCCAGTCCCCATAGCTCTATGTGCTTATATTGTGTAAAAAAACTGATTTGATAGATATGCAAATTACCCTGACATGAGTCCTGTACGTGAGATGAGTCAGAGACAGGACTCCTCTCAGGTTAATTTGCATATGTATCAAATCGTTGTTTTTTTTACACAAAAAAAGCACACAGAGCTATGGGGACTGGGTATTGCGGATGTGCTAGCGGCCATCTAGCAACCCATGTCCTCAGCTCTATACCCAAAATCCCGGTGACAGGTTCCCTTTAACCCCTCAAGAACCGGCCTAATGGCTCTGCCATACAGACCCCTCTGTGTAACTTCTTAGATTCTCCTAAGATGTCAGCTCTTTGTAACAGCCGTAATCCTCTGCTCATAGAGCAGGCACCGCTCCTACTTAACCACCTCCCGACCGCCTAACGCACGGATGCGTCCTGGAGGCGGTCGATTCATTCCTCCTGGACGCATCCGTGCGTCATCTCGCGAGACGCGAGATTTCCTGTGAACGCGCGCACACAGGCGCGCGCGTTCACAGGATCGGAAGGTAAGCAAGTGGATCTCCAGCCTGCCAGCGGCGATCGTTCGCTGGCAGGCTGGAGATGCGATTTTTTTAACCCCTTAACAGGTATATTAGACGCTGTTTTGATAACAGCGTCTAATATACCTGCTACCTGGTCCTCTGGTGGTCCCCTTTGTTTGGATCGACCACCAGAGGACACAGGTAGCTCAGCAATATGTAGCACCAAACACCACTACACTACACTACACCCCCCCTGTCACTTATTAACCCCTTATGAACCCCTGATCACCCCATATAGACTCCCTGATCACCCCCCTGTCATTGATCACCCCCCCTGTCATTGATCACCCCCTTGTAAGGCTCCATTCAGACGTCCGCATGATTTTTACGGCTCCACTGATACATGGATCGGATCCGCAAAACACATACGGACATCTGAATGGAGCCTTATAGGGGGGTGATCAATGACAGGGGGGTGATCACCCCATATAGACTCCCTGATCACCCCCCTGTCATTGATCACCCCCTGTAAGGCTCCATTCAGACATTTTTTTTGGCCCAAGTTAGCGGAATTATATTATTTTTTCTTACAAAGTCTCATATTCCACTAACTTGTGTCAAAAAAATAAATCTCACATGAACTCACCATACCCCTCACGGAATCCAAATGCGTAAAATTTTTTAGACATTTATATTCCAGACTTCTTCTCACGCTTTAGGGCCCCTAGAATGCCAGGGCAGTATAAATACCCCACATGTGACCCCATTTCGGAAAGAAGACACCCCAAGCTATTCACTGAGGGGCATATTGAGTCCATGAAAGATTGAAATTTTTGTCCCAAGTTAGCGGAAAGGGAGACTTTGTGAGAAAAATAAATAAATAAATAATCAATTTCCGCTAACTTGTGCCAAAAAAAAAAAATTTCTATGAACTCGCCATGCCCCTCATTGAATACCTTGGGGTGTCTTCTTTCCAAAATGGGGTCACATGTGGGGTATTTATACTGCCCTGGCATTTTAGGGGCCCCAAAGCGTGAGGAGAAGTCTGGGATCCAAATGTCTAAAAATGCCCTCCTAAAAGGAATGTGGGCCCCTTTGCGCATCTAGGCTGCAAAAAAGTGTCACACATCTGGTATCGCCGTACTCAGGAGAAGTTGGGCAATGTGTTTTGGGGTGTCATTTTACATATAACCATGCTGGGTGAGAGAAATATCTTGGTCAAATGCCAACTTTGTATAAAAAAATGGGAAAAGTTGTCTTTTGCCAAGATATTTCTCTCACCCAGCATGGGTATATGTAAAATGACACCCCATAACACATTGCCCAACTTCTCCTGAGTACGGCAATACCACATGTGTGACACTTTTTTGCAGCCTAGGTGGGCAAAGGGGCCCACATTCCAAAGAGCACCTTTAGGATTTCACAGGTCATTTACCTACTTACCACACATTAGGGCCCCTGGAAAATGCCAGGGCAGTATAACTACCCCACAAGTGACCCCATTTTGGAAAGAAGACACCCCAAGGTATTCGCTGATGGGGCATAGTGAGTTCATGGAAGTTTTTATTTTTTGTCACAAGTTAGTGGAATATGAGACTTTGTAAGAAAAGAAAAAAATAAAAATCATGATTTTCCGCTAACTTGTGACAAAAAATAAAAACTTCTATGAACTCACTATGCCCATCAGCGAATACCTTAGGGTGTCTACTTTCCGAAATATGGTCATTTGTGGGGTGTTTGTACTGTCTGGCCATTGTAGAACCTCAGGAAACATGACAGGTGCTCAGAAAGTCAGAGCTGCTTCAAAAAGCGGAAATTCACATTTTTGTACCATAGTTTGTAAACGCTATAACTTTTACCCAAACCATTTTTTTTTTTTACCCAAACATTTTTTTATCAGACATGTAGAACAATAAATTTAGAGAAAAATGTATATATGGATGTTGTTTTTTTTGCAAAATTTTACAACTGAAAGTGAAAAATGTCATTTTTTGGCCAAAAAATTGTTACATTTCGATTAATAACAAAAAAAGTAAAAATGTCAGCAGCAATGAAATACCACCAAATGAAAGCTCTATTAGTGAGAAGAAAAGGAGGTAAAATTCATTTGGGTGGTAAGTTGCATGACCGAGCAATAAATGGTGAAAGTAATGTAGGTCAGAAGTGTAAAAAGTGGCCTGGTTTTTAACCCCTTCACGCAACATCACGTACATGTACGTGGGGGAATGTGGTGCCTCACCGCATCCCCACGTGCATGTACGTGATCGGCTTTCTGTGTCAGCGCAGGGAGCGAAGCGCTGAAGCTTCAGTGAAGCCGGCGTGCTGGGGTTGCTAGGCAACCAGAGAAGCCGGCAGGAACTGTATAGGAGCTCTGACCCGCCCGCGATTGCTGTGATTGGTCCCTCTGCAGTAATGGACCAATCGCAGCGCATCGGGGCAGGTAAGGGGGGGTTAGGGAGGGACTATTTGCTTCTCCTTCTCTGATCGCCCCAATTCCTGTCAGGGAAGCGATCAGAGAAGGAGAAAGTGTGAAAATATTCCCGACCTATGATGAGTATACTTGTCATGGAGCACTGCTACTTAGCGCGCCATGATGAGTATACACGTCATGGCATTTAACTGTCACCATGTCTGCAGACATGGTGACAGCGCTGAGATCCCGGCTGTCACACACAGCCGGGCACCTTAGGTCAATCCCGAGGGGGGTCCTGTGACCCCCCCCCCTATCGGCGATCGCTGCAAACCGCAGGTCAATTCAGACCTGCGGTTTGTAGCGCTTTCTGCAGTTTCTGATCCCCGCGGTCCCTGACAGCGGGGATCAGAAACTTTAGTATGTCCAAAATAAAGATTTTTCACCCCCCCCTGCACCCCTGCATGATGATATGTGGGCGGGGGGTGTCGCGGGAGGTGCGGGAGGCGGGCGGTGCGGCAGGCGGGATCGCGATCCCCCGCCCGCCTCCCCTTGAATGATCGTTGGCGTCTAGTGGGTATACCAGGGTGCCAGCACATTGCTGGCACCCTGGTATAAACGGCTGACATCTGCGATGCGATGTCAGCCGTTTAACCCTTTCCATACAGCGGCCCGTACGGACCGCTGTATGGAAAAGGTTAACAGCGCAGCCCCCCGATGGGAGAGAGCCCCCAGAGAGCCCCCCTCAGCCCTGTGCTTACACTTCCCCGTCTGCGCAGTTCTGACCAGTACTGAGCAGACGGGGAAGGTTCCCATGGCAACAAGACGCCTCTCAGGCGTCCTGCTGTCCATGGTGCTGAACAGATCTGTGCTAAAAGGCATAGATCTGTTCAGACAAGTGTAAAATACAGTACAGTACAATATATATTGTACTGTACTGTATTATACAGACATCAGACCCACTGGATCTTCAAGAACCAAGTGGGTCTGGGTGAAAAAAAAAGTGAAAAAAGTTAAGTTTCAAAAAAACACATTTATCACTGAATAAAATAAAAAATAAAAAATACACTACACATATTAGGTATCGCCGCGTCCGTAACGACCTGATCTATAAAACGGTCATGTTACTTTCCCCGCACGGTAAACGCCATAAAAATAAAAAAATAAAAACTATGAGGAAATTGAAATTTTGCCCACCTTACTTCCCAAAAAAGGTAATAAAAGTGATCAAAAAATTTGCATGTACGCCAAAAAAGTACCAATCATACCGTCACCTCATCCCGCAAAAAATGAGCCCTTACATGAGACAATGGCCCAAAAAATAAAAAAACTATGGGTCTCAGACTATGGAGACACTAAAACATGATTTTTTTTTGTTTCAAAAATGATATTATTGTGTAAAACCCTGATAAATTATAAAAAGGTAGACATATTAGGTATTGCCATGTCCGTAAGAACCTGATCTATAAAAATACCACATGACCTAACCCCTCAGGTGAACACTGTAAAAAAAAAAAAAAAAAGGTGTCAAAAAAGCTATTTTTTTGTTACCTTACATCACAAAAAGTGTAATAGCAAGCGATCAAAAAGTCATATGCACCCCAAAATAGTACCAATCTAACCGTCATCTCATCCCGCAAAAATGATACCCAACCTGAGACAATCGCCAAAAAACTGAAAAAACTATGGCTCTCAGACTATGGAGACACTAAAACACGTTTTTTTTTTTTGTGTCAAAAATGATATTGTGTAAAACCTAAATAAATAAAAAAGTATACATATTGGGTATCGTCACGTCCGTAAGAACCTGCTCTATAAAAATAGCACATGATCTAACCTGTCAGATGAACGTTGTAAATAATAAAAAATAAAAACAGTGCCAAAACAGCTATTTTTTGGCAAATTTTCCATTTTAATTCTTTTTTTCCCATAACAAAGCAAGGGTTAACAGCCAAACAAAACTCAATATTTATTGCCCTGATTCTTTAGTTTATAGAAATGCCCCATATGTGGTCGTAAACTGCTGTACGGGCACAGGGCAGGGAGCAGAAGGAAAGGAACACCATATGGTTTTTGGAAGGCAGTTTTTGCTGGACTGGTTTTTTGACACCATGTCCCATTTGAAGCCCCCCGATGCACCCCTAGAGTATAAACTCCAAAAAATGACCCCATTTTGGAAACTACACCCCTCAAGGTATTCAAAACTGATTTTACAAACTTTGTTAACCCTTTAAGTGTTCCACAAGAGTTAATGGCAAATGGAAATGAAATTTCAGAATTTCTATTTTTTGTTACTTTGCCTCACAAAAAGTGTAATATAGAGCAACCAAAAATCATATGTACCCTAAAATAGTACCAACAAAACTGCCACCTTATCCCGTAGTTTCCAAAATGGGGCCACTTTTTTGGAGTTTCTAACCTAGGGGTGCATCAGGGGGCTTTAAATGGGACATGGTGTCTAAAAACAATCCAGCAAAATCTGCCTTCCAGAAACCATATGGTGTTCCTTTCCTTCTGCGCCCTGCCGTGTGCCCGTACAGCAGTTTACGACCACATATGAGGTGTTTCTGTAAACTACAGAATCAGGGCCATAAATAATGAGTTTTGTTTGGCTGTTAACCCTTGCTTTGTTACTGGAAAAAAAAAAATGGAAAATCTGCCAAAAAAGTGAAATTTTGAAATTGAATCTCTATTTTCCATTAATTCTTGTGGAACACCTAGAGGGTTAACAACGTTTGTAAAATCAGTTTTGAATACCTTGAGGGGTGTAGTTTCTTAGATGGGGTCACTTTTATGGAGTTTCTACTCTAGGGGTGCATCAGGGGGGCTTCAAATGGGACATGGTGTAAAAAAACAGTCCTGCAAAATCTGCCTTCCAAAAACCGTATGGCATTCTTTTCCTTCTGTGCCCTGCCGTGTGCCCGTACAGCAGTTTACGACCACATATGGGGTGTTTCTGTAAACTACAGAATCAGGGCCATAAATAATGAGTTTTGTTTGGCTGTTAACCCTTGCTTTGTTACTGGAAAAAATGGATTAAAATTGTAAATTTGCAAAAAAATTGAAATTCAGAAATTTCATCTCCATTTGCAAATGACTCTTGTGGAACACATAAATGGTTAACAAAGTTTGTAAAAATCAGTTTTGAATAACCTTGAGGGGTGTAGTTTCCAAAATGGGGTCTTTTTTTGGGTGGTTTCAATTATGTAAGCCTCACAAAGTGACTTCAGACCTGAACTGGTCCTTAAAAAATGGGTTTTGGAAATTCTCTGAAAAATGCTTCTAAACTTCTAAGCCTTGTAACGTCCCCAAAAAATAAAATATCATTCCCAAAATTATCCCAACATGAAGTAGACATATGGGGAATGTAAAGTAATAACTATTTTTGGAGGTATTACTATGTATTATAGAAGTAGAGAAATTGAAACTTGGAAATTTTCAAATTTTTCCAAATTTTTGGTAAATTTGGTATTTTTTTATAAAAAAATATGAAATTTTTTGACTCCATTTTACCAGTGTCATGAAGTACAATATGTGACGAAAAAACAATCTCAGAACGGCCTGGATAAGTAAAAGCGTTTTAAAGTTATTCACACATAAACTGACACTGGTCAGATTTGCAAAAAATAGCCTGGTCCTTAAGGTGAAAAATGGCTTGGTCCTGAAAGGGTTAAGGGTGTTTAAGCTAGGGGAGCTGAGGTGGTTAAAAACGTAATGTTTGGTGTTGAGTGCGAATATTCAAATCGCTTCGAGAACTTGCAAATATTTAGAATATAGTGCTATATATTTGTATTCGCGAATAGCGTTGGTCGCGAATATTATAATCGCACATTTATTGCGAATATCGGCGCTTAGCAACATCCCTAGCAACCAACAATATGAAAGTTGCCTACCCCTTAGTGTTGATCGGGAATATTTTAATCGCGCATTTTTATTGCGAATATAATACACTAGCTGAAGGACCCGACTTCGCTCGGGTATATTTAATCTATTCATTTAACGTTTGTGTGCGTCATTAAAAGATATCAACACTATCCACTATAACAGTGACATCTACTGCCCCCCCGCCCCCTTAACAGTGACCTCCACAGCCCCCCACCCCTTAACACCGCTTTACTGGCCCATCAGTGCCGGTGACGTCACCGGGCTCACTGCTGGGCGGTAGAAAGGGACCCTGTACGTCAATGACTGTAAGAAAAACAGCACTTCCAGCTGGGATTTTCTCAATGGCAAAAGTGCATAAAAAGGTGTAAAATTTAGGGCACTGTTGTCCACACACACCAATCTTCCCAATCCCGGACAACCCCTTTAAAATTGGAAATTCACAGCAGCCCACCCCCTTAACTTTGACCTTTACAGCAGCCTTCCCCGGTCACGGCCTCGGTGTTGTGCGCGTGACACATGGCCGTGCATGCCGGTTGCCAGGGGCAGCACATTTATGTTGGCTTGTATGTGCCTTTCTCCCCTTCTCCTGGTTCCTCCCCTGTTTGGTGCTGGAGGGGTTAACTACCTTGCTGGGTGTGGTCACTAGGTGCTTCTTATACCTGTGGCTTAAAGGGGTATTCCCATCTTGCTACTTTACCCTCACCTGCAGTCA